>NC_056728.1:1832507937-1832807937 GCF_019279795.1 Protopterus annectens | reverse complement strand
AATTTCCATTCGTGAGGGTCCATGATATTTCTGCTGAGATCGTCTGCCAGAGTATTTTTCTTTCCTGGCAGGAATTGTGCTTGCAGATGAACATGATAAGATAGAGCTGTGTTCCACAAGGTCATGGCTTACCTGCATAGGGGATAAATCCGTCAACAAATGTAAAATAAAATAAAAATAAAAATAAATAAGAATGAGTGCCCCCTTGCTTGTTTATGTACCACATTACTGTGGTGTTGTCTGTCTTTAATAATAATTGTCCTGGATGCAGAAGGTCCTTGAAAGCTGTTAGGGCATTTTGAACAGCCAACATCTCTTTTTGATTGATGTGAAGATGCATTTGGTCTGTGGTCCACTTGCCCTGAATACATTTTCCTGCCATGTGTGCTCCCCAGGCGTAATCCAAAGCATCTGTTGTTAGAGTCTGCCTGGCTGTGGGTAGAGTGAAAGGCTGACCCTTGTTGAGGTGACATGCCTGTGCCCACCATCGAAACTCCTGTTGTAGGCAGGGAATTATTGGTATTACTGTTTCTAAACTGTGAGAGTGTTGAGTCCAAACACTTTTTAGGTACCATTGTAATTTCCTCATATGCAGTCTGGCATATGGAATTAGTAGTATGCAGGATGCCATGAATCCCAGGGCCTGCAGAATTTTTCTTGCAGGGAGATGGGACTTTTTTGCCAGTAATTGAAAATATTGAGTCAGTTGTCCTTGTTTGTCTGGCGTGAGATAAGCCATCTGGGCTGATGTATCCAAGCAGGCACCCAGGAATATTATCTGTTGTGAGGGCACTAGTTTTGACTTATTTTCATTTACTGTGTACCCTAGAAAAATTAGCAGCCTTTTTACAAACGCCAGATGCTTTAGAAGCATGTCCTTTTTCTCTTCTTGAATGAGACAGTCGTCCAGGTATGGATATATTTGAATTCCTTTTTGTCTGCAAAATGCAATTACTGGTGCCAGGCACTTTGTAAAGACCCTGGGCGCATTAGATAAGCCAAAGGGCAGTGCAGAGAATTGGTGGTGCATTGTACCAGCTTTGAATCTGAGGTATCTTCTGCAATCTTGTCTGATAGGGACATGCAGGTATGCCTCTTTGAGGTCCAGAGTAACAAGCCAAGCCTTCTTGCCCAGCATGGGAAGAAGCTGCTGTAGTGTCAACAATTTGAATTTCGGAACATCCAGGAAAGTATTTAGAGTTGAAAGATCTAGTATGGGTCTCCAGGCTTTGTCCTTTCTGCGGACCAGGAAGCGTCTTGAGTAAAATCCTTGTCGTTGTTCCTGCTGTGGTACTTTCTGAATAGTTCTCATGTCCATGAGGGCTGAAATTTGTTTTTGAGCCTCTGCAGTTTGATTTTGTGGCAGGTTTGGCATTCCCTTTAGCCTTGGTAAAGTGTGAAAGTGGAACCTGTATCCTTGAGAAACAATATTCAGAACCCATTTGTCTTGGGTGATTGTTTGCCAATTTTGAGAAAAAAGTGCTAGTTTCCCCCCTAAGGGGGGCTGCCAAAAGGGAAGTGCTTGGCATACGAAGGGGGAAGTCATTGGGACTGTTTCCTGTAAGGTTGAGACTTGTCCTCACCTCCTTTTGGGGTTGAGGTACCCCACTGCCGTTGTCTGTAAGAGCCTTGGGTTGAGATCTGCCTCTTGGGTGTCTGTATCTGCCTCTCTGTGGCCTGTCTGACACTGGAAAGGACTAATTCTTTGTAGGCCAATTTCTGCTAAATCGAGGTGGCTGTACCTGTAAGAAATCTTTGACTGTTTGCACAGATTTAGCTTTATCCTCCATTTTTTTTAACACCTCTTCTGCCTTAGCACCAAACAAGGCATCATGCTGTAAAGGAGCGTCCAATAATTTTGCCTTAACATGGTCAAGTAAACTCTGTTCTTTTAACCAAGCATGTCTTCGAATCACAGAACCTGTAACTGCGGCTCTACAAGAGGCCTCTAAAGAATCAAAACCACATTGCAGAGTATGCTTTCCCACCTGTTCAACTGCATGCAATAAATCCTGCATTTCTTTATAGTCAGGAGCTTCTGAGCTAGTAAGCATTTTCTGTTTTAACTGAGCCATTAAATATTGTTGGTACTTTAGCATGTGAAACTGGCAGTTTAAAGCCCTTACTGCTAAAGTTGCAGAAGTGTAAACTTTCTTCCCCCATCTATCCAATGCTCTAGAATCTCTGTCAGAGGGGACTGTATTTTTTGCAATGGAAGCCTTAACCCCTTTGGGACCCTGGGAAATGGTTTCTGGGTCAGCAGAAGTGTTTTTATAAAGAAACTTGTGAGAGTCAGGGACTCTATAATACCTGTCTGGCTTGGCTGGAGCAGGGGGCAAAGAATCAGGAGGTAAGCTGGATTCAGAGAACACATCATCCACAATATCTAACACAGGTGGAATAGTAAGGAGCCTGTGTTGAGGCAATAAAAGGAAGTCCCTGAGCCTTTTCTTGGATTCTGAATAATCTTGACTTTCCCAATGGAAATGCTCCCTCATGGTATGTAAAGTTTCCCCAAAAGAGTAATCCTCAGGAGGAGAGGCTGAAGGGATAGATTCTTCAGCATCAGAGTCCTCATAGGGGGGTAGAGAGTATCCCTGGTCTGAAGAGGAATCAGAGGAAATGGAAACCTGATCAGAGGAATCATAGTCTGCATCCTACCTAGGCCTTTTCTCAGGAGGGGGATGGGAACCCCTGATTAGAGTAATGAGGTCTTCGGCCATTTTGAGCATCTGTTTCTTAGGCATGGAGGACTGTCCTGGAGAATGCTGTACTTGCTTCTTTGTCTTTAATGGTGTTTTGTCTTGGCTGTTGCTTTAACGGTAAGTTGTGAAGGTCTGAAAACACCCTCAGAAGCAGATGCCTGCTCAGCGGCTCTGGACCCATCTGAGGGATTAGTTTCCATAGGCCCAATACCTTGAGTTTCCAGAGGCCTGTGGCTCTGAGGTAGCGGGTGTCAGGGGCTGCGAAAATGTCTCACTGAGAAATGGCGAACCGGCGACTGGCCTAGAAGAGGCTTAGTCAGTTTTGGACCTCGGATGCTTGTCTTTATCCTTGTCTTTGCATTTTTTATGAATTGCAGTCGTCGGTTGTTCCGATGGCATAGTATAACTGAACCTTCAGCCAAAGTAGTGCAAAGCAAAATCAAAACGTTGTTTTATAGTGCGTTTGTTAAATCTAGCACAAAACTGACAAGTAATGACATTGTGATCAGGGCCTAGGCATGGAATACAGTAAGAGTGGAAGTCTTTATGAGGTATTTGCTTCCCACAAGAAATACAAATATTAACTTTTTCTGACATCAGTCTGAGGCAAGAAAAAAGTTTCCCCAACGGGGTACTTAGCTTTACTGAAGACTTCGGATCTGAAATTCGACTTCGAAAATCTCAGGAGTCGGCCAACTGGCACTTGCAAACTGCTTTTGCTTCGGGCACCGCGCGGCAAGAAAGACTGAAGAAAATGGCGTCGGATGCATCTTATATACCCCTGGTGCACTGATGTCAGAAAAGAAGCGTCAGCAACCGACACCGGACCAAGACTTTGGAACTCTGGCCGACTGCGGGACCGCGTGACTGCAGGATAACTCAAGTGTAATGACTGCAGCAGTGTAACACAATGAAAATCCAGTTAACACTAGGAAGCTCACAATACTAGCTTTTGCTATGAGAAATCATAACACAGTCCTACACAGTGTAGATGTTCATTCCTACAACCACAAAAGTTGATTATACAAAAATAATGGGACAGCTCAAAACAAGTGTTTTTTGCAGTAGGTCCGCTGCCCCCCCATGTAGGGCAAGTACCCCACATCTCCACATTCCCCAAACCCATATATAAACCAACTCCACAATAGGTCAACAATGATGAGGGGAGAAAGTCCCCCAAACAGTGCACAGCGATCACTTGTTTCACTCTCACAGAACAACGTGATTTCCAAGATTTAATAGATCAAAGATACATAGGGGAAACCACTATACTACTGCACATGAAACAATAACCTAGAATTTTAAAAAGTTTTTTTTAGACAGTTTCAGTGTTTGCTCTTTACCCATTATTTTCTCATTAGTGTTTCAGAGATTTACTTCAAACCTAATGATCAACCTCCCTCCAACAATTTTTTGTGGTACTGTATCACCTTCCTAACAGGCCCAGCACTAAAAACTTGCTCTGTAGCTAATCCTAGAGACATTTACAGGAAATGGATATTCTTCTGTGCCACACTCAGTAATCGTCCTCTAGTTTTCTCCACTGGAAAAATAGACATGCAGTACCGATCAACTGTAGCAATGCTGAATGTGACATACCACTTAACATTCTTCCATTTTCTAAATAATGCTCAGATTTTACTGCCAGAGGACAAGCATGCCAGGATCACAACCTGTCCATCTCTCGTCCCACCCATCAATACTCCACAATAAAAGTCAGTACTCAGACTTTATTCTCAACTGTTCCTCAACCAATGCCAAATCAGCTATGTAGGCTAAACCACTGATGTGGCAACAGACAGGGCACACTGCAACTTTTCTCTATTCCTCCAACGCAGCTCCAGCATGCAAAGTGTATACCTTTTAATCTGATAATATCTTACGGCAGGGATCTGGCATACATGTGGTGCTAATTCATTCTAGAAAGTTGTCTCGTTAAAGACATCACAGAAGCTGTTACGTGGTATCAGAGTGGAGAAATACATTTTCAGAAATGAAGAAATATGTGTTTTCAAGAATTTGTATTTGGAAGTAATGTACTATAATTCACAATGTAAAAGTTTTCCAGTTGCACTTACCAGGAATTTTCTCATTGCAATGTAACTCAACAGAAAATTGGAACGTTGGGATCCAAATTTTTGATTTATTGTCCACAGTGAAGGGGAAAAGAGGAGAGGTCTGAAACAGTACAGTGTGCCATATTTATACATGATGCTGGAGAAGCAGCATTAAATATACTATTTATTTGTTTTTTTACTTTTCTTGACATGCATAAATATAAAACATCAATTAGTAAGAAATTACAGGAGCCCCAAAACAGCCCGTCAATTATTTACTACTTACAAGGGCACAGGATGCTGCAGAAACCACAGATGCTCAGGAAATTCAGCTAATTAATACAGCCAAAGACTGCAGATGAAAAGTTGCATAACTCACTAGTATGGGATAGAGTATTTTGTGGAATAAGAAAAATGGCATAATGGTTAAAGTATTAAACACAAGATGCAGGGTTCGATTCATAAATGGAATAATTGTCTAGGATTAAAATGGACCACAAGGGCAGTCCATCTAGTACTAACCTCTGAACCTAAAACAGGGCAGGCTTTTTAGGGAAAAGACTTGAGTTTAGCAAAGTCTGTTGATTTATGAGAACTAGAGACTGAAGGTAACGTGGTCAAGACAAATATTTTTGAAGTATACAAGTCAAGGAAGAACAAAAGCCTGCTTTGCAAGTGACTGAAACCAACAAAGATAACGGCTGTGTACCCTCTATGTATAATACCCAAACTGACTTACATAAAGCAGAAAACAATTTGTAAATGCAGTTGATTTGTGTGTTGAAACTGTGTGCATATTTTCTTCAGTGACCTCAAAAAGTAAGCAGTTGTAGCAATGCAAAATTCACCTGATGGAAAGGTTAGACAGAAATAGTATATTTACTAGATTTACAGCAGATACTGTGGCCTAATGTATAATTACTTATTTAGTTAGTTACTGACATTTGATTATGGAGAGTTTGTTTAGATAAACGGGCTTGAGAAATTCCCAGGTCCAACACCTCATTACTAAGCGATTATGGTTCTAAAATTAAACCACTTGATCCAAATAAACTGTGAAGTGTGTATAAAAGAGAGCAATAAATTATTTCAAGATGTGTCAGCTCAACAACCTAACATATTAAGAAGCTATGTGTTTGAATCAATAGGCACGAGCCAGAGAATTCACAGTGTGCAGATGCAAAAGAAAAAGGCTCCATTACTAATTCAAATCCACTTTGCCTACTGTGTCAAAACTCAAGAATCACATGTACCGATGTTCAGACCTAATACAGGGATTGTGCTAAACCAGCTCTATAATCTTTAATTAGGTAGAATCTATGAAACACACTTGGGAATTGCTTAAGTGTAAAGAAATAGTACAAAGATTGACCTGATGGTAAAAATTGTACAGACTAACATGTACCAAAAACAAGCAACATGAGCATGTGTGTAGATCTACATAAACCTACCCAATCAGTACCAAGGATACTTTTCTCTGTGCTTTTTTGCAAAGACTATAAGAAGATGATAGACAGCCTCTATGCAGCGGTCATAAGACAAGGCACTAGGCACCAAAAGGCACCGATTGCAACTCTTAATTTATTTACTTGCCTCCATGTGACAATGGTGGCTCTTTGTAAGCAAAGTTTTTCAAAAACACTAAACATATATATACTATGAAAATGAAAAATTAAAAAAAAATTTTTAAACACTCCCAGTCATGTATGAATTTTAAAAAAAGACTCATTTTTATGCTTGACTGCATAATAATGAACAGTGTTGTGGTGCTGCAAAAATCTACTTTAGATTAATGAGTTGTTTTGTCAGCTTCTCTACTGGTTTAAATGGTAAGCTGAATGTTAAATCTATATTAAAAAATACATCCGCTAGATCACGAATATGTAATTGGTTCACTTGTACCAATAGGATATTGTTCATTACTGACTTTTTTCGAGAAAACATTTTTTTAAACTGATCATGTGACGTATGAGGGAGCCTTAACAGCTGTGAATGTTACACCATTCTTTTCTGAAAAAGTCTTGATATTCAGATGAAAGCTTCAAAGACGACTATTTTGATTCTTATCATGGGAGATGGTGGTGGTTGATTTTTGGATATTCTCACTCTACATACAAAATAACTATTTTTGTTTTCTACAAGTGTACTGAATACAAGCATGCACACATACACTCAGATTACATTTATATATTTTGTTACAGTTCAACTACACAGCTTGTTTAAGAGATTGTTGAGCACTGTTATAGATTACTCCAGTTTTGCTGTCTACAACAGCACAGGAATGGATTCAATGTAGTTGAGGTTGTGTGACCATGCAGCTGAAGTTGAGTATGAGAAGCCTCCCACATAAATGTTGTTTTTATTTTACTTCTGCTTCAGCAGAATGTGTGCAGATGTTTAAACTGTTGGCATGAAGTGTTAGGAAGCCAATAACTTATTTTAGACGTTTTCGGTTTTCTAATTCAAAGAAGACTTAGATTTGTTTGACTCAATAGGCATAAGCCAGTGAACCCGTAAAGACTTAAAGTAAAAAAATAAATGTCATGGGCATTCAGAAGCCATGTAGATGAAACACTTCTATGACCTTAAGTGGTTATTTGCATACATCCCATGAGTCTCCATTATAGGAGGTTTAAGGTTTTACATTGAGAAGACTCTAGCTTGGCTGGGTCTTTCTTGCAGTTTTATATTTTATATTATACATATACACACATTATATATATATATATATATATATATATATATATATATATATATATATATACACACACACACACACACACACACACACACACACGAGTCCCCTTCGAATGGTCGACATTACACAATGTCGACATTCATACGGCCGAGACCATATGATCGATATTTGAAATGTCAACCAGGGGGGACTGGAATCTCCCTACAGTGCAGAATGGAAAGATTTCCACTTCCGCACTGTAGTGCGATCTCAGAGTTGGAAGTTCTGGGGGGTGCAGGGGGGCGAAGCCTGCTAGCAGTGTTATGGTAAGTTTTTTATGTTCTACTTGTATGGTCGACATTTCAAATGTCGATCCTATTGCTCTCGGCGATATGAATTTCGGCATTGTGAAATGTCCACCATATCAAGTAGACCCATATATACATATATATATATATATATACACACACACACACACACACACATTTATACAAACACACACAGTTTAATTGTGAAGGCAGCTAAACAATTTTTCACCTAACTGATATGTAAATATTACAGTCTGTAAATTTCAAAAGGGCATTCTGCCTTAATTTCTACCACATCCTTAAATGTCAGTCTCCTCTACTGTTTCAAGATATTCTTGAGGAAATGTTTTGTGTGTTCCACAACCTAACAGCATTTAGGGTCTAGACAACAGAATATCAAGCAGACATAACTTCTCAAAATAAGTAAAATATGCATATTTTGCTATAACATATAATAAAGTATTACTTTTTCTGAGAAAATATCATTATCTTTGGTTCTCATTTTATAAGAACACACCAGTACAATGATTCACTTATGTATCGAGTATGTCAGTCCAAAAAATGTAAAATACCCAGGTTTGTTTGGAATCAAATGGTACAAAAGTAGACCACCCAGACTGCTATGGTACCTAGAAATACCGGACATTACCTCTAATTGTAAAGCATGGTTTTCAGAATAGGTTATGATCTTTGGATAACGAATACAGTTAGCTGGCTGTTCCTGATGTAAAGACACACATGCAATTTTATCTGCATGCAATGTACATCACTAATGATAAGGCTGGGCAAAATACTCCTGGCAATTCCCTATTCAAGGGAAAATGCAGGATTCCTACTTCTGATGTAATGGTAGCCCAGAAAGAATCATTCTAGGTTATTACTGCATGCTGTATAAGGAGGAAAACTTGCATATACATATACAAATAAATACATAAATATATTTCACACACACACACACACACACACACACACACACACACACACACGCAAAGCCAAAAATAATGCAAAATGTCAAAAACTAACACTGAAGGCATATGCTCTTCCAGAATCAACAACCTGTATGAAAAAGAACATATCTGTGTCCCATTTTGAAATTTCATTATGAACCTTTTGGGTAAAAGCAACACTGCAGTCAATTACAATATACACCGAAAACACTCCTTTAATATTAGGGATTGTAGTACAGCACAATGCTGAATTTGACTCCAAGGCTATGACATGTTAGCTACAGCAGATTGTAAAAGTAAAATAATTTATAAAACAACATACAAATATGTGTGTGTGTGTATATGTATATATATATATATATATATATATATATATATATATATATATATATATATATATATATATATATATATATATACACACACACACACATATATATACACACACACACACACACATGATTTCTGACAAAATATATGATTTTCACTTCTGATACAATGGCAACTCAGTACAGCAGTATTTTGTGTATTCTTCACACTGCACAGAAGTCAGTCCAACTCCCATAATTGACACCCAGACTAATGCAAAATGCCAGATTGTAAGAGTAAACATATATGGACTCCTGCATCCGGAATTTATGCATAAAAGGCTATACTTCAGTCACCCTTTGAAACTTCATTATGAAACTTTCAGGTCATAACAAGATGTTCAGCTATACACAAAAGACTGCTCTTGTACCATAATGGATTTCCCTGCGGCACAGTGATGAGTTTGACTTCACTTTAGATACTCCAAATGATGGCACTTTAGAAAAGACATGCTGTCACAGAAAAATGTGGGCATATTTTCTTTTGTGCAATATGCAGGATCTTTATTTTAATATAAAGACAAGCCGGTAAAAAAAAAGCTTTTCTGGACAATTAGCGTACTCTACATACTAAGCATAAATTCAAGCAACACACAAAATGGAAACAGAGAAAAATCCAAAATGTCAGACTGTGGCAGTGAACAAATGCAGACACCTGCATCTAGGATCTATTCATAAAGACCACATCTAAGTTGTCTTTAAGATTCCACTAACAGCAGGATGTCCAGCTAGTTAGTGCAAGGTTTCCTGGTGGCTTCTATCACTTTTAAAATCTCTGTCATACTGGATGTTATGGGTGGCAGTTGAAAGGCAAGCCCTGAGATGGACACACTCATTCAGTCAACTGTCTAAAAGATCCATCACCCGATCAGGATATTCTGAGAAGGTCAAGGGCTTAGAATTAATGCAGATTATCTCTGAACTTTCTTCTTGAAACACTGCAAATGAGAGATGGGTGGGGGGGACAGAGTAACAATGGCTAGGTGTACAAGAACCTTCACCTCCAGTTCAAACAGCATTGGTCACCTATCCAATCCATGTGCCTTGCTGAACTAAGCAAAATTTGAGAAGAACCACATTTGCCCCATGTGCAAACAGAATTAATTTGGGGTGCCCCATACCCACATCATCTACTTACACATATTTTCTTTGAAAATGCAGTTCCGGAAAGGGACAGGAAATTCAGCTCAGGTAGTCGGCAATAAGGTGCAACTCTTCCAGGATGAGAGAGACAGCTAAGAATACACTGCAGTCAAAGCTCTACTATGACCGTCTCTCATCTGCACTCAGATGAGGGACTACAGCATGTAATCACCTGACAAAAAGAACCCATCTTGGCTGTATGAAATCACTATAACAAACAAAGACTTTGGCAATTCTTCAGCAACTATAGAAGCAAAAGAACTAATTTCAACATTGCAAGGCTGATATGGAGAATCCTTTCAAAGGTGCACTACCTTCTCCAGACAGCAGCAGTGAATGTGAGCTCACCACCTGGCCAGTGAGCCATTCATCTTTAAGAACCTGTAATAGGACAATCCTTTAGGTTAGGGAACACTTCTCCAATTGTAGAGAGTAGAGGAAAATATCTAACTGTAGTATCAGATCCAAAATGGTATGATGATGACTCTAACCAATGAAAGTACTGCACAGTGCAGAACCCTTAAAAGACGCAGCTAAAAGTACTGAGAAAACTGTCATAGCCACAAACCTCAACAGAATAGTGCACATGGGCATTTAACTCTCTGCCACTACCATAGGCCACAGGTCTAACCTAATCATTCCCGCCTTGGGGTAAAAGGACTGAAAATTACAGAGTCCAGTTATACACCACTGAAGGCAAGCCTCTGCACTGTAATCATTGTTGACAGTTCTCAATCTGTAGCGACTACAGGGAATGCAACCATGGCAAAGCTGAAGTAAAATAAATATTTATAATGGGGCCATTATCAGCGAAGTATTCTGGAAAAAGGCCAGGAGACCCTTAAACAAGGCCTGCAATACCACTGCCAACACAGTGGTAAAGATTACAGGGTAAAGGACAGGCCAAAATGTTAGTACTTTGTACAGGAAGTGAAGCTGAACCAGAGCAAGGTGAGGGTATTTCCTATATGATTGTCAGACATTAAAGCACCAATAGGTAACCATTGTGTCCACTGCCAGCATAAAACTGCCAGAGACCACAAAGGCATCAGGGACAGGAGCATCCTCATAAGGAATTTGTTATAGTGGATGCACTTGCTGAAGTCACTGAGGTTTTATATGGGCTGAAATCTTCTTATTATATTCCCTGACCTCCTACAAGATTTTTTTGATAGTCCTCACCACTGAACCTAACTTTAAAAAAAATGCATTCAGGACAGCCTGGCAAAGTTTGTCAAGGAAAGACGAGAGGTGCAGCCATGCCATCCAGTGCAGAAAAGCACCAGAGGCTGCTGCCTGTTAAATATATTAGTTCATTCAAACGTACAATGGATAATATGAAACCTTATCAGCAAAGTTAAAGACAACCATCCTTCTCCAAGGATTCCTTGACCCAAGAATTAGACAGTTCAGAAACTTATTCAGTGCCTGATCACCAGAAAAGACCAGAACTGGGACAGATGATAGAAAGAACTGAACATACTCTAGCCCAATGTGACAGGAAAAAAAATCGAAGTCTGCCCTTACTTCAAGTTTAAGTGCTAACAAATAAGTACCTGTACAGATAAGAATAAGTTAGGCAAACAAAAACTTAAAATATTGCAATAAATAAAAAGGGTACAAATTGAGCAAACACAATTCAAAGTGTCAAATCAACTAAAAAAGCTAATGAAATTAAAAAGCACGATGGAATGAGTGAGCTTTGAGGAGCATCTTAAAACTACTGAGTTTTGATTTTTAGTACATCAAAGAAAAAACTGTCAGGCTAGGTCCACATTAGTTTGGCTTTGTCAAAGGGAGATCCTGCCTACTCAATTTTTTAAAACAAAATGTATCTTTATTGAACTATCACTTATAACATAGGCAATCATACATTTATAAAAATAAAAAAATGTACTGACATATTTTCAGTTGCAAACATTAAAGATCACATATGATCTCATATACAGTCATTGTCAATCAAGCATTACATGACTCATTCAGTTCCTGCCCACTCTTAAACCTCATTCCTACTCCAAAACATCATTATGCATGTGTTGTTTTCACAATTCACATTTTTCTATGTAATTTGCTCCTATCCTTTTCAAGGGATTCCACTTTTAGTTCTTTTATCTAATACAGTTGATTTAGTTTTTGATTACCATTTTCTATTAATTGCTTTTTTGGCAACCACTAGAATTTAACTCAGCAAGGCCTTACTTTGTCTAGGCAATTCAGATCCTGTATCAAAGCTCAAAAAATCATTTCCTTAGTTACACCAATTTGCTCACCCAGTATTTCTGACAGAGTAGTCTGCAGGGAATTTTTAAAGTCTGCCAACACTTCACAAAAATATATTCCCGATTATCACTTTTTCCAATAACAACTCCTACACTTGCAATCTACTTGAGGAAAAAGTATTTGCAGTCTGCTTGGGGTATAAAACGTCTACGCAAACACTTTTAAGCAAAAATCCTAAATCTTTCAGACTCTGTTGCATATTTGGGAGCCATACAATATATCCTCCCATTGTTTCTTTGTGAATTGCTTATCCAATCTCACTTCTCAATCCTTTCTAACCTCCTCAGACTGATTCCTACACTTATCATATGATATTCTTTTTTTTAACAGCAGCTTCTGTTCTAGATTCAACTAAAACTCTACCAGGGCCGATCTTTCATTTAGGATCCCCTATTCCTTTCTCTTTGCCTATACTCTGATACCTATCTTTGATATTTAACCTTGTTAGGGAAGGCAGTCTCCAGCCTGCAGTCTAAATGCGTTCTTAGCCTCTTCCTGTTCTATTACCTTTCCCTCTCTAATTATTTGCTCCCAATATATTGGTTGCTTTGCCAGTTTTCTGCAGTAAATTCAAACACCCCTCTTACTTATTTTTTATACCCCTATTCGCAGTTATCCCCTACTGGCAAAATCTCCTCTCTCCATTTCCATTATTGGCTTAGTTCTTTCTGCTACTTCATGAATATAATATTCTGTATGACTATGGTTATTCTCCTTAAGGATCTGCACAAAAAATACCAGTTTCTCCTTATTTCTTGACTTCCCTTTGTTCCATCGTCATCCCTTTCCACTTTGAATTATAGCTTTTTGCTTGTGCTATGTATAAGAGGCTTAACTGTATAAATCTGAAATATCTCTTCAAATCAGCTAATCCCAGACCACCTTATTCTTTAGAAGGATCATCTTATCCTTCTTAACTCTTATCCTCTTCCCCTCTCAGATAAAATCCTTCAACTCTTTATTAATTGCTATTCATATATTATCCTTTGTATGATAAGAACATGCCTCACCTGTGTATAAAAGTAAAGGGAAAAAAACATCTTCACTCCTTGGATCTTGCTATCCATATCCATAAAATATAGCTTCCAATTTCTCATTTTTTTAATCTTTTTTAGTCTCTTCTCATATATTCTTAGCTGCCATAATGGAATCCTTTTTAATTCATACGCCCATGTATTTCATGTTATCACATCCCCATAAATATAGGTATTGCTGAACCAATTTGTGTGTGGGTACATAGTTTACAGCCACTGTCTTTATCTTCATTATTTTTATATCCTGAAAAGGAATGAAACTGTCTCAGAATATTCCACAACAGTGACATGTCCTTTTTGGGTATTATCAGGTACAAAATATCATCTTCAAATAAAGCCAGCTTTTAATGATTCCCACACCAGTTATACCCTTCTGAATCTCTTATTTTATTTGCCAATGGTTCTAAATAGAACACAAATAACAAGGGGGAAGAGGACACCCCTTGCTGGTTTCCTCTTTTCAAACAGAACTCATCAGACAGGACCCCCCCCCACTTTAACTTTTGCTTCTGATCGATCATGCATCCTCCTACTTAACCTTTTTATTGTGTCAGGGAATGTAAATGCTTCCACTGCCTTGCTCAAAAATCCCAGCTTATGCTTCCACTGCCTTGCTCAAAATCCCAGCTTATTCTTTTGAAAGCTTTCTCTGTATCAAGACTCACCAACCAGCCATTAGCTCATTTGGACATTTGTGGTTGCCAAAAGACAAACACAAAATAAATGCCCTTCCTTATCACTGTGGCAGCATTATTTACTCTTGGGAGAGTACAAAAGCTATTGTAAAGAATGGCAGGAGGAAGGCAGAGAAGAACCCTCCACTAACCCATTAAGGATACCCCTGGCTAATCCTGCTCTGGCCCTGGAAATGATATCCAACTGATAATGTTTGGTAAAAGTGTGACCAGAACACCAAGTAGCAGCTTCCAAAATTGATCTAGTATCCAGGCCCTTAAAAAAAAGCATCAGAAGAGGCAACTGCTCTGGGAGAATGAGCACAGCAGAAGACGAAAGCTACATGCCATGAAAAGAACAAAAAGAAAATGGCCTTAGAAATCTAGAAGGAGATTTTTTTTAGATATACCAAACCCAATTGCCTAGCAAGAAAAGAAATAGAAAGTTGCTCAGATTTCCTGATGTGTTTTGTCTTATTCAAGTAATATGAGTTCATAGGTAGGTACTAGGCTATCTCCCCGTGGGCATTTATAAGCCTAGCCAAAGTGTGTCGGGTTTCACCGCCCCATTGATTAATTAACTTATCCTCTGTCAAGCAGAGCCAATGAAGTAATCCCAGGGGTGTATTTTCTGTTACCCTTCCACTCATCAAAGTTTCTCTTGAAGAGTGTTAGTGAGGGGCTCTGCCTGATGTAATTTGGAATTTTGTTCCAAAGCATGGGGAGTCTCTGTGACAGGAATCTATCCCTCCAGCATTTTCTATTTATTGTTCTGGCGAGATTTAGCTCACTAGAGTGCATGGCTCACAGTGACTTGGATTTCTTTAGGTGGAGCATGTCCATCAATTCTGAGTTGGACATGGCTTTGTTAATCAGGCAGAGATCACCTCTGAGTAAGCGATATGCCACTGAGTACAGCCGGAGTTTTTTCAGTCGGGCTGCATAGGACATATGTTTGAGGCCAGTAATCCTCTTGGTGAGGTACTTTTTGTGGTCTTTCCAGGTGTTGGAAGTGTCTTGTGAGGTACATCCCAAATGGGGCATTGTACTCTATAATGGGTCTAATGAGTGACGAGTAGAGGGGCACTATAATCTCTTTATTTCTAGATGCGAACCCTTTAGTAATTAGATGGGCCACATAGAAGGATTTCCTAACTACTTTGGCAATATGATTGTCAAATGAGAGATTACTATCTACCTGGGTCCTCAGATCTCTTATAACCTCTCTTCTGTATTAAGGGGGATGCCACCTATGTGGTAATTTGTGGGTGTTTTGTTTTTCCCAAATGGGATGACTATGCATTTTTTTGCATTTAGTTTGAGGCCATGACTTTGACACTAGGTGTCCTTCTCAGTAAGGCCCTTTTGGAGGATGTCAGTATCAGCTGGAGAGTCAAATTTGGCTCCCAGTTTGCAGTCATCGGCGAACTTGGTTAGCCACAGTCCTCCTGTGTTTGCCTGTACTTCTGAGAAGTATATGCTGAACAGTAGGGGTCCCAGGACCGAGCCTTCTGGGACACCACTTGTGACTGGTTTAGAGTCTGACCCGGAGCCTGCTATTCTTACAGTGTGAGTTCTGTCTGTAAGCCAGTTGGCAACCCATCTCATGATGTAGGGGTTTATGTTCAGGCTGGTGAGTTTTTCTGTAATACCAGAGTGGGGAATGGCATTGCAAGCCTTGGCGAGGTCAAGTTAGGCTGTGTGAACCACCTTTCCCTTGTCTATGGCCTTGGTGACCGTCTCAAAGAAGTCAACCAGGTTTATTAGGCATGATCTGCCCTTAAAGCCAAACTGGGTCAGGTCTATCTATGTAAATCCAAGGTATACAAGTCCCTTTCACTAGAAGTTTGTTGAAAAGGAAGGAAGATGAATGGACTGTTTAAAGGACAAGTCATTAACCACACTGGACATAAAAGCACTGGTATGAAGAAACACGCTGCCCTTGTGTAAAAAACAAAAAAGGAAGAACCACCCAAGAGCCTGGAGTTCAGAAACCCTCTTGGCAGAAGTAACAGCCACCAACAATCCAGTCTTTCAAGGACAATGCTGCAGACAGGAAGAAAAGGCAGGCTCAAAAGGGGACAGAGTCAATTTTTCAAGAACAAAATTAAGGTCACAAGGAGGAGGAATAGGCTTTCTTGGGGGCCTGAAGGATGCCTTAGAAATTGTTTAACTTCAAAACTAGAAGCCAAAGGTGAACTCCATTGGCAGACAGGCAGAAATGGTTGACAAAATAACTTTGATATAAGAGTATAGCAAACCAGCACTGAGTAATTCACATAAATAAGGACCACATGGATCCCACACAAAAAAAGGGTTCTGGTCACTCCTAAGACACCAAATAGAAAATATTTTCCATTTAGCCACATAGGATTTTCTAGTAGTTGGGTTTCTGGTCTCCTGCAAAACCTGAAGCACATCTTCAGAAAATTGGTGCTGAAAGTAATCAAAACCCTATCCCTCAAAGTGTCAGTTAAAGTGTGGATAAGTAAAGGTGAATGAGAGTTTCCCTGTCTTGTAAGAGAAGATCCATTTTGTAACTTATGACTGACTGACTTTGGCAAGGTGAAAGAGAAGTGGAAACAGACCTGTCTGGGCCAAAAGGGAGTCTCCAGCAAGATTTTGTGCAAAACTCTGGAAAGTAGTGGAAGAGGGGGATAGACATACAGAAATGTCCCCTTCCAGGGAAAAGATATGGTATCTACTTATCAAGCTAGTGGACTTGGAACTCTGGAACAGAACTGGGAAGTTGTCTGTTCACAGAAGAGGCAGAGTGAGTACTTGAGGAGTACCTCATTGATGTACAACGTCCAGAAACACCTCCCTGTGAAGCATCCATTCATAGGGATGTGTCCTGGACCTGCTCAAACAGTTTGCCACTAGATTGTGCTCTGAAGGGATGTAAGCCATCTGAAGAACCAGGTGATGGCAAACTGCAAAATCCCAAGCCTGACAGAACCAGTCTGCAAAGGAGGTAAGATTTTCTGCCCCCCTGCCTGCTTATGCACCACATGACTATGGTATTGTCTGCAAAAACATTTTAGAAGACCTGGAACCCAAACAGAGTGAAAGGCCTGAACAGCTAGGATTAAAACCCTCATCTCTTTGAAACTGATGTAGTCTGACAACTGTTGACAAGGACAAAGACCCTGGATTTTCAGGTTGCTGGAGGAAGCTCTCCAACCTCGAACGGAAGCATCCACATACAGGTCAAGTAGGAACAGGAACCTGAAAAGGCAGACCTGGATTTAAGAAAATGTACTGAATCCAGCAGCAGAGTTTGAGACAAGGTAAATGAACTAGAAACACCAGAAGGTGGCAGTGTTAAGTCAAACTGTCTGGAGATGCCCACTTAAATTTCCTCATGTGGAGTTTGGCAAAAGGAACCATGGGAATGGTGGATGTCATGTACCTCAGAGCTCAGAAAAATTCCCTTGCAGGAAGAACTGTAAGAAGAAAAGTTCAGAAAGGTTTTTGTCCTCTGGAACTCGAGTGGGTTTATTTGGGAAAATATGCTTAGAAACTCTTACTACTAGCAGGTTGTCTAAGCGGCTTATGGACAAAGGAAGTTTTTGATGGATAATTTCTCTGGAACTTAGGCAGAGGAGTGTTGTAACTAAAAGTTTGGCCTTAATGTCTTTAGAGGAGACCTCAGCTGCTGTAGATGTTCGAGTGTATTCACTGTTGCAGTCATCACATTTGGGTTACCTGCTTGCAGTAGCCCTCAGTTGGCCTGATTATCAAAGTCTTGGGTCCTATGGGTTGCTGTCTCATTATGAGAGTAGAGGTAAAGCCAAAAGAAGTCAGGGGGCTGGAGGGAGGGTAACTAGGACTGCAACAGTGAATACATAAGAACAGCTACATTTATGGTAATTGTACACAACTGTACTATGTTCTTCGTGTTTCACTGTTGCAGTCATCACATTTGGGTAGATTCCCAAAGCTAAGGATGGGAGGAGGAATTTAGATAGCATTAGGATCAGCTATAAGGCCCTGCAAGACTGCAGTGGCAAAGCCAGCTCTGGATTTAGAGAAAATTGGCAAATGGTAATGCTTGGTGAAAGTATGTACAGAACTCCAAGTAGCAGCTTCTAGGATGTCTCTGGTAGGGACACCTCTGAGAAAGGCTGTAGAGGTAGATGCAGCCCTGGTTGAATGGGGTCTAATCCCCTGTGGGATAGGTTTTCCATGGTGCTTATAGCAGAAATGAATGCAATGGCCTATCCATTTGGAAATGGTTTGCTTTGAAATAGCCTTCCCCTCTGCCCCTGCAGCAAATGCCACCAGCAATTGTTCAGATTTCCTTTGAGGTTTAGTCCTGTCCAAGTAAAATCTAAGTTGTCTGTGCACATCTAAGGAGTGCAATATCCGTTCCCCTTTGTTCTGTGGATTAGAAAAGAAGGCTGGCAAATGAATGGATTGATTAAGAGCCACACTGGATACCACCTTGGGCATGAAGGAGGGTTTTGAGCTGAGGGACACCCTGTCCGCATGAAAGATAATGAAAGGCTCCACTGCCACAAGGGCCTGTAATTCAGATACCCTTCTTGATGAAGTGATTGCTAAAAGGAAAGCTGTTTTCCAAGAAAGGGATTTTAACTCTGCACTTGTAGTTGGCTCAAAAGGAGGAAGAGTGAGTTTTTCCAATACAAAGTTAAGGTCCCAGGCTGGAATTGGGGCACTCCTGGGTGGTCTTAAGTTTTTGTCCCCTCTGAAGAACTGCTTGAGCAGTGGGTGAGAAGAGTGGGGTGGTTCTCAGTTGTAATGAGCTGAAATGGCTGAGGCGTGAATTTTGATGAAGGAAAAGGAAAGGCTCTTGTGAAGCATCTCAGTTAAGTACTGAAGAATCTGAGGTAAATCGGGCACTGCCGTGGCCATCTCTTGAATTTAGTTCCAGGCACACAATCTTTTCCATTTTTCAGCATAAAAGTTTCTAGAATGAGGCCTCCTTGCCTCCAAGATGACATCCAACACTTGTTTACTGAGGGATGGTAACGGAGAGATTAGGTAATTAGCCAGGCTGCCAGGTTCAGGGTTTGAAGCTGGGGGTGCAGAATCTGGCTCTCCTGCTGTGACAGTAGGGTAGGGGTCTGAGGCAGGTGCCATGGGGCTAGCAGTGGCACACTGCGCAAGAGGGGGTAGCACTGCTGGTGTGGCCAGTATGGTGCAAACAGTATCATCCTTGGTTTGTCCTGTTTAATCTTTAGTTGTACTTTGGAGAGGAGAGGCAGAGGAAGAAAGGTGTAGACTGAGATTTTTCCAGCTGAAGGACAGAGCATCCACATTCCAAGCTTGTTTGTGGGAAGTCCTTGTGCAGAATTTGTCCAATTGGTAGTTTTGGGGGAGGCAAACAGGTCTATATCTGGGCTTCCCCATTTGTTTATCAACATGTTGAAAGTCTTTGGTTCCAGTTTCCACTCGTGTGGGTCCATGAGATTTCTGCTTAGTTCATCTGCCAGTGTATTTAGTTTTCCTGGCAGGAATTGAGCCTGTAGATGCACTTGATAGCTCAAGACTGTGTTCCACAGAGCCATGGCTAATCTGCAGAGGGGGTAAGAATGGGTACCCCCTTGCTTGTTTATGTACCACATAACAGTGGTGTTGTCCGTCTTTACCATTAATTGTCCTGGAAGAATGTGGTCCTTGAAGGCTGTCAGAGCATTCTGTACAGCTAACATTTCTTTTTGATTGATATGCAGGTGCATTTGACTTGGGTTCCACTTCCCCTGAATGCACTTCCCTGCCAGGTGAGCCCCCCCATGCATAGTCTGGCGCGTCTGTTGTTAGGGTTTGGGTGGCAGGGGTAGAGTGAATGGTAGTCCCTTGTTTTGGTGGCAGGCCTCTGCCCACCAAAGGAATTCTAACCGTAGCCAAGGTATGATAAGAATCATTGCTTCTAGGTCCTGAGAATGTTGACACCATAGGCTTTTTAGATACCATTGTGGTTTCCTCATATGCAGTCTTGCATATGGAATTAGTAGAATGCAGGAGGCCATGAACCCCAAGGCTTGCAGTATTTGCCTTGCAGATAGCAGGGATTTTGTGGCCACTAGC
This sequence comes from Protopterus annectens, assembly GCF_019279795.1. Taxonomy (NCBI): domain Eukaryota; kingdom Metazoa; phylum Chordata; order Ceratodontiformes; family Protopteridae; genus Protopterus; species Protopterus annectens. The sequence continues at coordinate 1,832,787,690 of NC_056728.1, read as the reverse complement.
TTGAAGTAAGTTGTCAAATGAATTTGTTTCTCTGGCGTGAGGAAAGCCACTTGGGAAGTTGTGTTCAAGCTTGTTCCCAGGAATATAATTTGTTGACAGGGTACCACATGTGATTTCTTTTCTTTTATAGTGTACCCCAGACAAGCTAGCATCTTTTGTACAAATGCCAGATGATTTAAAAGTATGTCCCGGCTTTCTGCCTGAATTAGACAATCGTCCAGGTATGGGCATATTTCAATATTTCTTTGGCTGCAAAATGCAATGACTGGAGCTAGGCACTTTGTGAATACCCTGGGCATAGTAGATAAGCCAAAGGACAGTGCAGAGAACTGAAAGTGCATGTAGCCTGCTTTGAAGTGTAGGTATCTTCTACAAGATTCCCTGATTGGGATGTGCAGGTAGGCTTCCATTAAATCCAGTGTTGCCAACCAAGCATCTTTGCCTAGCCTGGAAAGCAACTAGTGAAGAGTTAGCATACTGAATTTTGGAATCACCAAAAAGGTGTTTAAGATGGAAAGGTCCAGGATAGGATGTCATGAGTTGTCTTTTCTGGGTACCAGGAAAAGTCTTGAGTAGAAACCTTGTCACTTTTCCTCTTCTGGTACAGACTGAATAGCCTTTATGCTTAAGAGAGAGAGTACTTGCTTTTGAGCCTCTGCCCACTGATTTGGGGGTAGATCTGGCCAACCACTTGGGGTTGATAACATGTGGAAGTGAAATCTGTATCCTTGGGAAACTATATTTAAAACCCATTTGTCCTGGGTAATGAGTTCCCAGTTTTTTGCCTGCAGAGCAATCTTTCCCCCTAAAGGAGCAGTCAGTTGAGAAGTGCATGAAAGTTTTAAAGTTAAGTCATTGAGATAGTTTACCATAGGGGGGAGCCTTACTACTCCTGTTTTGGAGGTTGGAGCCCCCCACTGCTTAGTCCTGTGAGTATCCTGGGACTGAAGCCTGGGTGTTCTGCAGGTTCTGGGTTTGGATTGAGAAGGCCTGGAAGAGGCAGGAAAGGATCAATTCTTAGAGGGCCAATGCCTACTAAATCTTGGAGGCTCTACTTGTAGGAAATCTTTAACAGTTTGCACAGATTTAGCTTTTTCCACCATCTTTTTTAAGAACTTCTTCTGCTTTGTTGCCTAACAGGCGGTCCTGATTTAAGGGAGCATCCAGCAATTTAGCTTTAACATGATCTGGCAAGGAATGCTCCTTAAGCCAAGCATGCCTTCTAAGTACAGACCCAGTGACAGCAGCCCTGCAAGATGCCTCTAGTGAATCAAAACCACATTGCAAAGTGTGTTTTCTAACCTGTTCAGCAGAATGCATTAAATCCTGTAAATCCTTATTTTCAGCAGAGTCAGGAATCAACATCGTTTTCTGTTTAAGCAATCTAATAATATGCTGCTGATACTTTAACATATGAAACTGGCAATTTAAGGCCCTAATGGCCAATGCTGCAGAAGTGTATGCCTTCTTACCCCATCTATCCAGTACCCTGGAGTCTCTATCAGAAGGGGGTAGGATTTATGGCAGTAGTAGCCTTAATGCCCTTGGGTCCCTGTGAAATAGTCTCAGGATCCGCAGTAGGATTTTTAAAAAAGGAACTTGTGAGAGTCAGGAACCCTATAATATCGATCAAGTTTTCTAGGAGCAGGAGGTATAGAGTCAGGGTCCAAGCTAGATTCTGAAAAGGCATCAACAATGTCTAGTACAGGAGGGATAGCTAAAAGCCTCTGCTGGGGCAGGAGTACGAAATCCCTAAGCCTCTTTTTAGAATCAAAGTAATCCTGCCTTTCCCAACGAAAATGCTCCCTAAGAGTATGCAAGGTTTCACCAAAAAAGAAATCCTCTGGGGGTGAAGCAGAGGGAAGAGAGTCCTCTGTATCAGAATTCTCATAGGTAGATAAGGGTAAAATCCTGGTCATCAGAGGAAACAGAAATTTCAGAATCCTGGTCAGAAGTATCATACGCAAATTCAGCCCTAGGTCTCTTAGAGGGGGAAGGTTGGCTTCCCCTGATTAAAGTAATAAGGTCTTCAGCCATTCTTATCATTTGCTTTTTAGGCATAGAGGCCTGACCATGCAGTCTGGGAGTCGGTTTTCTAGGCATGGTTCGAGGTTTAGGCCTTGAAGAAGAAGATGGCGTTGGTTTAATATGCAAGTCAGTAGGCCTGAATACACCCTCAGAAGCCGGTGCCTGCACAGCGGCTCCGGACTCATCCAAGGTAGAGACATCCGCAGGTTCCCACAGTTGAAGCATCTCACGGCATACCGGACTCTGAATGGGTCTCAGTAGAGGCCTGCGAATCTGAAGTAGCGGGTATTAGGAGCTGCGAAAGCACCTCATTGAGAACTGGTGACTAGCTTAGGAGAAGCGTCGTCGGCAGCTTTGGAACTAGGCGGCCTGTCTCTGTCTTTTATCTTTGCGTTTTTTTCGGAATGTCGGTAGTCGGATGGTTTACTGAAGACATATCTGGATAATTGAACAGAGTACCAAAATATTTAGAAGCATAAATATATTGGCGACGAATAGTTCGTTGCTTAATAAGACACAAAACCGACAGCGAGGTACGTCGTGGTCAGGGCCTAGGTAAGGAATACAGTACGAATTAAAATCTTTATGAGGTATTTGCTTTCCACAAGAAATACAATTATTGACTTTTACTGACATTGGTTTAGAGCAAGAAAAAGCTTCCCCAACGGGGTACTTGGCTTTAGTTAAAGACTTCGGTTCTGAAACTTGAAAACGAAAATTTCAGGAGTTGGCCGACCGGCACTTGCGAACTACTTCTGCTTCGGGCACACCACGGCAAGAAAGACTGATGTAATGGCGTCGGCTGCATGCTTTATATCCCTGACTACCTGACGTCACGGAAGATGAGACAGCAACCGGCGCAGGACTGAAGACTTTGATAATAAGGCTGACTGAGGGCTACTGCAAGCAGATAACCCAAATGTGATGACTGCAACAGTGAAACACAAGAACATCAGCAAGCTACGTGAAAAGCAGAAAGCACAAGTGAAACAGCAGAAGTCTTACTGTCTGTATCAGGCATGTCAGTCAATACCCCTACCCCCAGCTGAGGCAGAAGAGCCAGGACGTATCTAGTCATGTGGGTCTGATAATTAATGTCCCTAAAGACCAACTTAGCAGAAGTATACCCCCATACCTCTCCGTAATACTGCTGCCCTTATAGGAAGGTAGATGCTTCTTAGGGAATGGATGATGACAGTCAGGAGCCTGATACACTGCTATACATGTATCCAAGAGGTCAGCTAAGATAGGATGGACTGCAGAGGCTCTGGGTGTGTCCATTTGTAGAGTTCATAGCATCTCTTTAGAACCTCTGAGACTTGAGAACAGTCCCACTTAAAAGTGTACCATCATACAGACCACTGCATCTCCAAAGGATAATTCTGAATAATTTGAAAGAGTCAGGAACCCTGTAATATCTATCAAGTTTTCTAGGAGCAGGAGGTAAAGAGTCAGGGGTCAAGCTAGATTCTGAAAAGGCATCAACAATGTCTAGTACAGGAGGGATAGCTAAAAGCCTCTGCTGGGGCAGGAGTACAAAATCCCTAAGCCTCTTTTTAGAATCAGAGTAATCCTGCCTTTCCCAACGAAAATGCTCCCTAAGAGTATGCAAGGTTTCACCAAAAAAGAAATCCTCTGGGGGTGAAGCAGAGGGAAGAGAGTCCTCTGTATCAGAATTCTCATTGGTAGATACGGTAAATCCTGGTCATCAGAGGAAAAGTACAGTTTTGTACCTACCATAAATGTAGATGTTCGAAGATCCACATTGCTGCAGTCCTTACACTTGGGTAGTCCGCTGTCCTCGGTCGGCCCGAATATCAAAGTATAAGGCTGACGTCGGTCAAGGCGCATTTGACTGACATCAGGACGCCAGGGTACAAATGCGCATGACCGGCGCCATATCCTCAGTCTTTTCTTGCCCCAGATGTCAGAAGACCCTAAAAATAAAGGTCAAAACCAAAAGACAGCAAACAACCAACCAACCACCCTTGCACTAATTATATGTACAATATATACAATATACATAATATGTACAACCCAACCCACACAAACACCTCTAACTACAGAGGGGAAGGAGGGAGGGTAAATTGGACTGCAACAATGTGGATCTTCGAACATCTACATTTATGGTAGGTACAAAACTGTACTATGTTCTTCATCTCACATTGCTGCAGTCCTTACACTTGGGTAGAATCCCAAAGCAGAGGTAAGGGAGGATGGCTAAACTACAAAGAAGCAGGAGCTGCCAAAATGCCCTGCAAAACAGAAGTGGCAAAACCAGCCCTGGATTTAGAGTAAAGTGGCAGGTGATAATGCCTAGAGAAAGTATGCACTGAACTCCAAGTAGCTGCCTCCAAAATATCCTTGGTTGCCACTCCCCTCAAAAAAGCTGTCGAAGTGGCCGTAACCCTAGTGGAATGAGGCCTAATCCCAGCTGGAATCTCCTTGCCACGATGGGAATAACAGAAAGCAATGCAAAACCCAATCCACTTAGAAATAGTTTGTTTTGACACAGGCTTGCCCTGAGAACTCAAAGCAAAAGAAACAAACAATTGCTGAGACTGCCTGAACCCTTTAGTTCTGTCCAAATAATAACGCAACTGCCTGTGTACATCTAAAGTGTGCAAAATCTTTTCCCCTTTATTTTGGGGATAAAGGAAGGATTAGTACGTAATGAAACCCTATCCTTATGGAAAATCAAAAAAGGCTCAACCGCCATAAGGGCCTGCAATTCAGAAACCCTTCTTGCAGAGGTAATGGCCAACAAAAAAGCAGTCTTCCATGACAAATATTTCAACTCAGAAGTAGCTGCAGGCTCAAAAGGTTGTAGAGTGAGTTTCTCCAACACAAAATTGAGATCCCAAGCAGGAGTAGGAGCTCTTCGTGGGGGTCTTATATTCTTTGCCCCTCTAAGAAATTGCTTGAACAAAGGATGAGAAAACAATGGTGGGTCGCAATCATAGTGAGCCGAAATTGCTGCAGCATGAACTTTAATAGAAGAGAAAGACAAACCTTTGTCTAGTAACTCAGTAAGATATTGAAGAGCCACACACAAATTAGGCTCAGAAACATCAAAATCTTTTGCTGCACTCCAAAATAAAAATCTCTTCCATTTGTCTGCGTACACTTTCCTTGTACTAGGCCTTCTAGCTTCCAAAATAACATTCAAAACTTGCTGAGGAAGTGAGGCCCACTATGGTTCAAAACAGAATATGCCAGGCTGTTAGGTGTAGAGAGTGAAGCTTGACATTGAGCAAATGGCTGTCCTCCTGTGACAACAGGTGTGGAATCAAGGCAAAGGCCATGGAGGCTTCCGCATCAGACTTCTCAGTAATGGGTACCAGTGCTGTCGAGGCCAATCTGGAGCTATTAAAATCATCCTTGGCTTGTCCTGTCTGACCTTTAGAAGTACCTTTGGGAGGAGAGGCAGAGGTGGAAAGGCATACACATGAAGATTGCTCCAATTGAAAGAAAGAGCATCCACTCTCCAAGCTGTGGGATGAAACCTTTTTGTGCAAAACTTTGGCAGCTGATGGTTTAGTGGAGAAGCGAACAGATCTATGTCTGGAGTTCCCCATGACACTGTCAATTTCTGAAATACATGAGGATCCAATTTCCACTCGTGGGGATCCATAATTGTCTGCTCAACACATCTGCTAAGGAGTTCTGTGCTCCTGGCAGAAACCTTGCCTGAAGATTGAGCTGTAAACTGAGAGCAGTCTCCCACAAAATCATTGCTTGCCTGCATAGAGGATAAGAATGTTCCCCTTGCTTGTTGATGTACCACATGACAGTTGTGTTGTCTGTTAGAATCAACACCTGCCCTGGAAGAAGTAATTCCTTGAAAGCTATTAATGCAAACTGGACTGCTAACATCTCCTTCATGTTGATATGTAGATGTTGTAGTCTGGCAGGCCACTTGTCTTGTATCCACTTTCCATTCAGATGAGCTCCCCAAGCTTTGTCTGAGGCATCTGTCGTTAAAATCTGACTCGCCTCTGGCCGGGTCACAGAGAGTCCCTTGTTTAGGTGACATTCCTGAGCCCACCACAAAAATTCCTTTTGAATGCAAGGTATTATTTGAATGACAGTGTCCAGATCCTGGCAGTGCTGTGTCCATACATTTTGAGATACCATTGTAGCTTCCTCATATGCAGTTTGGCATTGGGAAGCACCAGAATACAAGATGCCATGAACCCTAAGGCTTGAAGGACTGTCCTTGCAGTCAGCCCGGACTGATGAGATAGTTGATGGAAGTAAAGGGAAAGACTCTTTTGTTTGTCCGGGGTTAAAAAGGCCATCTGGGATGCTGTATTCAGTCTCACACCCAGAAAGCACATGTCCTGAGAGGGTACTAGACTGGACTTTATTTCGTTCACAGAATACCCCAGGCATCTTAGCACTGCTATCACATATTCCAAATGATGAAGAAGCTCTTCCTGTCCTTGAGCCAGAATCAGGCAGTCGTCCAAATAAGGATAGATCTGTATTCCTTTTAGCCTGAAGAAAGCTATCACTGGAGCCAGAACTTTCGTGAACACTCTGGGCGCAGTAGATAAGCCAAAGGGCAATGCAGAGAACTGATAGTGAGAAGTCCCAGCTCGAAAACGCAGATACTTCCTGCAACTTAGTCTGATAGGAACATGAAGGTAAGCCTCCTTGAGATCCAAAGTTACCATCCAATGATCTTTGCCCAGCAGAGGTAAAAGCTGCTGCAACGTCAACATTTTGAACTTGGGAATGTCCAGATAAGTGTTGAGGATAGATAAATCCAAAATTGGTCTCCACGTGTTCCCTTCTTTGGTACTAGGAACAGGCGAGAATAAAATCCTAGGCCCACTTCTGGCATAGGGACCGGCTGTATGGCCCCTATTTGGAGCAACAGAGAAACTTGCTTGTGCGCCTCTATTCTTTGTTGAGGAGGAACGTCTGGCATGCCTTTGAAAGGAGGCAAGGTATGGAAATAAAACCTGTAGCCGTGGCGTATGATATCCAATACCCATCTGTCTTGGGTAATTAAACTCCAATTTTCTTTGAAAAGTGCCAACCTTCCTCCCAAAGGTGCTGCCAGACGAGAAGGCTCTGGCAGCTGAAAAGGTAGGTCATTGGGTCTGTTTACGAAAGGACTGACCCCTGCCCTCACCAAGACTGTGCAGGAGAACTCCTGTTCTAGGCCTGAAAGAGCCCTGAGCTCTGCCCCTACCACGCCTAGATCTACCCTAGACTGGGAATCATAAGAAGGATACGTCCACCCCTTAGTAGGCCAATTTCTACTAAACTTTGGAGGCTGGACCTGCAAAAATCTTTAACAGTCTGCATAGACTTAGCCTTGTCTTCCATTTTCTTTAAAACTGCCTCAACAGGAGAACCAAACAACACGTCAGATTGCAAAGGAGCATCTAAAATCCTTGTTTTAACATGGTCAGACAAATTCTGATCCCTCAGCCAGGCGTGCCTGCGAAGAACTGACCCAGTGGCAGCCACCCTAGACGAGGCCTGTACAGCATCAAAACCACATTGCAAAGAATGCTTACCCACCTGTTCAGAAACATGTACTAAATCTTGCAACTCTTTACAATCAATACCTTCTGCCAGAGCATCAACCTTAGACTTCAATTGTGAAAGGAGATAGTTTTGGTATTTCAACATGTGAAACTGGCAATTCAAAGCCGTCATAGCAAGAGTGGAAGAAGTATAAACTTTCTTTCCCCATCTATCCAAGGCCCTGGCCTCTTTGTCTGCAGGAACCGGATTCTTTACCACAGAAGCCTTAACACCTTTAGGCCCCTGGCTAACAGTTTCTGGGTCTGCCCTAGGACTCTTAAAAAGAAACTTATGAGCTTCAGGCACCCTGTAATACCTATCCGGTTTAACAGGAGCAGGAGGCAAAGAATCAGGATTAAGAGAAGCCTCTGTAAAACATCTTCCACTACATCCAAAACAGGAGGTATAGCCAAAGGCCTATGCTGGGGTAAAAACAAAAATTCCCTAAGCCTTTTCCTGGAATCAGAGAAGTCCTGACCTTCCCACTTAAAATGCTCCCTCATGGAGTGAAGAGTTTCTGAAAAAGAAAAATCCTCAGGAGGAGAAGCAGAAGGAGTAGAATCATCCACATCAGAATCAGAATAAGGAGAGTACTCCTGCAAGTCTTCAGCCAAAGACTCTGAAACATCTGAAGCCTGCTCAAAACTCCCTAACTCAGGCTCCACCCTAGGTCTCTTATCAGGAGGGGGCATAGAACCCCTAATCAAAGAAATCAAATCTTCTGCCATTTTAAGCATATGCTTCTTGGGCACAGTTCCTGAAGAGCTAGGGGTAACACCAACTGAAGCTAAACCTGGCCTGCCCTGGGAGAAGCCTTTGAAACAGAAGGAGAGGGCCTAGCCACCCTAGGAAGGGAGGGGAGTATAGTAACCTGAGAAGCCCTCAGCCTGACCTGCCTCCTGAGAGGCCACATCTTGCAATAATAAAGTCTCACCCTGGGAACACAAAGAAACCTCCGGTGGAGCCACCGCTCCACCGACACCTCTAAAGAAGGCCCGCACAGACGGTTCTTCTAGCCTAGGTTTAACTGCTTTGTCCTTGCGCTTCTTGAACGCTGGCCGGAGCATCCGACGGCATTTTATAATTGCACCGCTTCCCAAAGACTAACCTGGCACAATCCAACCTTCTCTTTATAGTGCGTTTATTGAATCTAGCACAAGAGCGACAGCCAACAACGTCGTGCTCAGGCCCTAAGCAAGGAATACACAAAGTATGATAATCTCTATGCGGTATCTGTTTCCCACAAGAAATGCAATTATTGACTTTTCTGACATCCGGTAAATCACTGAGGCAAGAAAAACTAAAATATTCCCAACGGGTACTTAGCCAACTTTGAACTCGGTCTGAAACTTCGAAATCGAAAAATCTCAGAACGCCAACCGGCACTTGCAATGCTGCTTCTGCATCGGACCATGCGGCAAAAAAGACTGAGGATATGACGTCGGTCATGCGCATTTGTACCCTGACGTCCTGATGTCAGTCAAATGCGCCTTGACCGACGTCAGCCTTATACTTTGATATTCAGGCCGACCGAGGACAGCGGACTACCCAAGTGTAAGAACTGCAGCAATGTGAGATGAAGAACATCAGAAATTTCAGAATCCTGGTCAGAAGTATCATACGCAAATTCAGTCCTAGGTCTCTTAGAGGGGGAAGGTTGGCTTCCCCTGATTAAAGTAATAAGGTCTTCAGCCATTCTTATCATTTGTTTTTTAGGCATAGATGCCTGACCATATGGTCTGGGCGTCGGTTTTCTAGGCATGGTTCGAGTTTTAGGCCTTGAAGAAGAAGATGGCGTCGGTTTAATATGCAAGTCAGTAGGCCTGAATACACCCTCAGAAGCCGGTGCCTGCACAGCGGCTCCGGACTCATCCAAGGTAGAGATATCCGCAGGTTCCACAGTTGAAGCATCTCACGGCATACTGGACTCCGAATGGGTCTCAGTAGAGGCCTGCGAATTTGAAGTAGCGGGTATCAGGAGCTGCGAAAGCACCTCACTGAGAACTGGCGACTGGCTTAGGAGAAGCGTCGTCGGCAGCTTTGGAACTAGGCGGCCTGTCTCTGTCTTTTATCTTTGCATTTTTTCGGAATGTTGGTAGTCGGATGGCTTACTGAAGACATATCTGGATAATTGAACAGAGTACAAAAATATTTAGAAGCGTAAATATATTGGCGACGAATAGTTTGTTGCTTAATAAGACACAAAACCGACAGCGAGGTACGTCGTGGTCAGGGCCTAGGCAAGGAATACAGTACGAATTAAAATCTTTATGAGGTATTTGCTTTCCACAAGAAATACAATTATTGACTTTTACTGACATCGGTTTAGAGCAAGAAAAAGTTTCCCCAATGGGGTACTTAGCTTTAGTTGAAGACTTTGGTTCTGAAACTCGAAAACGAAAATTTCAGGAGTTGGCCAACCGGCACTTGCGAACTGCTTCTGCTTCGGGCACTGCACGGCAAGAAAGACTGATGTAATGGCGTCGGCTGCATGCTTTATACCACTGACTACCTGACGTCATGGAAGATGAGACAGCAACCGGCGCAGGACCCAAGACTTTGATAATAAGGCTGACTGAGGGCTACTGCAAGCAGATAACCCAAATGTGATGACTGCAACAGTGAAACACAAGAACATCAGCAAGCTACGTGAGAAGCAGAAAGCACAAGTGAAACAGCAGAAGTCTTACTGTCTGAATCAGGCATGTCAGTCAATACCCCTACCCCCAGCTGAGGCAGAAGAGCCAGGACATATCTAGTCATGTGGGTCTGATAATTAATGTCCCTAAAGACCAACTTAGCAGAAGTATACCCCCATACCTCTCTGTAATACTGCTGCCCTTATAAGAAGGTAGATGCTTCTTAGGGAATGGAAGATGACAGTCAGGAGCCTGATACACTGCTATACAAGTATCCAAGAGGTCAGCTAAGATAGGATGGACTGCAGAGGGTCTGGGTGAGTCCATTTGTAGAGTTCATAGCATCTCTTTAGAACCTCTGAGACTTGAGAACAGTCCCACTTAAAAGTGTACCATCACACAAGCCACTGCATCTCCAAAGGATAATTCTTCAAAAGGAGGGTCAGGAGACAAAAAATCTTCTTAATCAGACCCACAGTAAAAGAATGTATTTGTTAGGAATATGCTAAGGATTCTTCACCATAGTCCAATTCTTCATCCAAAGAATCAGATTCTTGAGGTCTCTTAAACTGGTGTGGAAGACTACGGATCAGCAGCAGGGACAGACAATCCCTGTGGGGGCTGCAGAGCCATTAGGACATTAAACAGCCATGAGTAAAATCCTGCCACTCTTTGTGAGGAGCCTTAGCCACATGTTTTTTTCTGTTTCTTTTTTAAAGGCACATCTGCCTTGACAAATCTAAGAGTATCAGACCCGCCTAGATACAATGAGGGTACCAGGCACCTCTTCCCTAACCAAAATTTGCAGAGTCCCCCAAGGCCCTTCAGACATAATTAGGCATGGTTCCTTCTCTACATTTGTTCCAGATGTATGCACAGCCTCAGCAGATGCAGAAGTAGGCAGCTCCTTGTCGGCCTCCCACTGGGTTGAGAAATTGCAGTCAGCACCAGCCGGACCTCAGGTTTTTCATCCAATCCAAGACGACACACCCCCAGTGGATGATACACAGCATCAAGTTCAGGATATTCTTTTTTAACTTTTAAGTGTCAGCTGAACTTTGGGGTGGGTGGACTTGGCCATAGCACCCTGGGTGAATAACTTCAGATGCTGTTAAGGGAAAGCAAACTCCTGACAGATACCACACAGACTATGATCATGCATAGCACCCAAACACAAAAGGCATTTCTTGTGTCCATCTTAATGAGGAATCTCCCACCCACACTCATTTTCCCTTCCTGGATGACATGAAAACAAACTACAAGGAGAAAAAAAGGAAGGAAGGAACTCAAAAGGGACACTTATCTTTTGAAAGCTCAGTAGAAGAACCATCTCAGTGAGTGACATACAGGCAGAATTCAGAGATAGCATTCAGATTGGCAGTAAAGTAGTTCTGAGGATTAGGTATTCGTGCATCACATATGTATAGTGGATATAAAAAGTTTACACTCCACTGTTAAAATGCCAGATTTTTGTGATCTAAAAAATGAGACCACAATAAATAATTTCAAAACTTTTACCACCTTTAATGTGACCTATAACCTGTAAAATTCAATTGAAAAACAAACAAATCTGTTAAGGGAAAAATATAAAAAAGAAAAAATGTATACGCTGGTTGCTTAAGTGTGCATACCCTTAAACTAATACTTTGTTGAAGCACGTTTTGATTTAATTACAGCATTCAGTCTTCTTGGGTAGGAGTCCATCAGCATAGCACATCTTGACTTGGCAATATTTGCCCACTCTTCCTTTCAAAAGCACTCCAAATCTGTTAGACTGCGAGGGCATCTCTTGTGCACAGCCCTCTTCAGGTCACCCCACAGATTTTCTATTGGATTTAGGTCTGGGCTCTGGCTGGGCCATTCCGAAACTTTTTTTTCTTCTGGTGAAGCCATTCTTTTGTTGATTTGAATGTATGCTTGGGGTCACTGTCATGTTGAAAGGTGAAATTCCTCTTCATCATCAGCTTTCTAGCAGATGCATGAAGGTTTTGGGCCAAAAGTGACTGGTATTTGGAACTGTTCATAATTCCCTCCACCTTGACTAAAGCCCTAGTTCCAGCTGAAGAAAAGCAACCCCAAAGCATGATACTGCCACCACCATACTTCACTGTGGGGATGGCGTTCTTTTGGTGATGCGAAGTGTTGTTTTTGCGCCAAACGTACCTTTTGGAATTGTGGTCAAAACATTCAACCTTGGTCTCATCAGACCATAATGCATTTTCCTCACATGCTTTTGAAGACTTGTGCATTGTTTTGCAAATTTTAGTCGGGCCTGGATGTTTTTCTGTGTAAGAAAAGGCTTCAGTCTTCCATCCCTACCCCATAACCTAGACATACGGAGAATATGGGAGATTGTTGTCACATGTAGTACACAACCAACACTTGCCAGAAATTCCTGCAGCTCCTTCAGTGTTGCTGTAGGTCTCTTAGCAGCCTCCCTGACCAGTTTTCATCTTGTCTTTTCATCAATTTTGGAGGGACGTCCAGTTCTTTGCAACGTCACTGTTGTCCCATATTTTCTCCACTTTTTGATGACTGTGTTCACTGTGTTTCATGGTATATCCAATGCTGTGGAAAGTTTTTTGTACTGTTCTCCTGACTGATACAGGGGTATGTAAACTTTTTATATCCACTGTACTTTACATCTTGCATGTAGGATATACATCTAATGTACAATGCCTGGAAGGTGTAAATGTTTTGGTATAATGGCTGGATGTTAAGCTATCCTCAGCAGGATATCCCACGAAAAAAGAATACTGCAATAGTGATAAAGAAGGGCATCTAACCCTCATAAACAATTACTTTATAAAAAAGGGCAAGAAGTAAACAAGTGGTTTATGAAAAAGGGGCAAAAATTAAATGCAGGAAAGTGCAGCACCATCACATTTGGTAAACAATTCTCTACCTCAACATATGGTATTAGCCAATGTCCCACTCAAAATGAGGTGTTCTGGTGGCATAGACAGACAAGAGTCTGTCTACCACCCAGGTGACCTGGGATCATTTAGTGGTGGGAGGGTAGTGACATGGGCATCTCCTGCACTGATCCCTGGTGCAGGCAGGATATGTTGCATGATAGGAGGAACGATCCAAGAGGAGGTTGGGGTGGACATTGCAGAGCTGCTGCAGAGGTGGGGGAAAACATCCTCCTTGCACGTCTAACCCTCAGATGCAACCACTACATTGTGAGGAGGAGGGGTAGGGCATATCCCAAAAAAATCCACCACAATGGAATGTGAACAGCTAAGACCAACAGGATGCCTTTGGGTTCCATGACCTGTCCCAGCTGATTCTGGAGTAAGTCCAGGTGACTGAAGCAGCTGGTAGACCCAGCATGGACATGGGGCACTGGATAGCAGTGCTGCAAAGATGATGTAGGAGGGACCAAAAAAATAATCCTACTCAAAATGAAAAATGAAGTCAGACATCTTGGAACCTTTAAGTCCCTCTCCTTTGACCACCAGATAGCAGCAGTAGTGAGAGAATTCTTCTGCTCAGCACATCCAATAACTAAAGGAATATCAATCAAGTAAAAAAAAAAAGTTATCATCCCTCTTTACGCAGCACTAATTAGACCAATTATGGAGTATGCTGTCTTGCTATTATGCAGCTTTCTAAACATACAAACATATAAACAACCTAAAGGCTACTGCAGCAGTGAGAATAATGAACATAAAAGATTGTGTTATGGCAGCTAAGGATATGTGGGAAGACACTAAACAAAATGTAATACAAAAACCGAGAGGCTGGAAGCTCTTTATTATGGATATGGACCGTAAGAAACAGAAAGTGAAAATACTTTTACTCCCTTTAATTTTATATAAAGGCCATGCACATTTTTATCAGCCTGAAGATATGGACTGCAATTACTAAAGAACTGAAGGAATTTATTTGGAAGAGGGCAAGAGTTAAGTGGTATAAGCTGATTCTCCCCAAAGAACAAGGTGGTTTTAACATTACCTGATTTGAAAGGATACTGGAAAGCTATGTAGTTATGGCTAATATACATAACACAAGCAGAAGGACGGTGCAGTGGTAGCATTGTCACCTCACAGCAAGAGGTTCTCTGGTTTGATTCTTGGCTGGGGTGCCTTCTGTGTGGAGTCTGCATGTCTTCCCTGCATTCATGTGAGTTTCCTTCCACGTTAAAAGACATACATCTACAGCATTTCTCCCCGGGCCTCCGCTGAAAATTAACAAATGTTAAATAGATAAAAAATAAGCAGAGGGTTATAAATTATAGTGGAAGGGGATAAAGATGAATTAAAGAGGGTTGAGAAATAAGGAGACTGTAGGACTTGGATGCGAGTCCTTAAGGAGAATAAAAAACAGTACAGAACATTATATTCATATAGTAGAAAGTATTCTAACAGCTAAGCCTACAAATGAATGGAAAAAGATTTTACTTATAGGGATGACTGCAAGTAGGGGTACAGGAAATAGGTAAGGTGGAGCTGGAATTACTGGAGATAATTAGTAGCAGGAATCAAGGTACTGGGAGCAAATAACTAGAGAGGGAAAGTTAACAGTGTGGGATGAGGCCAGACAGACATTTGGACTGAATATAGACAAACACAAGAACATAGAGGAGTGCTAAGTGAAAGACCACCTACAGTGGAGTTTTTAGCAGAGTTTAGAACATAAGCAGCTTTAAAAAAGGTACTGTTAGCAGGGCATATAAAATATTCCATAATTATAAGAAACAATTGGAGGAGGTTAGAAAGGATTGGGAAGAGGGACTGGAAAGGCAATTTTCAAGCATTCATAGATTGTTACTATGCTAATGACCCAGGGGGCCTTTCTAAACCTGGCTAAGTTTTCCCAAAAGAATAATGATGTCCTGCACCCGAAAAGGACACTGTGAGCCAGGCATTTATAAGTTACCTCCATCCATAAGGGACATGGGTGCCAGGCCCGGTGCAAATCTTCTATTTTCCATCCACTGGTTCAGGTCATGTGCAAACTAAGTATCTGTATGGCTCCCAAGTATGCAATAAACTCCAGAAGGTTTAACATTTTTGCTTGGAAGTGTCTGCACAGATATTTGTAGAATTTTTCCGGGTCTATTATTATGTGATCGAAGAGTCTCTTCTTCAAACAAGTAATAATCGACACATATACAGCAAACACTGTAAATCGCGAAGAGCTACGTCCGCAAATTTTTTCCTCGGGAAAAAATTCAGTCGCCGTTATTGGGAATTGCTCTTTTCTTCAATGTAGAGCGATCTATGAGTTGGTATATTTAGTTAGGGTGTGCGTGTGTGTGTGTGTGTGTGTGTGTGTGTGGAGGGGGGGGGGCAGCCCCCTACTTGATTAGTGTTTTAAAGTTTACTTTTTACTTTACAGCCACGTGAATTTTCTCCTGAGGAAAAAATTCACCAATGTGGCCATTCACAGTTTACAGTGTTCGGTGTATATGTGTCGATTATATGTTCGAAGAAGAGACTCTTCGATCACATAATATAGACCCAATATTTCCTCAGGTAGATGGCAAATGCTGCTGATGTGATGGGAAAGAAAGAGGTAATTGGAAACATGTTTTAGGAATGTGACGAGTTGGCAGATTTTAAAAATTCCCTACAGAGTACTTTGTCAAAAATGTTGGGGAAGCAAATTGTTGTAACTAAGGAAATTATTTTTTGAGCCGGGATATAGGCTCTGAAATTTCCTAGATGTCGTAAGGCCTTATTATGTTTAATGCTACTGGCAGCCAAAAAAGGCAGTTACTAGAACATGTAAATCAAAACAAACCAAATGCAACTGAGGTACTGAACACTGTAAATGAGATAAACTGGAGGTGGGATCCTTAGAAAACGGAAAGAGCAAATTAAATAGAAGTAAATGGAATCTATGGGAACAATACATGCTGCATAATGTTCAGAGTGAGGTTTAAGGTAAGGAGTGAATGACTGTTACAAAGGAAATGTACACTGTATGAAAAGCAAATACAGTGTTACTATGATTCATTCTTTTTTCTATTAATATGTGTACCTCTGTCGCTCAGTCGTGATTTAATAAACATACTTAGTAAAAAAAAAAGAAAAGTCTACAACACACGGAATAAATGGATAGAGCTTGCAGCTTCTCTTGAAAGTTCAGTGACTTCAGGTCAATGATTTTTTTTGGTTTGGTACCTTTGGGGTCTTTCTGTTTCACGTTTACTGAAATATATCCCAAAGGAGGTGTGGTGCTCGACAACTGGTATGATCAATGCTAAGCACAGGGAAATGGTTACCTCTTTAGACCTTGATGATATTCCATTGGCAATTAGCTACGCAAAGGATTTCACCAATAAAAACTTCTCAGCCCCTTCAAGAAACATCTTCCATACACTCTCATCTGATACCAAAATCAAGCTTGTCCCCCATACAAAATCACTGGATACGCACATAGATGATAACATTAAATTTGACTATCATATAAAATGTATTGTGAAAAAATATCAAAATCTAGGCTCCCTCTACAGCAGCAAACAAGTTCCTGACCAACTCAACTAGGAAAGCACCTAGTCACTACTCTCCTTGTTCCTTCCCCCCTCTGTTCAGCTCTAACTGTCACAAACCTACAAGCAACACAACTAACCAAACTAGAACAATGTTATGACAAAACAGCCAAATTTGCTGCTAACCATCAACACAGAACACACCACTGCTTCTGTCTCAGAGAACTAAACTGGGTAGAATTTCCTTGTTGCCCTACTTGTAACCAAACACAAGCTCATCTGA
The DNA here is from genome assembly GCF_019279795.1 of Protopterus annectens. NCBI lineage: Eukaryota > Metazoa > Chordata > Ceratodontiformes > Protopteridae > Protopterus > Protopterus annectens. The sequence continues at coordinate 1,832,770,754 of NC_056728.1, read as the reverse complement.
TGCCCCAATAACTGCTGATCTCTTTCCACACTCATCCAACAGTCTACCACAGACCACTATGCTTCACTGATAAAATTTCCACTTCTCACTTCAAAATCAAACAGTTTGGGTGAATCGCACTTTTCCATCTATTCAGCCAAAGTCTAGAACTCTATTACTTCTTAAACAGGAAAAATTGCACAAAACCTTCATGTCTGTTTTAAAATCTCACTTAGCCAAATCATGGATATTTCTATGTTTCTCCCCAGGACAGCCAACCAAACAAACCCAGTCCTGCCATAACCCCATTTTCTACATATATTTCTAAGCAACTAGCTTTTCCACTACATCTAAGATGCCTCTTTTTACACCATTTAGTCTTTTTTCTCTGCTAGAATTGTATACTGCTGTAACTGTCATCTTTCTAACCTTTAACATAAAAATTCCTCCAACACAGACAGACTTGGTGTCAACTGTACAAAGTACACATATATGTCTGTGTTTCCGTTTCAAAAGATGGACGCTTCATTGTACTATAAAGGATTTAGAAATGTCTACTTATCTTTCTGCCTTGTTTATGTGACCTTAACAGATTGCAAATACTTCTGTGATCTATTTCCATACATTCATTTGTGATTCATGTGCAGCTTTTTTCCTTAGGCCTCCAATGAAAAGGTCTTCCACCCAGTCGGACCATCCAGGTCAGGAAATGCAATTCTTCTTCTTTCGGCTTTTTTCCCGGTTAGGGGTCACCACAGCGGATCATCTGTCCGCTCATGATTGGCAGTGGAGTTTTACGATGTTGAGTTGCAAGCCCGGCGCCCAACCTTCCACAGAAGGCACACACATGCACACACACCTAGGGCCAATTTAGTGTGTCCAATCCACCTACTGCATGTCTTTGGAATGTGGGAGGAAACTGGAGCACCCGGAGAAAACCCACACGACCACAAGGAGGACATGCAGACTCTGCACAGAAGGCATTCCAGCCGAGAATCGAACCGGAGAACCTCTTGCTGTGAGGCGACAAAGCTAACCGCTGCACCACTGTGGCCGCCCTAGGTCAGGAAATGCAATAAATAAATAAAATAAATTTCCTGACAAACTATTTACACAAGATGATCATCCATCCATCCATCCTTAACCCCTTTTACCATTTTGCATATGGGGTCGGTGTGTCACTTTCAAAACTGACAATCATCTCGAGTCAGGGTTTACACCACCAGGTGGCTAGCCCTGCCGCAGTAGTTCATCTGTACCACTCACTTGCACACACACTCACACACACACACACACACACACACACTTATGGCCAGTTTAGAGTGTCCAATCCACCTACTACATCTCTTTGGAATGAGAGAGAAAAACTGTAGCATCCAGAGGAAACCCACTCGACCACAGGGAGGATATGCAGACTGCACAGAATGCACCCTAGCCATGAATCAAACAGGAGAACATCTTGATGTGAGGCGGCAATGCTAACTATGGCACCACCGTGATGCCATTACAAAAGATGGTTAAACAGAGGGAATAATTAATCCAAGTTCCTTGGGCCCAGACTACATTCTCGTTTTGTAGTGATGTATTGTATACACAATAAGGATGAGGGTAGAGGCTGTCTATTAAAGGGAACAATACTATATTTTTAGCATTTCATGTGAGCCCATATTTAGGATACATCAACAAAATAGCTACAGAGTGCTCATTCTGGAAAATTCAGGTGTCAGAAGGTGATTTAATAAACAGCCTCCGCCCATTTATTGTAATACGCAAACTTTAAAATCCAGTGGTCTTGGCTCTCTGCTCAGAGATCTGAGAAATAAATGCTGATAAGGAGAGGTCCCAGCTCTGAGTCCAGAGAGACTTTACTGATCATTTTCATACTTTAAAATGAGGCACCTACAACTCGCAATGTGTGGGTTCTATCTTTCAGCTAGTTTGCTATGCATCTTACCACATATGGGCTGAGTTTTAAAACATTTAACTTCTTTATCATACTGTCATGGTAAATAGTGTTGAAAGTCTTGGCAGGTCAAGATACATTATGAGTACCACATGGTCAATGAATAAAGCCTCAGCAACTTTCAAAGAAATTTAACACATTTGTTAGACAGGGTCTATCCTTCACAAAGCCAAACAGCTGGGAGCAAAGTCTAACAAGATTCTCAATATCATAGTTTATGAGGTCAGTCATATATTTCCATGGCTTTGCAGGTGAGTCTTGTAAGGCTGACAGGTTTGTAATCATCTGGGTCAGTTGTAAGGCTACTGATACGGACAGGCAATTATCTGGGTTGACTGTAAGGCCACCCTTACAGAGAGGCATCTCAACTACAGTGCACCACACATCAAGAAAAAATCCAGTGGTTAAGCTGTTTACAGAGTGGGACTGCAAAGCTGTGTTTATCACTATTAATTAAGCGACCAGATATATCCTAGAGTACCAGGAAGGAAATATTTTATGTCTTGGTAAGCAATTTCAATAAGGATTTGGGTATCATGTGGCTTTGTGTAGAAGTCTCAGGGTGTGAAGCTGGCACTAAATTTGTTTGCAAGGATACTGGCAATACGTATTAGGTTAGAATAAGTGGTGTCATTTATTAATAAGTTGACAGTACTGTAGGGTATAGCTTCTTGGAATAGCTAAATGATTTGTAAGTACCTTTGGCTTCAAAGTGTAGCCTAAGTTCATGTGCACCTTTAATGGATCTAACAGTGTTTTTCAGCTTTTTTTCTATAATGTTTTTGATGTCTTCCTTAAGGAGAGAGGTTTTGGAATCTGCTGTACAATTTAAGGAGTAGCCACACTTGTAAGAATAAGGCCAAGAATGCCTTGCCCTGTACCAGGTTTATCAGCTACTCAAGAAGTTTTTCTTTTTTTTAAGTTTTCAACTTCTTGGGCATATCGTACAATGAAGTTATAGATGTCCCAGTTTACTGAAGAGTAGCTAAACTCGCTCAAAATAAGGGAGTTTTTGCTAACAGGGGGATTATTTAGTACACGGTGGAATCTTACATGGTCTTCTGGGGGTGAAAGTGTTCAGTAACAAGCTATTAGTTGATAGTTAACCTTATCAAGAGTGAGCTGTAATTCAACGAGTTCGATGTGTGGGTCCCTAGGTATCTGCCGGAGGTAAATATGTTCCTTGACAAATATGGATACTCCACCACAGTTGGTAGCAGATAAGAAGACACAAAAAGCAGAAAACACATGTATAAAAGAAGTATTCTATTTATATTTAAACTACGTGTCAGTAATTATGCATGTTTTCCAAATACAGGAGTGCCTCAAGATCAGTTTATTGTTTAGACTTCTAAAACTGAGGAGTGCTATCTTAATGCAATCTAACATCAGGATTGATTGATAGTTACACTGGAATTTCCATCAACTGAACTTTGTCTAAAATAAACACAAGGGGGCAGCAAAGGCTTTAACCAGTATGTGGAAGCCTTGCAACAGAGGTGCAAGGCATTATTAAATAAAACACATTTCTGACAAAAAAGGGATGCACCTTGTCAATGTAGGTGTGGGCTTTTGTGGTGTAAATGCATGTTCTTAAACAGTGTAGAAAATTCCAAACAAAGTAACACCACTGTAAAGAAAAAATGCCAGCATTCTCACAATTAATGATGGAATTTCTAATATTCTTTGGGGTGTTTTTGTGCTATTTGTGGGGGATTCATCAGCATGCAGACTTGCAATTATGATCAGAGGTGTGCTTTAATAAAGGTTGCTTCCAAAAGATGAAATAAAGCATTTCACATCTAAAAATCCAAGAGTTCAGCTTCTTGTGACACTTTCCTCAGCTCTCTTCATAGACCTCTCCAAAGCCTTTGACATGGTTAATCATCAACTCATGTTAAACATTCTCAGATCTCTTTCCTTAGACACTAAGACAGTCCAATAGGTGGCAGTACACTAAACACAGAAAGTGTGATAAGAGACTTAGGGACACAGGTGGACAGTGGTCTCACCTTCGATAACCACATCGCCACAACAGTCAGGAAATCCTTCTATGTGGCACACCTCATCACGAAGGGCTTTTCATCCAGAAAAAAGGAGGTCATTGTCCCACTGTACTCATCCCTCATTAGACCCATTATAGAATACAACGCCCCATTTGGTATGTACCTCTCAAGACATCTGCAACAACTGGAAAGGCCTCAGAAATACCTCACTAAAAGAATCACAGGCCTAAAGCAGAAGCCCTACGCTGACCGCCTTAAAAAACTCCAGCTATACTCTGTCGCATATCATCTACTCAGAGGCAATCTCTGCTTAACATACAAGGCCATGTCAAACCCAGAGCTGTTGGACATGCTACACTTAAAGAAATCCCAATCCCTCAGAGCTACACGCTCCAGAGATCTAAACCTTGTCATCACAATAAACAAAACATGCTGGAGAGATAGGTTCCTGACCCAGAGACTCCCCAGACTCTGGAATAGATTGCCCATACATGTCAAGCAGAGTGCCTCTTTGGACCTCTTCAAGAGGAACCTTGATGATTGGATGGGAGAAAGGAAATTCACCCCAGGGATCACGTCAGTCGCCCTGCTAGACAGGGGTCCAGGAAAGTAAATAATGTGGGAAGAAATAGCCAGGGAATTGTTATGGCTAGGCTTGTATAGGCCCTTGGGCTGATAGCCTAGTACCAACCTATGAACCTAGAAAAGAGACAGCAAGCAGTTCTCTGGGACAATCACATATCCTCTCAACTACCCATCACCACTGGAGTCCCACAAGGCTCTATTTTGGGACCCCTCCTCTTTTCTGTTTTTATTAATGATCTGAAAACTTCCCTAACACAAACCACCTGCATTTAATATGCAGATGACTCGACACTTATCTGTGCCATGGTTTCTTCTGCTGAGCTGCAGTCTAGTACCCACAAAGTATTTACATCAGCTGAAAACTGGTTCCATCAATGGTCTCCTTTTTAACCCCAAAAATACTAAATTATTACTGTTCACTCCTATAGAGAAGTCCTCTCCTATCAACTTCACAATTGTATCAAACAACAGCACAATAATATCACCTGATTCTACCACCAAACTTCTAGGTGTCACAATTGATCATAATCTTAACTTCAATTCACACGTTAACATAACCATTACATCAGTAAATAGAAAACTCGGCTCTCTCTATAGGCTCAAACCCTTCCTTACACCTTCAGCTAAGACTACTATAGCACAAATACACCTGATCTCTACCTTTCTCTATGCCTCTCCTATGTTTACCAATCTATCAAAATCCAATTTTAATAAACTGGCAACCTCATACAATAACATTGCTAGATATGTCACAGGAGCTTCATTTCGTACCCACCATTGCATAAATCTTAAACAACTAGGTTGGCTAGAATTACAAAACCAGCTGTTGCTTCAACTTACAATCACCCACAAGATCTTGTATCACCTCATGAATACTCCCATACTCTGTAACCTTATTAGCCCTTATAAAAACCTCACAACCCTTCTCTCAGCTAACAAGCTACTAGTTGCCTCCCTTAAATCTCACAATAAATCTGGTGACTGCCTGTTTACTAACACTGTTGGTTTTAATTGGAACAAGCTTCCAAGTGACCTTACATCACTGGTATCAACACCCCTTTTCAAGAAGCAACTAAAAATCTTCCTTAATTCCCAATGGCGATGCCCATGTACTAATCCTGACCGACACTTTTTTGCCTCTTGTCTTACCCACTGTTATAGGAGTATAACTTTTACTTTTATACCTTTCTTCTCCTCTAGTTATGCTTTTTTACTAATAAAGATAGCTTGTCTTAATAATAAAAAAAGATAAATAAATAATTTTTGTGATCTGTGATTATCCTTTTACTTGGGTGCATATCAAATGAGTTAACAAATACTGTCCTTTGTGTATCTTAACTATGCGTGTCACTCTCACATATTGTAGCAAAATCTGATGTAAAGGGGTTCCCCAGAGTTATTCAATTTGTTTGACTTGTTTTTATATGTATAAGCTTTGCATATTTGCTAAATTGTATAACTTGGTAGTGGAGCTTTTCTCCCCGAGCCTCTACTGAAAATGGACATGTATCCAGCTAGACTAGCCCGGTCAACAAATGTAAAATAAAATAAAAAAATAAATAAAAATTTGTTAGTGGCCATGTTGAACTGCTGGAACTTATGCCAGATGCTTTCATGCTCCAACCCCAGGTAACTCAAAGATCTATTATTTTAGTCTTGATTCACAATAATGCAAGAACATTCTGAAGGCTTACTCAACATAAGTTAGGATAAAATTCTCACTGTACAACTGGCAAGAAGGACCCGAGTAGCATGGGGACAGTTACATCATCTTAGTCCACCTCATCGAACACCACATCACACACAATCAAAAATGTGAATACCCTAAAAGTGAATGCTTCAGAACTTTAAAGCACTGTCACAGCTCTCGGGAAGGAGTCCTCATCTCTTGTGCACCGAGAGCAACCCCTAAAATAAGATTAAAGGTTGGCATACTTATGATTATGTAGTCCTTTCATTCACTTGGGGATAAGCTTGCACTTTAGCTGGCTTCACACATTTTACTAATTCATATTTTTAATGAATTCCTGGGTACTCCTCTCTTCGCTGCTCCTGTAAATCACTTCTGACTGTCAAAGTCATACCTCAGAATATGCATCTGATGATTTAGTCTGCTTACATGGTAAACATTTGGTCTACCAAGTATATTGTTTTTCTGCATGCTCTATACACAGTGACATCAGTTTTTAAAAGAAATATGCTTGGTGTTACTAACAAGACAGTAATTAGACAAGAACTGTATTTTTAACTGGCATTACAGGTTAATATAAATCTGTTTCTACACAGTCTGGAAAGGTAAATGGGAACAGCTGAGATTAGATGGCATCAAATGAAGGGTACACATTCATTTAGGTACAGTGCACTTATTACTCACCTGTCAGTTGTGTTACAGCTGTGGCAGCGAGTGCTTCTGTTGCTAAAGTGACCATTTCATCTGCTGAAACTGTAACAATATTTAATTCCTCTTCCTCATCTTCCTCGTCATCATCTGGATCTTCCCCTTTTCTCAACAGTCGTTTCATACCTGCCTGCCCCTGGTGTACTGTTTTCACATGAGAACGAAGATTGTCTACTCGATTGAAACCACGTCCACAAGAATCACAGAGGTATGGCTTTTCACCTGGTGAGTACAGTAAAAAGCATTAACCATAACACACATTAACCAAAATTACTTAATATATTAAGAAGGAAAGATTCATATAACTGAGGCAGGAAACAAAATAATGAATTCTAGTCAGCAGAATACTTTGGACATACCAAATTCCATTTTAAATTGTAATAACCTAACCAGTTCTTCAAACTTCCCATAACAAAACAGAAACTCTTAAATTTGACATACCACAGTAAACGATTCATTAGATGTATAAAATTAGCAACATATTGTACTTTTTCAAAGTGTTTTGAATCGGATAACCTTCTAAAAAAAAAAAAAAAAAAAAAAAAAAAAATCATTGCACCATTCACAGTGAAAAGATATTTGTTTGTACAAACCAGAAACTTCACAATACAGCTGACAGATGTACACTGACGGCGCATATGAAAAAGTTTGCGAGGACAAAAAGTAGGGTATTTGCAGGACTTTAAAATAGTGTATGCACACTATCATTCAGTCCTGGACTTTTATTAGCACATAGTTTTGCCTCTGCCACCTTCTTTCATACAACTTCAACACGTCACCTCTTTGCTCACTCTGTTTGCTAAAAGAAATTGTGTGATGGCAAAGGAGTGCTGTAACTGCACTGCAAACAAGTTTCTGTAACTGAGTCAATAAAGCCTCAAGGGTGGGCATTTTCTTGATAAAACTTCTAGCACTGAACAGTGGCACATTGAGGTGGGATAGAGCGGTACTTGTAGACTGGTATGTGTAGAAGATTGACTTTGCTTTAAAAAGCACAATAGAGGTAGAGAACATCTTAGCCAATAAGTGGAAGCTCAGAGGAGAAGAGCTGTTATCCCTGGTGAAGTAGGCACGTCTGTTTATCATTGATCTCCAAACTGACACACTGGACTCCCTAGAATGCCACTAGTTACTTATCCAACTCTTGAAAACAATCATTTTGTTGCCTGCATTGTGGCATCATTTGCAGTGATGACAAGAAACTGTTCAAGACTAGCTTATTTCTAGCTTCAGAAACATAGACTAACAGCTCGGTCATGTCAGGTGAAACATCGAACGTTGTTCACTCTCACCTCATCAGTGACCAGGTTGTATGTATACTTGGCATGAAAGGATCAGGGTGCCATCATGAATTCTGACACTATTTTTACTCAGCCTGGTGAGTGTTACATTAGTATATCTGCCTACAGAGTCCCATGGTTAGGACGTCATTATGTGTGGTAGCATGTTTAGGCATTCATAAAGGCTTAGGCATACAAATTAGGACCTCTTGTTTGCAGTGGCAGTTAGAGTGTTCTGAGTGCTCTATCAGCTGGAGGTATTGTAGCGAGTACAGTGGATAAGGTTTGACAGTACTGATGAAGTACAGGTGTTCTGGAGCACTGCTTTGGAGACCTAAGAGTCTTGAGAAAGGATTTTGTTTCTACCTCAGAATACTTGGTCTTAGTGTAAGTGGTGTGATATGGTGTGACAGTATAATGAGTTCTGACAGCTTTGTGATATGAATGGCTTGTCTCCAGTTTAAATAACAAGTAGATTTCATGTTAGGTAACAAAAATGAGTTGTCAGTGAACATGAAGCAGTTGCTACACTGGTACAAAGTACTTAATGTTGGTATGCTGGCAACAGATGAGTTAAGAGCAGACTATGGTTTCATTGTGACAAGAAACTGATAGTGAAAGAGTTTCAAAAATAATGGGGTCAGGGGTACTATGCTAACCAAAACATCTGATCTGATGGGAGAAGGGATTCAAATAACAACGGTTCAGGGCAGTATGCCAACTGAGACAGATTAACAGTAGAGTGGGTGTTAGATATAGACGAAGTAAAATTACTAATATGGACAGACACAAAGTGAAATCAGATCTATGGCCCAGCAGTGTATGCAGTGGTACTGCAAATGAGAATATATATACGTGGAGTAATTTGGTAAAATACAGCATACTATATATGTAGTATGTAAGGCAGAACCAGATCCTACACACACAGTATAAAAATGCAAACCATGCAGGGTATAAGCCTGGCTGTCACAATACTACACAGTGCAGTACAACAGCTCAAAAATGACAGAGGATATCAGCACAAATGAAGGCAAAACGGGACAAAGGCATAGCTGTTACAAGATTAGTGAATGCAGTACAATTTAAAAGTAATACAATAAGGTGGTGATACAGGACATAGGCAGAATGTTACAGGATTAGCAAAAGGAAGTACCTCCCCAGGCACAAACAATACAGGATACAGTCACGGATGCCTCAACACTGATAAGTGCAGTGTAACACCTTGAACGTCACATACAGATCCAGCACAAGCCTGGATATTAAAAAAAGTTCATGCACAGTACAAGAGATAAAAATGATAACACAGGTACTACGTGACTTCACAATACAATTGAAGTCATGCAAATACCAGCACTGGTGCTACAATAATTAATCAGTGTATTAAATCAAGAATGATCCAGTACAATAAGTACAGCTGCACTGGAGCTTGCTACAATAAGCATCAGTACAATAAATGGAGATCCAGTACAACAGTTATCTGTACAGGTGCCTCGATTACGTGAGCTGACTTATAAGCCATTGCTTCTTGTATAGCTATTTGAAGTATTTAACTGCACTTAATGGTGCCACAGTTATTTGCAAAGGCTTGTGAGCTGCTGTGTGTTAAGCAGCTGTTTATTGGGGTTAGATTACAAGCCTCATGGAGTAGGATGAAGAGAACATGGACCCAACTGGCTACTACACGGCATGGGTTTAGTGTGGTTTTGCAAGATGCACATGACGCATCTCAGCACAATCAAGCAGAAAGCTGCACAGTGCAGCAGAAATTAAAGCAGGCAAAACAAGCAAACAGACAATAAAAACTGGGAGTGTTAACGAGCCAACAACAATGTGATGTTCAGAACACTGCAAGTTCCGCTTCTCTCATAATAACAAACTACAGTAACAATATCAAATTTAAAACACCACTATCGGACAACACAAGTCTCATTATTAGTTTTAAGGCTTAAAAAGTCACTTCCCTGCTTTTGAAGGGATAACAAAGACAATTTTAGTAAATAAGCAGTGGGGAGCCAATCACTGTTGTACAAGACAAAATACGCTAAATAATGTCATTCTAGACCTACAATCCTACTCAAGTCAACTGAAGGTAATATTCTGCCTTCTTGACCTATTCCACTCCTTAAAGGATCAGCTCGGAATAAGATTAGAGTTCTCCACTGCACCTCTCCAACTGTTTTGCTACACTAGCAGATGATGCCCATGAGGCTGAAATGTTGGACTACCTTTTCAAGACAGTGCACTTTGCCACTGCACCATGTCATGATGTACAAATAAAATAAGTTTCATGACTCCTGCATATTGTTACAGATATGTAGAAACATCATGGCACTGTCTTTTCTTTTTGGGTAGGCATTAACTCAGATCAGTGCCTGCTTTCAACTGTGGTAAAGTGTGAAGGGTAAAGATGTGTTTGCAGATGCATGTCCTTCTAAAATTAGCAGGTTGTGCCTCATAACTGGACTGTTTCAAAGGAAATTCAAGATATAGTAAGATAATTCAACCTGTATTCGTCTAATAATAACCACATATTAGACCGAATTCAAATCTATAATGGCACACTAACACTATTTTTAGTTGCTTTTGAGTTCAAGGGGGATCAGTACTTGGACACCACCATTAGTCTGATCCAAGACTGTGCACTTAAATGGTGGACACCTGGCTGCCCTTGGGTAGACATATCTTCTTTTATCACTTTGGGTGCTGAAAGTCAAACATTTACTGTACAGTAAATTTAGGGAGCTATTTTTATGTTGCTCTAGATGTTATTTTGTATATTTTCCTCTTTGTGTTAATGTGTCTTATTTTTGTTTATCCATATGCCACTGCCAAAGTAACACACACCATTTTTATTTTCTGCAGATGCTCATGCTAAGTTGGCTACACAGCTTCCTTAGCCAGAGAAAATGTGTGAGTTGTTCTGGGCCAGTCAGACCAGTTTTGAATGTATGTGAGACTAACTTGCAGATTAACTGTTGTATAAGCAGTCCTTCTAGATCAGATTTATAAGATTGAGTAATGTCTGAGAAAACTGCTATATAACATGGAATATGAAGGGATTAAGGACTTCTCAGATGGCGCAGTGGTGTAGCAGTAGTGTTGTCACCTCACAGTAAGAGATTCTCCGGTTCGATTCTTGGCTTCTGTGTGGAGTCTGCATGTCCTCCCTGCGTTCGTGTGGGTTTTCTCAGGGTGCTCTGGTTTCCTCCCACGTTACAAAGACATGCATCTGGAGTGTTTCTTCCCGGGCCTCTGCTGAAAATGGGCTTTGTTCCAAGTTGAACTTTCCCGGTAAAGAAATATTAAATAACTGTTAAATAAATAAATAAATTTAACAGAAATGGCATCCACCTGCAGCTTACTTGACATGAAGATGGAGATGGGTGATGACCAACTATATGAATCAGAACAGCACGGAATTTGTATGACCCAAATATAAACAATTCTGTACGGTCTTGCTGGTGCAGCATCTTGGGAATTACTGAACTAAAATGGACAAGAACTGGCCATTTTACATAACACTACTAATCAGACTTTCTACTGTAGACAAAAATCTTCCAGAATAAAATGAGTAGCCATTACAATTTAAAAAAAATGTCAAAATTAGTGCTTGGCTACAACCCAACAAATACTACCATTATGTGACAACTTACTATAACAGCAGATGTCCTACTGATCATCACTGCAGTATTCCAATACTTGTGGGTTATCCTGCTGAGGTACCAGATCTTCTTACTTCTGCAGTATGATTTCAGCCAGTAGCTCTAATAGTGCATAAGCAGATGTATAACCACAGGATCCTAGCCTATCTAGCCTCAGTAGAAATCAGAAGGTCTGAGTGAAAACACAATGAAAAAAGAAGCCTGTCCAGGAAAGAGGGTGGGAAGGAGATGCTCACCTCTATTCAAAATGGACAGGAAAGATGGGGAAGGAAGGAGGGAAGCAATACTGCAACAGTGATCTGCAGGATATGTAATGTTATGCTAAGCTCCTACACAACTGTACTATGTCCTTCCTTAGATTACTGTAGTATTCCAACACTTGTGAGTGATTCCAAAGACTACTAGTTATTGAGGGAGGTAAGATTAGATATAGGGTTGCTGTCTACCAGACCTAACTGGACAGATATAGCGAAAAAGAGGTCCTGATCAGGAAGAGGTATCTACACTGTAATACTTGGTGAAAGTGTGTACAGAGGTACAGGTGATGACCTTCAGGATGGATCTGGAGTCAATGCATTTGATGAAGGAATGAGAAGAGGCTGCTTTGCTGGAGTAAGTCTTCACTGTGGCTGGCAGTGTCTTGCAGGAAAAACAAGAACTGGAATTGACTGCGGGTCAGACTACCAGGTCCTTATCGCAAACTTTAGAATTACAAAATCACAAGAAAAAGTGTCCAGGCCAGTGAGATATGAGCTCAACAATATTCCAAATGAATATGCATTAGAGGTGAAGAATAGATTCAAGGGATTAGATCTGGTGGACACAGTACATGAAGAACTAGGAACAGAAGATTGGGATATTATGCAGGTGGTGGCAACAAGAAATATTCTAAAATGGAAAGAATTTTAAAAAGGCAAATTGGCTGTCTATGGAGGATTCAGAAATGGCTGAGGAAAGGACAATAAAAGGCAACGGATATAGGATAATGCATGTCAAATGCAGAGTTTCAAAGAAGAGCAAGAAGCGATAAGGACATATATTTAAATGAGCAGTAAAAAACTGGAAGAATACAATGCAATGGGAAACAAGACATCTGTTCAAGAAGATCAGTGATATTAAGGAAAACTTCTAGGAAAAATGTGCATAATAAAAGAAAAAATGGGAGAGACCTAACAAAGGTAAAAGATATTAAGACGATGTGGCAGGAATATACAGAACTATAGGACTCCAACATCATTGACACATACAATGGTGTGTTCTTTGACCAACAGACAGACATTTTGGAGGGTGAAATTAAATGGGATCTAGAAAACTAGCAGGAAGTGATAGAATTCCAATTGCATTGTTTATAATCCTGCAGAATGATGCCGCTGTAGTGCTGCAGGGAATTTTCCAGCAAATCTAGAAAAAAGGATAGGGCTATTGAGCTGAAAGGAACAGTTAACATTCCAATCCAAAAACGGAGATGCTAAAGAATTCTCCAATTATGGAACAATTGCACTTGTTTCACATGCATGCAAGGTAATGTTCAATATATTGCAAGCTAGATTCTAATAATAGTCTGAGAGCTGCCATATGTGCGAGCTGGTTTTAGTGGCAGAGGCAAAAAAGATCAAACTGCCAACATCTGTTGGGCAACAGAGAAAAAGTACAGTTGTGTATACTTACCATAAATGTAGATGTTCGAGTGTATTCATTGTTGCAGTTATTACATTTGGGTTATCTGCTTGCAGTAGCCCTCAGTCGGCCTGATTAACAAAGTCTTGGGTCCTGTGTCGGTTGCTGTCCCTTCTTCCATGACGTCAGGTCGTCAGGGGTATAAAACATGCAGCCGACGCCATTACATCAGTTTTTCTTGCCCCAGATGTCAGGTGCCCCCCTAATGAGAAGCAATTAATCTATAAATACAAGGATATACCTCCAACAAAAAAACAAATACACCAAAAAGATTTTAGAGCATAGTAAGTGAAAGTAGAGGTATAGTCAAAAAAAGAAAGGGGGCTGGAGGGAGGGTAACCAGGACTGCAACAGTGAATACACTCAAACATCTACATTTATGGTAAGTGTACACAACTGTACTATGTTCTTCGTGTTTCACTGTTGCATTCATTACATTTGGGTAGATTACAAAAGCTAAGGTTGGAAGGAGGAATTTAAATAGAATTAGGACCAGCTATAACGCCCTGCAAGATTGCAGTGGCAAAACCAGCTCTGGATTAAGAGAAAATTGGCAAATGATAATGCTTGGTGAAAGTATGTACAGAACTCCAGGTAGCAGCTTCTAGGATGTCCCTAGTAGGGACGCCCCTGAGAAAGACTGTAGAGGTAGATGCAGCCCTGGTTGAATGGGGTCTGATGCCCTGTGGCATAGGTTTTCCATGGTGCTTATAGCAGAAATGAATGCAGTGGCCTATACATTTTGAAATGGTTTGCTTTAAAATAGCTTTCCCCTCTGTCCCTGCAGCAAATGCCACCAGCAGTTGTTTAGATTTCATTTGAGGTTTAGTCCTATCCAAGTAGAATCTAAACTGTCTGTGCACATCTAAAGAGTGCAGTATCCGCTTTCCTTTGTTCTGTGGGTTAGGAAAGAAGGTAGGCAAATGAATGGACTGATTAAGAGCCCCACTGGATACCACCTTGGGCATGAAGGAGGGATTGGTTCTGAGGGACACCCTGTCCACATGAAAGATGATGAAAGGTTCCACTGTCATAAGGGCCTGTAATTCAGATACCCTTCTTGCAGAAGTGATTGCTAAAAGGAAAGCTGTTTTCCAGGAAAGAAATTTTAAATCTGCAGTAGCAGCTGGCTTGAACGGAGGAAGAGTGAGTTTCTCCAAGACAAAGTAAAGATCCCAGGCTGGGGTTGGAGCTCTCCTGGGTGGCCTTAAATGTTTGGCCTCTCTGAGGAGCTGCTTGAGCAGTGGGTGAGAGAAGAGGGGAAGCTCTGTGCTATCATCATCATCTTTCGGCTTTTCCCGTTAGGGGTCGCCACAGCGGATCATCTCTTTCCATTTCTTCCTATCCTCTGCATCTTGCTCTGTCACACCAACCGCATGCATGTCCTCTCTCACCACGTCCATAAACCTTATCTTAGGCCTTCCTCTTTTCCTCTTACCTGGCAGCTCCATCCTTAGCATCTTTTTCCCAATATACCCATCATCCCTCCTCAGCACATGTCCAAACCAACGCAATCTCGTATCTCTTGCTTTGTCTCCAAACTGTCCAACATGAGCTGACTCTCTAATATACTGATTCCTAATCCTATCCATCCTAGTCACACCGAGTGCAAATCTTAACATCTTTAACTCTGCCACATCCAGCTCTGACTCCTGCCTTTTTGTCAATGCCACTGTCTCCAACTCATGTAAGATAGCTGGTCTCACTACTGTCTTGTAGACCTTCCCTTTCACTCTTACTGGTACCCGTCTGTCACAAATCACTCCTGACACTCTTCTCCACCCATTCCACCCTGCCTGTACTCTCTTCTTCACCTCTCTTCCACATTCACCATTACTCTGAACTGTTGATCCCAAGTACTTAAACTCGTCCACCTTTACCAACTCTACTCCCTGCATCCTCACCATTCCTCTACCCTCCCTCTCATTTACACACATATATTCTGTCTTAGCCCTGCTGACCTTCATTCCTCTGCTCTCTAGAGCATATCTCCACCTCTCCAGTCTCTCCTCAACCTGATTCCTACTCTCACTACAGATCACAATGTCATCTGCAAACATCATAGTCCACGGGGCCTCCTGTCTGATCTCATCTGTCAACCTGTCCATCACCACTGCAAATAAGAAAGGACTCAGAGCCGATCCTTGATGTAATCCCACCTCCACCTTAAACGGATCTGTCACTCCCACTGCAGTCCACACCACTGTCACACTACCCTCGTACATATCCTGTACCACTCTTACATACTTCTCTGCCACTCCCGACTTCCTCATACAATACCACAACTCTTCTCTAGGCACCCTGTCATATGCTTTTTCCAAGTCTACAAAAACACAATGCAACTCCTTCTGACCTTCTCTGTATTTCTCCAATAACACACTCTGAGCAAACACTGCATCTGTAGTGCTCTTTCCTGGCATGAAACCATACTGCTGATCACTAATCATCACCTCCCTTCTTAACCTAGCTTCTACTACTCTTTCCCATAACTTCAAGCTGTGACTGATCAATCTTATCCCTCTGTAGTTACTGCAGCTCTGCACATCACCCTTATTCTTAAAGATAGGTACCAAAACACTTTTTCTCCACTCCTCAGGCATCCTCTGACTTTTCAAAATTTCATTAAACAATCTAGTAAAAAAATTCCACTGCCATTTCTCCTAAGCACCTCCATGCTTCCATTGGTATGTCATCTGGGCCAACAGCCTTTCCATTCATCCTCTTCATAGCTGTCCTTACTTCCTCCTTGCTAATTTGTTTCACTTCCTGATTCACTATCCCCACATCATCCAACCTTCTCTCTCTCTCATTCTCTTCATTCATCAGCCTCTCAAAATACTCTTTCCATCTACTCAACACACTCTCCTCTCTTGTGAGTACCTTTCCCTCACTATCCTTTATCACCCTTACTTGCTGCACATCTTTCCCAGCTCTGTCCCTCTGTCTAGCCAATCGGTACAGGTCCTTTTCTCCCTCTTTAGTGACCAATCTCTCATACAACTCTCCATATGCCTTATCCTTAGCTTTCGCCACCTCTCTCTTTGCCATGCGCCTCATCTCCTTATACTCATGTCTACTTTCTTCATCTCTTTGACAATCCCACTTCTTCACCAGCCTCTTCCTCTGTATACTCTCCTGTACTTCATTCCACCACCAGGTCTCCTTGTCCTCCTCCCTCTGTCCAGATGTCACACCAAGCACCTTTCTAGCAGTCTCCCTTACTAGTTCTGCTGCAGTTACCCAGCTATTCGGTAACTCTCCACTGCCTCCCAGTGCCTGTCTTAACTCTTCCCTAAACTCCACTTCACAATCACCCTTTTTTAACTTCCACCATTTAATCCTTGGCACTGCTTTCACACTCCTCCTCCTCCTCTTGATCACCAACGTCATCCTACAGACCACCATTCTATGCTGCTTAACTACACTTTCCCCTGCCACCACTTTACAGTCTCCAATCTCCTTCAGACTGGCCCTCCTACACAGGATATAATCCACCTGTGTGCATCTTCCTCCACTCTTGTACGTCACCCTATGCTCCTCCCTCTTCTTAAAATACGTATTCACCACAGCCATGTCCATCCTTTTCGCAAAATCCACAATCATCTAACCTTTTGCAATTCCTCTCCTTAACACCATACCTACCCATCACTTCCTCATCACTTCAGGGGAAGCTATGTGCTATAATGAGCTGAAATGGCTGAGGCATGAATTTTGATGGAGGAAAAAGACAAGCCCTTATGAAGCATCTCAGTCAAGTATTGTAGAATCTGAGGTAAATTGGGCACTGCTGCGGTCATTCCTTCAGACTGGTTCCAGGCACAGAATCTTTTCCATTTTGCAGCATAATATTTTTTAGTACTAGGCCTCCTTGCCTCTAAAATGATATCCATCACTGATTTACTGAGGGATGGTGAAGGAGAGATTAGGTAATTAGCCAGGCTGCTAGGTTTAGGGTTTGCAGCTGAGGGTGCAGAATCTGGTTATCCTGCTGAGACAACAGGGAAGGAGTCTGAGGCAGGTGCCATGGAGCCAAGCGTGACACAATGCGCAAGAGTGGGTACCAATGTTGATGAGGCCAGTCTGGTGCAATTAAAATCATCCTTGGCTTGTCCTGTTTGATCTTTAGTAGTACCTTGGAGAGCAGAGGCAGAGGAGGAAAGGCATAAACTGAAGGATACAGCATCCACTTTCAGAGCTAGCTTGTGAGGAATCCTTGTGCAAAATGTGTCCAGTTGATAGTTCTGGGGGGAGGCAAACAGGTCTATATCTAGGCTCCCCCATTTGCTGGTCAACATCTTGAAAATCCTTGGTTCCAGTTTCCACTCGTGTGGGTACATGAGGTTTCTGCTTAGTCCGTCTGCCAGTGTATTTAGTTTTCCAGGCAGGAATTGAGCTTGTAGATTCACTTGGTAGCTCCAGGCTGAGTTCCACAATGCCATGGCTAGTCTGCAGAGGGGGTAAGAATGTGTACCCCCCGCTTATGTACCACATGACAGTGGTGTTGTCTGTCTTTACCATTAGTTGTCCTGGAAGAATGTGGTCCTTGAAGGCTGTCAGAGCATTCTGTACAGCTAACATTTCCTTTTGATTTATGTGCAGGTGCATTTGACTTGGGTTCTATTTGTCCTGAATGCACTTCCCTGCCAGGTGCGCCCCCCCATGCATAGTCTGATGCGTCTGTTAAGATTTGGATGGCAGGGGGTGATGTGAATGGTAGTCCCCTGTTTTGGTGGCAGGCCTCTGCACACCAAAAGAACTCTAGGCGTAGGCAAGGTATGATAGGAATCCTTGCTTCTAGATCCTGTGAATGCTGACACCATAGGCTTTTGACATACCATTGTAGTTTCCTCATATGTAGCCTTGCATATGGAATTAGAAGAATGCAGGAGGCCACAAACCCAAAAGCTTGCAGTATTTGCCTTGCAAATAGCTGGGTTTTTGTGGCCACTTGTTTGAAGTAGGTTGTCAAATGAATCCGTTTCTCTGGCGTGAGGAAAGCAGTCTGTGAAGTTGTATTCAAGCTTGCTCCCAGGAATATAATTTGTTGGCAGGGTAGCAGGTGGGATTTCTTTTCGTTTATGGTGAACCCCAGACAAGTCAGTACCCTTTGAACAAAGGCCAGATGATTCAAAAGAATGTCCTTGCTTTCTGCCTGAATTAGACAATCATCCAGGTATGGGTATATTTGAATATTTATTTGCCTGCAAAATGCAATGACTGGAGCTAGGCACTTTGTGAATACCCTGGGCGCAGTAGATAAGCCAAAGGGCAGTGCAGAGAACTGATAGTGCATGTAGCCTGCTTTGAAGCGTAGGTATCTTCTGCAAGACTCCCTGATAGGGATCTGCAGGTATGCTTCTTTTACGTCTAGTGTTGCCAGCCATGCATCCTTGCCTAGCATAGGAAGCAGCTGGTGAAGAGTCAGCATTTTGAAATCACCAGAAAGGTGTTTAGAATAGAAAGGTCTAGGACAGGACGCCATGTATTGCCTTTTCTAGGTACCAGGAAAAGTCTGGAATAGAAACCTTGTCCCTTTTCCTCTTCTGGTACCAACTGAATAGCCCCCATGTTTAAGAGAGAGAGTACTTGATTTTGGGCCCCTGTCCACTGATTTGGGGGTAGATCTGGTCACCCGCTTGGTGTTGGTAACGTGTGGAATTGAAATCTGTATCCTTGGGACACTATATTTAAAACCCATTTGTCCTGGGTAATGAGTTCCCAGTTTTTGGCCTACAGACCAACTTTTCACCTAAAGCAGCATCCAGTAGGGAAGTGCTTGGAAGTTTTAAAAGAAAGTAATTGAGAGTTTTCCATAGGGGCGTCTTACTCATCCCAGGTTTGGGTGCGGAAACCCCCCACTGCCTAGTCTTGTGTATCCCTTGGGACTGAAACCTAGGGTTTCTGCTGGGTCTGGGTTTGGCTTGAGAAGACCTGGAAGGGGCTGGAAAGGACCAATTTTTAGAGGGCCAGTGCCTACTAAATCTAGGAGGCTGAACTTTTAAGAAATCTTTAACAGTTTGCATAGATTTAGCTTTATCTTCCATCGTTTTAAGAACTTCCTCTGCCTTGTTTCCAAACAGGCGGTCCTGATTTAAGGGAACATCCAACAATTTAGCTTTAACATGATCAGGCAAACCTTGCCCCTTAAGCAAAGCATGCCTTTTGAGCACAGACCCAGTAAAAGCAGCCCTGCAAGAGGCCTCTAATGAATCAAATCCACATTGCAAAGTATGTTTTCCAACCTGTTCAGCAGAATGCTTTAAATCCTGTAATTCTTTATTTTCAGCACGGTCAGGAATTAACATAATTTTCTGTTTAAGCAATCCAATAACATGTTGTTGATACTTTAACATATGAAACTGGCAGTTTAAAGCCCAAGGTTGCAGAAGTGTAAACTTTCTTACCCCATCTATCCAACGCCCTGGAGTCTCTATCAGAGGGGTAGGATTTTTAGCAGTAGAAGCCTTAATGCCCTTGGGTCCCTGTGAAATAGTTTCTGGATCCGCAATAGGATTTTTAAAAAGGAACTTGTGAGAATCAGGAAACCTGTAATATCTGTCAGGTCTTCTGGGAGCAGGAGGCAAAGAATCAGGGGCCAAAATAGATTCTGAAAAGGCATCATCAACAATGTCTAGTACAGGAGGTATAGCTAAAGGCCTATGCTGAGGCAGGAGTAAGAAATCCCTAAGCCTCTTTTTTGAATTAGAAAAATCCCGGTTTTCCCAGTGGAAATGCTCCCTTAGAGCATGTAAGATCTCACCAAAAGAAAAATCCTCTGGAGGGGAAGCAGAGGGTATAGAGTCCTCTGCATCAGAATCCTCGTAAGTAGATAAGGGAAAATCCAGATCATCGGAAGAATCAGAAAAATCAGAATCCTGTTCAGAAGATTCATAAACAACTTCAGTCCTAGGTCTCTTAGAAGGGGGAGGTTGGCTTCCTCTGATCAGAATTATAAGATCTTCAGCCATTCTTTATCATTTGTTTTTTAGGCATAGCGGCCTGAGCATGCGGCCTGGGGGTTGGTTAATTTGGCACGGTTCGAGATTTTGGCCTAAATGAAGAAGGAGGCGTTGGTTTAATATGCAAGTCTGTAGGCCTGAATACACTCTCAGAAGCCGGTGCCTGCACAGCGGCTCCAGACCCATCCAAGTTAGAGACATCCGCAGGTTCCACAGTTGAAGCATCTCGCAGCATACCAGACTCCAAATGGGTTTCCGTAGAGGCCTGCAAGTCAGAAGTAGCGGGTATCAGGGGCTGCAAAAGCACCTCACTGAGTACTGGCGAACTGGCGACTGACTTAAGAGAAGCGTCGTCAGTAGCTTTGGACCTCGGCGGCCTGTCTGTCTTTATCTTTGCATTTTTTCGGAATCCCAGTAGTCGGATGGCTAACCAACATTTCTGGATAATTAAACAGAGAACCGAAATATTTAGAAGCGAAAATATACCGACGACGGATAGTGCGCTGATTAAATAAAGCACAAAACCGACAGCAAGGTACATCGTGGTCAGGGCCTAGGCAAGGAATACAGTACGAATGAAAATCTTTGTGAGGTATTTGCTTTCCACAAGTAATGCAATTATTAACTTTTACTGACATCGGTAAGGAGCAAGAAAAAGTTTCCCCAATGGGGTACTTAGCTTTAGTTGAAGACTTCGGTTCTGAAACTCGAAAATGAAAATTTCAGGAATCGGCCGACCGGCACTTGTGGATTGCTTCTGCTTCGGGCACTGCACGGCAAGAAAGACTGATGTAATGGAGTCGGCTGCATGTTTTATACCCCTGACGACCTGCTGTCATGGAAGAAGGGACAGCAACCGATGCAGGACCCAAGACTTTGTTAATCAGGCTGACTGACGGCTACTGCAAGCAGATAACCCAAATGTAATGACTGCAACAGTGAAAAACGAAGAACATCAAGTGAGTTCCAGAAAGTCATCTTCTGCTTTATTTACTACTCTAATGCACTTGACTGTGGCAACCATAAACTGTGTGGCAAATTCTTAGAGAATTGGGAACACCAAGTCACATTATTTGCCTCTTGAGGAATCTGTATACAGAACAGGCATCAAACATTAGAACAGAATATGGATCAACTGGTTTAGTATTGGAAAGAGTACAAGGCTGTATATTGTCATCTTACTTATTCAGTTTATACACTAAATATATTGTGAATCAGATGCTGTAATCAAAATTGCTGAAAGAAATACTAACAACCTTAGGCAACCAGATGATGGCTGAAAGTGAAGACGGGTTGAAGAGCCTTAATGAAAGTGAAAGTAGAAACGGCAAAAGCTGGATTGTTGCTCAACATTAAAAATATTAAAATTATGTCAGCTAATCCCATCAGTTCTTTGGAAAGAAATGGGGAAGTGAAGGCAGTTTCAGATTTCGTTTTTCTGAGTTCAAAGATATCTACAGACGGTGATTGCAGCCATAAAATTCAAAGTTGCTTGCTTTTTGGAAGGAAAGCTATAGTAACTCTATGGCAACTATGGTTTACAGCGGAAAGCTAGTTTCTAGGATACAGGATTAACTTTTTTCACCAAAATTGTCAGCACTCAGCAGCACTGCCACGGAGTGGTATCACAGTACAACAGCATAAACTTTCAATATCAGTATTATACAGAGACCTGACAGTCATGGACAAAAATCCATACACTAAATTAATGCAACAGTAAAGTACTGCTGGACACCCCCCTCTCTTTCTCACAGTGCTGTCTGCTTGTCTGAATGTCAAATGTTTAAGTAGGTATCAACACTAGCTTTTACATTACAGACAGCTATTGATGTTACCAGCAATCAAATTCATATAATACGGGAAAGCCGAAAAGTATACATGTCTTGGGACCACTGCTGGGAGGCACCCTTCAATGACACAGATAAACACCCACATTTATCCTCAAATTTTTCTGGACATAAAAAATCCTTAGAGGTGACTATTACACCTTGAAAGGGAGTGAGTGCTTTGGCTTAAGACAAGATTCCAAATCTGCTTATCACTAGAAACAGCTGACAGATGCTGCTACTGAAGACTAGTATGTACACGAAAACAGGTTATCATTCAGAAGCCAGGATACTAACTAACTGTCGTACAAAATGGAATGTCTTTCTGAACTGCAGCCATAGCTGTTTTCGTAGAAATTATTGCATATTTGAGCTGCCAGAATGTTAATATTGGATATGCTTAAAAATATATCTCCTTGCCATGGATGACTGCTGCAGTCATGAAGTCTAGGAGTAAGCTATGAAAATATCTGAAAGACAAATCCGTATCCTCCTCTAACACATGAAGACAGCTTGCAAAAAGTTAAGCTACTTTAAAAAAAATATATATATTTTCTTTATGCTGTCCATAAGTATGAGGGATGACTCTGGATATAATCAGATTTCATTCTCTGCAACCACTCCAGTCTCAGGTAGTAAGCAGAAGTTTAAGAGGCTAATGACCCAGGTTGTCGCACCAGATGCTATAGTCTCAGATAAAACTCCAAAATGTAACCATGTGGTTCTGCAACAAAGCAGAGTTGTGTTAGGAACTTGCCATACCTGTATATGTTTACATATGTTCAATGCTGTACAATAACTCTTGGGACTTCTGCTACAGAAAGTCTGTTGGCAGGATGAACTTCATTACTCCTTCAGGTTACGCAGATGCCCTTCCTCCTGGATGCAAGGATATCAGTTACATAAGACGGATGCCTGCTTGCACCACCTCTGATTCTTTTTTGCTCTGGCAATTTTGTATGGTTAGAAGAGAGTCCTGCCTGCCCTGGTGGAAGAAATCGCCAGGAAGGTAGAATAACCAGAAGATCCTCAAGTTTCTTCTTCAGGCTCTAAGCCAATTAGAGGAAGGATGACACTTGGTCAGAATTACAGAGAGGGAAGGCAGTAAGAGGGGGTGACTATGGTACCCGTCCCAACTCAGGGTTGCTCACAGAAAGAAGAGAGGTGGGAGGAGATAATGAACTGGTACTATAACAATGATAATATTTAATCTACAATCATGGTTAACTACCTGAAAAAAGTGTATTATTTACATTACATAGTTCACTGTTGCAGTAAAAATCTTGGGAAGATTTACAATGTTTATGGACTGAGTTGGTGACTGGCCCTTGGGAGGAGAAAGTTGCAAGAGCCTCTGCAGGATGAAAATGGCAAATCCTTCCCTAGTCCTAGAAGCAATGATCAGATTATAGTGCTTGGAAAAGGGGTAAATTAGCTGCTTCCAGGACAGATTGGATATTGAGTCCCACTCCCAGAAGGCAGTAGTGGCTCCGGTGGCTCTGGTGGAATGGGCCATAATATATCTCAGAACATGCTTTACAACAGAAGTAAATTAAGCAAATAGCAGTGCACTGATGTTTGGATATGATCTATTGAAAGGATTCTTCTACTCACCATTTGCAAGCAAAATTAACAGATGTTCAGATTTTCTTATTTCTTTTGTCCCATCCAAGTAAAATCTCAACTGCCTAAGAACATCCAGCAAGGGTAAAATAATTTTCTCCTTGTTCTGACATGATGTAAAAAAATATAGTGAGATGCACAGACTTATAAAGAGATGGTTCTGCCATCAACCTAGAATGAAGGTAGGCTTACTATGTAGTCTGACAATATCCTTGTGGAATACAAGACATGTTTCTTTGCGCATTAGGGCCTCCAATTCAAAAATCCTTCTAGCAGAGGAAACTACCACTAATAGGACATTTATCAAGGTTATATAGCTGAGAGGTGGAAGCACCTGGTTCAAAGGTTGCAAGGATAGTTTCTCCAGAACATAACTGAAGCCCCATGGTGGAGTTGGTTCTCTTTCATTGGCACCTTAAAAGCAGGACTCCCTTGTAGAAATAATTTACTGGTAAAAAGGGACAGAGAGGGGATCCAAAAGCATACAAGTTGAAATGGCCGTGTCTGGCTAGTGCCCAGTGCATGTTCCTAATCTGGCATGCGAGCGCTTCAGCTGAAGAAAATTAAAGTCTGCTCCCCTAGTCTGACTCCTCTTCCCAAAGATCCATTCCTCACCTACCCTCCTTGGGCTCTTGGAAGAAAAATAAAGCTATCTTTCTACTTTTAAACAGTAGCAAATTATTTGCTACATTTGTAGCAGGCATTTGCTAAAGTTTATACAACACGTGGTCAACTACAGCACTTAAGACTGGGGGGAGGATTTTAATGCTGGTATGCAGAGAAGAGTGACTGGGATCAGCCAACCACATGCCCTAAGAGTGCACCCGGGGCAGCTGTCCCCTTTTCCACATCCTAAACTATACTACTGGCTGAAGCTTTCTTTCACTGAGGCATAAGACAATCTTGTTTTTTAAAGACCTGACAGGTATGTGAGGATCAAGAACACAGAACCTGTAGTTGGGTCTTTACTTTTTTATTGGCACCAAAGGTTGAACATTTGTTTATTTAGCTACTTAAGGTTTTCTTTTTATTTGATTTCCTACCCTCCTTTAAAATGTAGAAAACTTCATTTGAAAACATGCCTAAAAGGAATGTGCGTTAGATAACCCATGCTGTCAGCTTTAGAGTGCTCAACCTGTGGTGTAAGAGTGACCACTTGTTTTCTGCGATATAATGCAGCAACAGTTACAGGCATTGTCTTTACTAGGCACAGCAGAAGGGAGAATCAATGCTGCCTTGTTCAAAAGGAGGCTATGATCAGAATTTCTAATCTGACCTCTGATATTTCTGCATCACCCTGGGAATTAACGGCAATGAAGGAAAAATATAGAGAAACAGTCCTGACAAGTACCACCCCCACGTTCTGGTATCCTGCTACAGAATTTTCTGAGCTGATTTCCAAAGCAGTGGAAAGGTCTATATCTGGCACATCCAACCTGTGAACTAAGTCCAGAAATATGAGACTGTTTAGCATTCACATGTGTGGGTTCCCCCTTGTCCTCACGGCTGCTATGTTAAGGAGTGCCCCTGAGACAAAATGTAAGAAGTCCCGAGTCATTTTTGGTCAGATCCCATACTTGCAATGCCAGCCTGTATAACATGTAGGTGCTCCTCCAGGAATGCTGACATATGACATCCCTATGGCACTGTTTGTCAAGGATTTTTAAGATTCCCTATTGCCAAATGGGTCTGAATGCCTTGACGGCTAGAATGACTGCCACCATTTTTTAATGATATGTTTTCTCTTCTGGGTTTTGTCCTATATCCCTTGCATCCTCTGATCACCCAAGCTGGCTTCCTGAAAAGAATATCTTCACCCCCCTCCCAGGATTGAGGTGTACTTGTTGGATTCACCATGAAGGCTTTTTCTTGATGTAGGACAACAGCCATATGAGACACTACAAGGACTGTGCGTAATGGCATTATATGTTCAAGGACCACTGGAGCTTTCTCATGAGTAGCCCCACTAGAGACACTTCTAAAAATGTCAAAGGACATGTAGCCAGTTCTCTCCAGAACTACATCCAAATAAAAACAGTGCCAGGCTACCAAGGCTGTAGGTTATTAAATTTATTCAACTTAAAAGTAAAAATAAAAACAGGTAAGTGCTTTCACAATACAACAGATCGTTTCATCAGTCACATTAAAAAGAAAAGCCATCTATATAGCAATAGCACTATGACATCATTTCCTGTTGCAAGAAGCATGTAAAACATTTTTTTCTCCATTTGATTTTTCCCGTTTAGGGGTCACCACAGTGGAACTACTGGGCAGTGGATTTTTACAGTGCCGAGTTGCCAGCCCGACGCCCAACCTTCAACGAAGGCAACATCACATAACAACAATACACTTACAAAACTTTAAAAGATTCATATAAAAAATATATATACACAAATTGTAATGTGGGAGTGGGCGTGCCTTCAACATAGGCTTCAGGAAAACAACCGCATTTAGTCCTGGAAGCTTATCTGCTTGGAGTGGTAAAATCCAGGCTTGTTCCCTTGCCTCTGTCTTGTTCCCAAGATCCCCACCCCTAATATCAGTTCCAACTACCTCCAGTGCCAGAAACTTAAACTTCTGGGAGTTCCTTTCAGCCACCACATGGTGTGCTAATGCATTTTCTTCCTTCCCATTCCTAATGTCTCGCAAGTGTTCCAAAATCCATTCCTTAAAGGGACGGTTGGGTTTCCCTATGTAAAAAGAATAACAGAGGCTGCAGAATGCCAAATAAACTAAATTATTTGTAGAACAATCTACATAAAACATGCACTCAACAGAAAAACCTAAGTGGGGATGTTTAAAAACCATGCCAGGTTGTATAAAACTACATGCACTACACCTTCGACAGGGATAAGTGCCTTGCCGCTGGGACTGCGGAAACCCTCCTAATGCTCCCTTTCTATAGCATAGTTGTCTCTTCTAATTGGGGTTGTTTCTAAAAGAAAACCTTGGAACTTCTGTTACAACTCTACTCAACTCTTCAGAGACAGAATCACCCAGTGTTTCTTCACTTTATCACAGAAAGTATTTACATCACTCAAAAATGTGAGTGGAACCCTCACTGTACATTGTGGAGCAAATATACGGGATCCCTCAGACAGCTGTTGGGCATAATAAGCTTGCCCCTTGCCTTTCCTTTCTTGCCAAACTTGGGTTATACAGCTATCTACCTTATCCTGTGCATAGCCTTTTGGTAGAAAATCAGATCTCAACCTCTCAAATCTCAAACTCCTTCTGCAGGAGGCTATCATCATTACAAAGCCTCATAGTTCTTAAGAACTGACCCCTCAGCACATTCATCGGTATGTACCAAGGATGGATTCTCTTCTTATGCAGTAATACATTCTTCCTAGTGGCCTTTTTAAAAACCTTGGTCTTAACACATCCTAATATTGACTTACTGACGGATAGGTCTAAAAATGCAATCTCTTTGTCAGAAACTGTGTATGTGAATCTCAGGAAATCACTGGTAGAATGTAAAAACATAAATTCTGCTAGCAATTCAAGGGAGCCATCCCATAATAAAAGGATATCGTTCACAAATCTTTTGTAGTACAAAATATGATGATGGAACACGTTACCAGTTAATACTGTACTTACTTCCCACTGTGTCAATGTTAGGTTGGTGTAGCTATTAGCACATGCTGTGCCCACTGCCACACCAACCTCCTGAAGAAAAAAAAAACTCTCATTAAAAACAAACCCATTATTTTCTGAAACAATTTCCAAAAGAGTACAGATAAGTTCAATCTTGTCATGAGAAAATCCATCTTTCTCAGTCAAGAAAGTCCTCACATTCTCTACCCCCAAGCATTGGGGATAACCATAAATAAAGATGCCACATTCATCGTCACAAAATAAAAATCAGAAACTTCAGTTAACCCAGATACTCGATGGCGTAAACACTGCAATAATGATTTTGTATCTCTTAAAACTGTTTCCACACCACTCAAAACTGCACTGAGCATCTTGTCTATAAATATAGAAAGGTGTTCTGTCATCCAACCTTTACTAGATACAATGGGATGCACTGGTGGTAGAATAGGATCCTTATGTACTTTCGGTAGCCCATAAATTATGGGTATAACAGGATGCACAACATTAAAGTACTTATAATGATCCTCTGATATCATTCTTGCCATGAGAAGATCAAAAATCAAAAGGCTACTTTCTCAGTAATTCCTGTAACCTGTTGTCTTGTGATCATCAGATAAGTAGTGTCATCCTGCAATAAAATGTGCATCCCAGTAACATAGACATCTCTGTTAAGACCACACCTCCCCCTTTGCCAGCAGGCTATATTTCTATAGTAAAGTCCTTCAACTCCAGTTAACTCCAGAACTAGTAAAAACAGTGTGCCAATGAGGTAAACCACAACTTGTAAAACACAAATACCTCTTAGGAAATAGCCCAAAACCACCTGCAGTAGGACAAGTTTAATGGCACTTCACAGAACAGAATTCAATACAAAAGAATACAAATGGCCAATCAAGCACTTTCGTCCATGGAAATTCAGGACTTCATCAGAAAGTACAGTTGTGTATACTTACCATAAATGTAGATGTTCGAGTGTATTCACTGTTGCAGTCATCACGTTTGGGTTATCTGCTTGCAGGTAGCCCTCAGTCGGCCTGATTATCAAAGTTTTGGGTCCCGCGTCAGTTGCTGTTTCATCTTCCATGACGTCACGTAGTCAGGGGTATAAAGCATGCAGCCGACTCCATTTTATCAGTTTTTCTTACCCCAAATGTCAGGTGCCCCCATAATGGGAAGCAATTATATACAAGGTTAAACCTCCAACAACAAAGCAAATACACCAGAAAGCTTTAAGCATAGTAAACAAGAATAGAGGTATAGTCAATAGAAGTCAGGGGGCTGGAGGGAGGGTAATCAGGACTGCAACAGTGAATACACTCGAACATCTACATTTATGCTAAGTGTACACAACTGTACTATGTTCTTCGTGTTTCACTGTTGCAGCCATCACATTTGGGTAGATTGCCAAAGCTAAGGAAGGGAGGAGGCAATTATATAGCATTAGGACCAGCTAAAAGGCCCTGCAAGACTGCAGTGGCAAAGCCAGCTCTGACTTTAGAAAAAATTGGCAAGTGATAATGCTTGGTGAAGGTATGTACAGAACTACAGGTAGCAGCTTCTAGGATGTCCCTGGTAGGGACACCTCTGAGAAAGGCTGTAGAGGTAGATGCAGCCCTGGTGGAATGAGGTCTTATCCCATATAGGGTAGGTTTTCCATGGTGCTTATAGCAGAAACGATGCAATGGCCTATCCACTTAGAAATGGTTTGCTTAGAAATGGCCTTCCCCTCTGCCCCTGTTGTAAATGCAACCAGCAGCTGTTCAGATTTCCTGAGAGGTTTTGTCCTGTCCAAGTAAAATCTAAGTTGTCTGTGCACGTCCAAGGAGTGCCGTATTCATTCCCCTTTGTTCTGTGTATTAGAAAAGAATGTTGGCAAAAGAATGGACTGATTAAGGGCCACAGTGGATACCACCTTGGGCATAAAGGAAGGATTGGTCCTGAGGGACACCCTGTCCGCATGAAAGATGATGAAAGCCTCCACTGCCATGAGGGCCTGTAATTCAGACACTCTTCATGCTGAAGTGATGGCTAGAAGGAAGGCTGTTTTCCAAGAAAGGAATTTTAACTCTGCATTTGCAGCTGGCTCAAAGGGAGGCAGAGTGAGCTTTTCCAATACAAAGTTAAGGTCCCAGGCTGGAGAAGGGGCTCTCCTGGGTGGTCTTAGGTTTTTGGCCCCTCTGAGGAATTGCTTCAGCAGTGGATGAGAGAAGAGGGGTGGCTCTGTATTATAATGTGCTGAAATGGCAGAGGCATGAATTTTGATGGAAGAAAAGGAAAAGCCCTTGTGAAGCATCTCAGTTAAGTATTGAAGAATATGAGGTAAATTGGGCACTGTTGTGCCCATCCCCTGAGTTTGGCTCCAGGAACAGAATCTTTTCCGTTTTTCAGCATAGGATTTTCTAGTATTAGGCCTCCTTGCCTCCAGAATGACACCCATACTGAGGGATGGTAACGGAGAGATCAGGTAATTAGCCAAGCTTTAAGGTTCAGAGTTTGAAGCTGTGGGTGCAGAATCTGGCCCTCCTGCTGGGACAGCAGGGCAGGGGTCTGAGGCAGGTGCCATGGTCCCAGCAGTGACATACTGCACAAGAGGGGGTACCAATGTTGGCGTGGCCAGTCTGGCACAATCAGTATGGTCCTTGGTTTGTCCTGTTTGATCTTTAGTAGCACTTTGGAGAGGAGAGGCAGAGGGGGAAAGGCATAAACTGATAGGTTTTTCCAGGTGAAAGAAAGGGCATCCACTTTCCAAGCCTGTCTGTGGGGAGTTCTTGTGCAGAATTTGTTCAATTGGTAGTTCTGAGGGGAGGCAAACAGGTCCATCTCTGGGATCCCCCATTTGTTTCTCAACATGTTGAATATATTTGGTTCCAGTTTCCACTTGTGTGGGTCCATGAGATTTCTGCTTATGTCGTCTGCCAGTGTATTTAGCTTGCCTGGCAGGAATTGAGCTTGTAGTTCCACTTGGTAGCTCAAGGCTGTGTTCCACAGAGTCATGGCTAGTCTGCAGAGAGTGTAAGAATGGGTTCCCCCCTGCTTATGTACCACATAACCATGGTGTTGTCAGTCTTTACCAATAACTGTCCTGGAAGAATGTGGTCCTTGAAGGCTGTCAGAGCATTCTATACAGCTAACATTTCTTTTTGATTGATATGCAGGTGCATTTGACACGGGTTCCATTGGCCCTGAATGCACCGGCCTGCCAAGTGAGCCCCCCATGCATAGTCTGATGCGTCTGTTAGGGTTTGGCCTGCAGGGGGTAGAGTGAATGGCAGTCCCTTGTTTAGGTGGCAGGCCTCTGCCCACCAAAGGAACACTATCTGTAGACAAAGTATGATAGGAATCATTGATTCTACGTCCTGAAAATGTTGACAAAATAGGCTTTATAAATACCATTGTAGTTTTATCATATGCAGTCTTGCATATGGAATTAGTAGAATGCAAGAGGCCATGAACTGCAGGGCTTGCAGTATTTTCCTTGCAGATAGCTGGGTCTTTGTGGCCAGTAGTTTGAAGTAGGCTGTCAAATGAACTTGTTTCTCTGGCGTGAGGTAGACCATCTGGGAAGTTGTATTCAAGCTTGCACCCAGGAATACAATTTGTTGGCAGGGTACTAGATGTGATTTCTTTTCGTTTATAGTGCACTCCAGAAAAGTTGGCAATTTCTTTACAAATGCCAGATGATTTAATAGTATGTCCTGGCTTTCTGCCTGAATTAGACAATCGTCCAGGTATGGGTATATTTGAATATTTCTTTGCCTGCAAAATATAATGACTGGAACTAGGCACTTTGTGAATACCCTGGGCGCAGTAGATAAGCCAAAGGGCAGTGCAGAGAACTAATAGTGCATGTTGCCTGCTCTGAAGCGTAGGTATCTTCTGCAAGATTCCCTTATTGGAATGTGCAGGTAGGTTTCCTTTAAATCCAGTGTTGCCAACCAGGTATTTTTTCCCAGCATGGGGAGCAGCTGATGCAGAGTTAGCATTTTGAATTTTGGGATATCCAAAAAGGTGTTTAGGATAGACAGGTCCACGATAGGACACCAGGAATTGTTTTTTCTGGGTACCAGAAAAAGTCTCGAGTAGAAACCTTGCCCCCATTCTTCTTCGGGGATAGGTTGAATAGCCCTGATGCTTATAAGAAAGAGGACTTGCTTTTGAGCCTCTGCCCACTGGTTTGGGGGCAGGTCTGGCCAACCGTTTGGGGTTGGTAAGGAATGAAGTGAAATCTGTATACTTGAGAAACTATATTTAAAACCCATTTGTCTTGGGTAATGAGTTCCCAGTTTTTTGCATGCAGGGAGATCTTTCCCCCTAAAGGAACAGTCAGTTGAGCAGGGTTTGGAAGTTTTAAAGTTAAGTCATTGTGACAGTTTACCATAGCAGGGGTGGTCTTACTACTCCTAGCTTTAGAAGTGGAAGCCTGCGAGCACCTTGGGACTGAAGCCTGGGTGTTTTGCTGGTTCTGGGTTTGGACTGAGCAGGCCTGGAATAGGTGGGAAAGGACCAATTATTAGAAGGCCAATGCCTACTAAATCTGGGAGGTTGTACTTTTAGGAAATCTTTAATAGTTTGCATAGATTTAGCTTTTTCCTCCATCTTTTTAAGTACTTCTTCTGCTTTGTTACCAAACATGTGGTCTTGGTTTAAGGGAGCATCCAGTAATTTAGCTTTAACATGATCCGGCAAGGGTTGCTCCTTAAGCCAAGCATGCCTTCTAAGTACAGACCCAGTGAGAGTAGCTCAGCAACATGCCTCTAATGAATCAAAACCACATTGCAAAGTATGCTTTCTAACCTGCTCAGCAGAACGCATTAAATCCTGTAATTCTTTATTTTCAGCACAGTCAGGAATCAACATCATTTTCTGTTTAAGCAATCCAATAATATGCTGCTGATACTTTAACATATGAAAGTGGCTATTTAAGGCCCTAATGGCCAAAGTTGCAGCAGTGTATACCTTCTTACCCCATCTATCCAGGACCCTGGAATCTCTATCAGAGGGGGTAGGGTTTTTGGCAGTAGTAGCCTTAATGCCTTTGGGTCCCTGTGAAATGGTCTCAGGATCCGCAGTAGGGGTCTTAAAGAGGAACTTGTGTGAGTCAGGTACCCTGTAATGCCGGTCAGGTTTTCTTAGAGCTGGAGGTAAAGAGTCGGGGGCCAGACTAGATTCCAAGAAAGCATAATCTACAATGTCCAGTACAGGAGGGATAACTAAAGGCCAGTGTTGAGGTAGGAGTAAGAATTCCATAAACCTCTTTTTGGAGTCAGAGCAATCCTGGCTTTCCCAGTGGAAATGCTCCCTAAGAGTATGCAAGGTTTCACCAAAAGAGAAATCCTCTGGAGGGGAAGCAGAGGGAATGGAGTCCTCTGCATCAGAATCCTCATAGGTATACAAGGGTAATGCCTGGTCATCAGAAAAAACAGAAATTTCAGAATCCTGATCAGAAGAATCAGAAGGAAAATCAGTTCTAGGTCTCTTAGAGGGAGAAGGGTGGCTTCTCCTGATTAGAGTAATAAGATCTTCAGCCATTCTTATCATTTGTTTTTTAGGCATAGGGGCCTGACTATGAGGTCTGGGCGTCATTTTTTTAGGCATGGATCAGGTTTTAGGCCTTGAAGAAGAAGATGGCGTTGGTTTAATATGCAAGTCAGTAGGCCTGAATACACCCTCAGAAGCCAGTGCCTGCACAGCAGCTCCAGAACCATCCAAGGTAGAGACATCCGCAGGTTCCACAGTCAAAGACGCATCTCGCAGCATACTGGACTCCGAATGGGTCTCAGTAGAGGCCTGCGAATCTGAAGTAGCGGGTATCAGGGGCTGTGAAAGCACCTCACTGAGTACTGGCGACTAGCTTAGGAGAAGCATCGTCGGCAGCTTTGGACCTCTCTCTGTCTTTATGTCTTTATCTTTGGGCTTTTTCAGAATGTCGGTAGTCGGGTGGCTTACTGAAGCCATTTCTGGATAATTGAACAGAGTACCAAAAAATTTAGATGAGAAAATGAACAGACGACGAATAGTTTGAGGTGTGAATATGGCACAAAATCGACAGCGAGGTACATCGTGGTTTGGGCCTAGGCAAGGAATGCAGTAGGAATGAAAATCTTTATGAGGTATTTGCTGTCCACACGAAATACAATTGTTAACTTTTACTGACATCAGTTTATAGCAAGAAAAAGGATCCCCAATGGGGTACTTAGCTTAGATGAAGAGTTCGGATCTGAAACTCAAAAATGAAAATTTCAGGAGTCATCCAACCGGCACTTGTGAACTGCTTCGGGCACTGCACGGCAAGAAAGACTGATAAAATGGCATTGGCTGCATGCTTTATACCCGACTACCTGACGTCATGGAAGATGATACAGCAACTGACGCAGGATCCAAGACTTTGATAATCAGGCCGACTGAGGGCTACCTGCAAGCAGATAACCCAAATGTGATGACTGCAACAGTGAAACACGAAGAACATCAACATACAAAAAGCTACAAATGATTTAAATAGTAAAATCAGCTCTTCCCATCAATTAAAATTAGTGACATCACCACAACTTCAAGGTCCAATATGGTTTAAAATCAGGAAAATAGTAGATTTATATTTCAAAATAGGCATTAGGGAACAGCAATCATTGATACCTGGACTAGTGTTGGCATTTAACCTTAGTTGCCAAAAAAATTCCATTTGTTCCAGTTTTGCCAGTGTGTCCCCCCACCCCCCCAATGTCTTCTTTCACTATCTGTAAAATACTAAATTGGAATCTTGTGCAAAGGGGAGAGTTTTCTGGGTGCCTAAATAGACCACTACTTTCATTTTTAGTTCTTATGGAGTAAAAGTGCTCATAAATACGTTTTCGAAACGGTCTCTCAGCTTTCCTGATGTAAAATTTTTGACATCCTGTGCACAGTGAAATGTATACCAGACCCCTTGACCCACAGTTTCCTGTGGCTAGTCTGACTTTCATGGGAGGGTCCCCCACATAGATGTCACTCTGTTCCAGGATGTACCTACAGTAACCACAGGCACCACATTTGAATGTACCTTTAAAATTTAGATTCTCTGGGGCCTTTGGGTATTGAAATTGGTTCTATACACAAACCTAGGGGTATTATCAACACTCTGGAAAATCTCACTGTTACCCCTGAATATCATCCAGTTTTTCTCCAATATCTGTCTCACCTTACTACCGATGTCACTGTATATTAGAACCATAGATTGAACATATGACCCTTTGTCGACCTGTGATTTGTTTTTCACAAGGGGAATGCCGAGCAAAGGGGTGTACCGAGTACCCCAACCACCCATGACCTGCTCACAAGTGTTGATAATCAAGTCCCTTGGGTACCTTCTATCTAAAAAGAACTGAACAAGAGCTCCTACCTCGTACCTAAAAACCTCCAATTCGGAACACATTTTTGCCACCCTGACCATTTGGCCCTTAACGATGTTTTTCTTTAAATGTCCAGGGTGCCAACTTTTAAAATCTAAATAATCGTTCGAGATTGTAGGTTTTCTATAAATTTTAGAAAAAAGAAGTTATGTTTTGCCATAACGTTCCATCTGTGTTGTAGATCTTCATTCATTCATTACTGATAGGACTTTGGTTCCGTCCTCGGAACCAACACAGCCGTTACCAAGCTCGCGCCAGCCAAAAACGCTCAGCTAAGTCCTACCCACAATGCCCCTCTCATAGTGTCTTTAGATCGAGTTTGCCCGTCTTATACTAAAAAGAGGTTAATAATAATAATAATAATAGAAGGAGGCTCTGTCTGAGCAGATACCCTAAGTAATAAGGTAATCCAAAAGTCCACCAGGAGTCCAGGCTAGGGGAAGGAGGGTGGGAAGTAATGAATGACTGAATATCTACAACACAGATGGAACGTTATGGTAAGACATAGCTTCTTTATCTGATGTGGTAAATCTTCATTCATTCCATACTGACAGGACCAAGTCCCCAGCTACTTCTAGTCCTGGGTGGCCCTAAAGAAGGATATTCATGAGCACCATAGAACCAAAAGATGCTTTTCCCCTGGAGACCAAATCCAATTTGTAATGAGTGATAAAGGTATGTGAACTTGTCCAAGTGGCTGCTGCACACATATCATCCATAGAGGCTCTGGAGTGAAAGGCCACTGAGGTTGCTACCGATCTAGTTGAGTGAGTCTTTATTTTGGAAGGCAAGGACATATTGTTCTGTTGGTAGATGAAAGTAATGGCGTTTCTAAGCCAAGAAGATAAGGTAATTTTGGAAACAGACTTACCCATCCTGGGTCCTGCAAAAGCTACAAACAGTTGATCCGTTTTCCTAACGGATTTTGTTCTGTCCAAGTAAAAACAAAGTTGCCTATGAACATCATGGGTATGTAGAAGGTACTCCCCTTTACTGGGAATGATGGGGAAAGAAAACGGGTAGGTCAATAGATTGGTTGATGGAAAAAACAGAAATGACCTTGGGCAAAAAGGAGGGATTTGTATGGAGAGAAACTCTATCCTTGTGAAAAATCAAATATGGTTTCTTGACACTTAAGGCCTGCAACTCAGAAACTCTTCTCGCAGAGGTAAGGGCTACTAGGAGTAGGGTTTTCCAGGACAAAAAGTTTATATCACATGAATTAAAAGGCTTGAAAGGATGACTTGTTAATGACTGAAGTACCAATGTCAAGTCCCAAGGCTCTGTAGGGGGCTTGACAGGAGGTTTAATATGTAATACTCCTTTCATGAAGGTTTTGCACAGTCGGTGTGACATAACTGATGAATTGTCAATTCCATTGTGAAAGTTTGCAATAGCTGCTAAATGTACTGTAATCGTCTATGCTGAAGCTCCAGCGTGTAACAGGGAAGTGAGATATTCTAGGATCTTCTGACTCGGTATAGAGAAGGGATCCATGTTTTGTTCTTTGGCCCATATAGAGAACCTAGTCCACTTACTGAAATACATTTTTCTGGTGGATGGTTTGTGCAAAACCAGGAGGATCTCACGAACAGGGGATGAAATATCAGGTAGCCTGGCAATCAACGAAGTGGAGAAACCAAGCTGTGAGCTTGAGGCTATAGAGACTGGGGTGAATCAATCCCTGAGGGTGAGTCAGCAGACCTTGAAACTGATCCAGGATCCACGGACTGTGGATCAGGTGAGGATCACTTTGCTTCTCAACCTTTGAGCTTTTTGTAGAAATTTTGGGATGAGGGGAAACGGGGGAAAGGCATACAGTAGACCCGGAGGCCAATCATGCATCAGAGCATCCCTCGGTGACTCCCCTGAGGGGAGATCAGGGCAAATTAGCTTCTGCATTTGTTGTTTAGGGATGAAGCAAGCAGGTCGCAGCAAGGCCTGCCCCAGCGACAGAAGATCTGAGCCACTATAATCGGGTTGAGGGACCACTCGTGAGGCATCAATATGTTCCTGTTCATATTGTCTGCAATGAGATTGGAGCTACCGGGAATGTGCATCGCTATGAGAAAGCGGTTGGAAGACATCGCCCAATGTCATATTCTTATGGCTTCCTTGCAAAGGGGTAAGACTTGGTTCTGCCTTGTTTGCTGATGTACCAGACGACATGTTGTCGGACTGAATTGCAATGGTCCCGGAAGGAAGGGATGTGTGGAACGCTTGCAATGCTAAGAGAACTGCCCTCAATTCCAGGGCAATTATGTGCAAATTGGCCTCTTTGGGGGACCAAGTGCCTTGGACCGTCCTTCCCTGGAAATGCCCTCCCACCCTAACAGGGAAGTGTTCGTGGTCACTGTGGCCTTGGGCTGGTGGAGACAGAATGGTCGACACCAAAGATTTGTTTCTGGCTTCATCCACCATAGCATTTCTTTCTTGCAAAGGTTTGTAAGACGTATCATGTGGTCGAGTGGGTGGGTTAAGCTTGACCATTGTGATGAAAGGAGCCACTGCAATAGTCTCATGTGCAACCCCACCAATGGTACTAGGGTAATGGTTCCTGCCATAGAGCCTAATAGTAGTAGTACAAGGCGTGCTGGTACAAATGTCTGTGGAAGGAGAACTTGAATCTGATTTTTTATTTTTGAAAGTCTGTGAAGAGGAAGGGAAACTTGAAAGGACGTTGTGTCGAAGGTCGCTCCAATGAATTCCAGTGTTCTTGTTGGAGACGTGCTTGATTTTTCCAAATTGATTGTGATACCTAGGCGAAGAGCAAGGCCTTGAGTGTAAGACAGACTGAGAATGAGAAGGTTCTTGGTCATGGCGGTGAGGAGCCAATCGCCTAGACATGGAAACACCTGGAATATTTGTAGTTGGAGATGAGCTACGACGACTGCCATACATTTGGTAAACACTCTGGGGGCTGTCGAGAGACCAAAGGGCAGTACCCTGAACTGGTAGTTATTGGCTCTCAGCAGGAAGTGAAGAAATCTCTGGGAGCATTTGTCCATCTTTATGTGGTAATACGCATCCTGAAGGTCTATAGAGCACATCTAGTTGTCCTTCCCCAGAAACGGGAGAATGGACTGCACTGTGATTATCCAGAATTTTTGAGGTTTGATGAATTTGTTTAGTATGCTGAGATCCAGTACTGGTCTCCAGTCCCCTGTCTAAAGAACCTCGTGTAAAACCCGGATCCTATTTGGTCTGGTGGGACTGGTTGGATGACTCTTTTTTTTTCGATTTCCAAGGCTGCAGCATCCCTCTGACAGAGTGGAACATCGGGGATTCATTTGACAGGTCTGGGAGTGAGATTGAATGGAATACAACAGCCTTTGGATATTATTCTCTGCACCCATAAATCAGTTATGAGTTGCCAGGCTTGTTGGTGCTGAGAGAATACCCCCCCCCCGACTGCTTCCAGAGGAAAGCAATCGAGCCGCTGCTCAGGAGCACTGAAAGGCTCGGCCAGAGAACGAATCCCTGGTTGCGTGGACACCCTCTGCCCCGAAAGGGACATCTTCCGGATGAGTTGCCCCCTCTACCATGGCGGGGGGGACACTTGTCACGAGTGCAACGAAAATATCTCTGGGACTTCTTGAACCACAATTTCCCTCCCCTCCGATTCCTGGAGTAGGATCTCTGGGGGGGTGGAAAAATGTATGCCGATGGCAGACAAGGTCTTTCTCACTATGCAATAGTGTGCATCTTACTTTTGGACCAAAGAGGGAAAATTCGTCAACAGGCACGTTGACAAAGAAAGATCTGAAAGGGACCGTGAAGTCACACAAACACATCCAAGCATGCCATTTCATCATGATGCCCGATGCGGCTGCTCGAGCTGCCCCCTCAGTGGTGTGAGAAATGAAGCGCTTCGAGGAGTTAGAGATGGATTCTAGGGTAACTACCATGAAGCAACAGTATCATGCACCTCCTCAGGCAGTACCCCCACCAAAGAGGCAGACATTTCTGAAATTAAGTCTCTTTGGAGGCGAGTAAAGTGTGCCAGATAATTTAGCAACCAAATGGCAAAGGTCGCTGAAGCAAAGGTCTGCTTCCCCAGTCTGTCCAAAGTCAGAGACTCCCTGTTTGGGGGATGAACAGTGGAACTATCTTCTGCCAGTTCCCTCTTAGTGGCTGCCGCCACAACCATGGAATCTGCTACTAGCTGTTTGGACCAGTTGGGTTGGTCTTCAGGTGTGGGCAAAATTTTGTTGGGCCTCCGGGGGACATGTTTTATGTTGTCCCGATCCTTCCAGGCACACTGCACGATAAGCCTAATGAGCTCATCTGCAAGTTTGGTCACCCTGGAAGTAGATGGTCAAGCACGGAAAGCCTGCAAGAATACAGATTCCTCTGAAGAAGGGTTGGAGGATTTCCACTCTCCCTTCTGCTTGAGGATCTCGAGAATGTCTCCAAATGAGACATCTTCTGAGGGAGACCATGGGGACCCTTCTCCCTCGTCGTAATCTGTGTCTTCTGTGATGGATTCCTCAGGGTAATCGAGATGCTTCCTCTTGCAAAGTTTCTTCCGGGGTGGCTCTCCAGTGGGGTCTTCTGAGGACTCCGGAGAAAGGGTTCCCTTCAAGGGAAGGTCTTGTGGCTCCCATGCCCGAGATCCCAGACTACAGGGTTGGGACAGCTACATGCTAGAGGGGGGGGTTCTGGTTCCGATGCCAATGGTGCCAACTATGAGCCTGTAGAAGTGAGGACCCTCTCCATCACTTGGAAAGCAGGCCTGCCAGAGGAGGGATGGGAGCCAGGAACAGAGAAGGACAACCTCGGACCCAGGGTCACACCCTGCCCCGATGAGCCCACCTCCAGGCGAGGAGCTCTGAGAGGACCGGTAGCTGCCACGAGCCGAGACCATAGACAGCGCCATCAAAAAAAAATCACTGCCGAGCTAGGTGTCACGGTATTGACAGCCCAATCACCGCTTCAGTGGTGCGCCAGTTCCGAAGGAGCCATGGCACCAAGAGTTATCAGAGCCGACAGGGAAGCCTCCGCTGTCGGAGCCGAGATAGTGTGTGTGACGGCCGTGCCCTGGCCCAGCAATCAAGGAGCCTCAATCCTCACCACTAACACCAGGGAGGGCATCTCATACAAGAGAAAAGGATAACAAATACACACAGTAAAGTACAATTTCCCTTAAGTGCACACAGAGATCACAGTCAGTCTGGGGCTGGTTGCTCCCTTGCTCTCTTGGTCCCCAATAAGACTCCCCACTGGCACAGCTATAGGGGGTCCAGATCTCAGCCTAGCTGGCAAGCTAACCTCCAGTGCCCTCTCTGTCCAACCAGTGCTTCATGTCCCTGCCCAGGTAGTTGACACACACCCACACTTTGAGATAAGTATTTATACAACTTCAAAGACACTCCTGGGAAAGGCTGACACAGATTCTCTAGCTGTGCCCCTTTACCCAGACTATACGTAGTAATTCCTGCCACCACCAGCTAATAATTATCAGCTACCCAAAGGCCCTTGAAAGGGTGGCCAATTATTACTGTGCAATATTATTATTGGATAATAATATTAATGTGCAATATTATTATCCAATTGGTAATGTGACTATTCAGTCTAAGGCTTTTTAGAGTGGCTTATTACAATGAACTCTATAAATAGGTAATGTACTCTAGAGCTTATTTTGTCTCTACACAAACCAGCCACAGGTAAAGGTTTTTAAAATATTTAATAATAAATAATTAAAACACAAGACAATACTACTACACCACAGATATATCAAAGAGTTCAGAGATCACACAGAAACGTAAAACAATACAGTAGGACAGGTCTGATGTCAAAGAAAAAAACACAATCTAACTTTCTAATCTTTAGCTATTCTTAAGAGAAAACACAGTGCTATAATCCTACTTACACAGATAAAGAGCATAAGCAGTGCTGTGGTTGATGGTCCAAGACAAATGGTTTTAGTCTCTCACTCAACAATAGTTTTTAAAACTCACTAACAAACAGCTCTAAGGCCCTCCACAAATTACATCATTTTGACACTTAGGTTTTCCCAGTATTCACATTACATCATTTTGAAACTTAGTCTGGAGTTCTCAGGCCACAAACTGCATTATTTGGCAATCTAACACCTGCTCAAGAAACTACAACAATAAAAGACATTTCACATGTACACTCTAACAATTATTCCTTAAGTTAAGACAATAGAAAGAATGTGTTCAGCCAGCCACTTCGGCACCACTTTTTAAATAATTGTAACTTCAAAGACCATTTGAAATGCTTGGCTTGGTTTTCCTCACAGCAGATGGCAATGTTGCAACAATCTTGAAGTTCACATTTTACAGTGTTTTCTTTCATTTAAGAACACAAGCCTGTATTTTACATTTATTTATACAAATGATAGAATTATGTATTGAATTCTATTTAACTAGGCTAGCAGCCTTCGCCCATCTTTCCCCAATCTTCACAGAGTGCACCGGGACAGACATCGGTACCGAAATCTCCGAAACCTGGGAGGAGGTTGGAGGAGGATAAACAGGTGAATATGTTGGGAAAGCTTCCGTTCCAAGGAGGAGGGAAGACCTAGTCAGGGTCAGTGTTATAGCATTGGGATCTCAAGCAATGTTGGGATACCACCTTACAGCAATCTCCTCTGAGCAGCATGTGTGAACAATCTTTTATGTGAATGCCAGTGACATAAAATAATGCAAAGCTGCATGGAAATACAATGCCTGGCTAAAAGAGCATCTGCCAAGATAAGATAGTGCTTATGAATAATTTCTCTCTTTATCAAGGCATAATTATTAATATAAGCAAATATTTATATTGAAAATAATTTCTCTAATAATCAAATGTCAGACAACAGATGCAAGTTAGCTATAATACTTCGCAGTTTTTTTTTTTTAATTGTTAGCTCAGCTACTTGTTAGGATAAAGACAAAATGGAAAGGTCACAGCAGCCTGAAACAAGGGTCACACACTGACACACACTAATGTATTGTAACAGCAGGGAATGGCTCTTCTATTAGAGGTTGTATAAAACATGTATTGATCAGTACTTTTACATTTCTATCAAAACATTCCTAAACTATATGTGTTTGTTTGTGTCTTCCGGCTTTTCCCGGTTAGGGGTCGCCACAGCGGAACTCCGGTCCGCTAATGATTGGCAGTAGATTTTTACGTACTGGCTTGCCGGGCCTAACGTGCAATCTTCAACGAAGGAACGCCCAATGCAAATAATGTAAAATACATGATTTGTAAAATGTACATATATACCATAAACATCAAAGAATCAGGAAATGTATATTATTCTAGTTCATACGTTATCTATAGAATGAATGACAGGAGCAGTTGTGCCTTGCATATACACGCTGCAGACTTTATATGAAGATTTTATTAAGCTTTTGTATTACTTTGTAAGTTGCAAATTTTCATTAATTCTGAATTATTCAACATCAGCAATAGTTTAAACTGCAGCTGTAACAATAATAAATACTATTTCTCATTAGAAATGTTATAAGACAATTAAGAAGTAAGAACATATGATGACAAAGCAAGCTGAAGCAAGAAATGATTACTCTGTACTTGTTATAAAAAAAGAAAACCTGTTGTATAGCAATTCTTCAAAAATAGTCTGCTGTAAGAGCACTTTTAAAATAACTTGTAAAACAACTTTTAAAATAGTTGCATGACCAACTTAGGACACAATATATATATGTAAATAGGCAGGACTGCATTTGTCAAGAACTGTATAAAAGTCCTGTACTCATTGGTGTATTTTATCAGTAAACCAAGTCAGATACATGATTGGTCAGTCAGCTAAATTAGCTAGTCAAGGAATAATAAAAACTGTACTGACCCTGGGATACCTTGCTTTGCCGATCATTTATCTTTCTTGTTCTTCTAACTGCGTGTATTTTTCCTCATATGTGTAGTGCTTGTAGATACTTATACAGTTTTGGTGCCGAAACCCGGGAGGAAGCAAAGCAGAAAGTGCAAAGGTTGGAAAGTTGAAGGTCTGGGCTATTAAGTCAGCGGGTGAAGAACAACAAAAAGAATCCAAAAGGTTGGATCAGTTTTCCTCCGTGGAGTCTCATCCGCAGGAAAAGGAAGGTGGAAAATAAAGGTTGTGCAGCTAACTCCCAAGAAGGGATTTCCACACTGCCGGAATAGGGCGAGATTCTAGTCTTTCTGTTTGTAGAATGCACTAAAGCTTTGTTCTCCTATAGTTACATGTATAATCTGCAATTTATGAGGCATGCAGTTAAAGGAATTTGCATGGTAATAAGACTTTTAAATGTGGTAGGGCTAAGGCATCACAGATGCTACTGCAACCAGAAACTATTAGACCTGAGAAACTGAATTTAAAAGTAACACTATTAGAGATTTAAACCAGGATTTTATAGCAGAAAAAGTACCCATAACCAGATCTAGAAACAGATATTTATTAAGATTTACTAAACCATATCAAGAAAAAAAGTATCAAGAGAAATCCGAAAGTGTTACTGAGGAAATGTCTCAAGAAAAATCCTACAGTTCTGTTTCATTCTCTGAAGGATTAGAGATGTCAGATTCTAGAAAAAATACCTCAGAGAAAGCGAAGGCAAGGCTAATTTTATCTCCTAATTTTCCCAGATTTGAAGACGTTATAAACCAAGCAGATAGTGAAGGTAGTGAGGATTTACAAACAGGGGATGCACATTTTTTTATTAGATATTATTCATGAATGGGTCAGTCAAAAGCAACAAATGTTAAGGGAAATAGAGAAATCCTATTCATAAACTGCCTTCTTTGATTTATGAATTTACAGAGTAAGGACAACCAAATCAAAATAAAAGAGATTTTGTTAAGAAAACATTCATTCCAGCTATCTTACAACAGTTTTTCGTGTACAGTAAAACAACACAGGTCTATAAAAGCTTTGTAAAAAAATATGTTCCCACTTACCGGAAAGTATAAAAGGATCAAACAGACAAGTAAGAGAGACAGCAGATGAACTAACAGCTTTACATAATGAAATTAAAGAAAAAGAACACTAATGCCACATGCTCAGATTTGGGTAAGAGACCACTTAGATACATATTTAATAGATACAGGGACCGCAGTTAGTATTACTACAAAAACATTCCCAGGAACAAGAACTTTTAGTTATGTACTCACCATAACTTCAGATGTTTGGGATCCATCTCGCCTACATTCTGAATGATGGGTTCGGAGCCGATCCCTCGGCTCCGACTCGCACGCCATGCCAAAGAGCGAAGTCTCTTATTGGCTGAGCTTACTATATCCCAGGATGCACCACCACCAGTCCCCCAGATCTAGTTTGTCCGCATACATGCACACATGCATACCCTGCTTATATAACATCGTCAGATGAAACAAGATAAAAACAGTAGAGCTCAAAACCGTTCAATCTCTTCTGATCTGCAAGGCAGGGGCAAGGAGGGTGGGTATCAGGAATGTAGGCGAGATGGATCCCAAACATCTGAAGTTATGGTGAGTACATAACTAAAAGATGTTATGTGATCCTATCTCACCTACATTCTGAATGATGGGACAGCGTCCCTAGCACCTGAATCCTGGGTGGCTCACTGGAAAACACTCCTGAGTACCGTGGAACCAAATG
Source organism: Protopterus annectens (assembly GCF_019279795.1). Taxonomy (NCBI): domain Eukaryota; kingdom Metazoa; phylum Chordata; order Ceratodontiformes; family Protopteridae; genus Protopterus; species Protopterus annectens. The sequence goes on along the minus strand of NC_056728.1, from coordinate 1,832,726,228 downwards.
AAGCTCGTCCTTTCGATGCCACATCCAATTTGTAGTGGGAAATGAACGTGCGGGTTGGACCAAGTAGCCGCAGCACAAATTTCGAAATAGCGAGCTTGGAATGAAAAGCTATAGAAGTAGCCATAGCTCTGGTAGAATGAGCTTTGATAGATGATGCAAGTTGCTTATTCAAGAAGAATAGGCCTGAGTTATGCAATCTCTGATCCATTTTGAGATTGTAGCTTTGTGATGGTTTGGCCCAATTTATTATCTGAGAAGGACACAAACAACTGGTCTGACTTACGAAGTTGCTGAGTCCTGTCTAAATAGAAGCGTAATTGCCTGTGAACATCCAATTTATGGAGAGTGTATTCTGCTTCATTAGAGAATTTTGGAAAGAAAACTGGTAGTTCTAGAGATTGTTGAAGACAGAAACTAGAGCAGACCTTTGGGACAAAGGATGGATTAGGCCTAAGTGATACTCTATCTTTGTGGAAAATCAAATACGGTGGTTTAATAGACAGGGCTTGAAGCTCTGAGACCCTTCTTGCAGAAGTAATAGCCACTAAAAATGCCGTTTTCCATGACAGATATTTTAACTCGCACGTAGCAGCCGGTTCAAAGGGGGGAGATATTAATGCAGCACCAAATCAAGATCCCACGGAGGTGCAGGATGAAAAACTGGTGGTCTTAACAGGCTCGCACCTTTAATGAATGTTTTGCATAATCTGCTGCTCATCAAAGGAGGATCCGTGAATTCATGGAATTTAGAGATAGCTGCTAGTTGAACTTTAATAGTTGAGACAGAAGATCCCTGATTAAATAGGGATGTTAAGAATTTCAAAACCTCTGGGACAGGAGCAGTGATAGGGTCTAAGCCCTTGAGTTGAGCCCAGATAGCAAACCTCTTCCACTTACTGAGGTACAATTTGTTAGTGGTAGGTTTGTGGGTCAAGATAAAATGTGCACAACTTCCGGTCTAGTGTGTGACTTCTAACCAAGGTTGGAAGTGGAGGAGCCAAGCTGTCAATTTCAGAGATTGAAGGGACTGATGCCAATGTCCCGACTGATGGATTAGCAAATCCGGGATCATGTCTAAGGTCCACGGATCGTCCACTGCATGCTTTTTCAGGTAAGGAAACCATATCTGACGAGGCCAGTATGGGGCAATCAGAATCATTGAAGACCCTAGCTGAGAAGCTTTTGAATAACTTTGGGAAGGAGTGGAATTGGGGAAAAGCATAAAGCAACCCTGTTGGCCAAGGTTGTGCTAGAGCATCCATGGCTGGTACTTCCTGATGTGGAATCAAGGAGAAGAACCTTTGGCACTTGGTGTTTTGTGGAGTCGCAAATAGGTCGCAGCACGGCCCCCATCTCTTGAAAACCTGGGCTGCTACTGCACGGTTTAGAGACCATTCGTGAGGAGAGAGAATTGTCCTGCTTAATTTGTCCGCCAATACATTTGACTTTCCGGGATGTGGGTCGCTACCAAGAAGCGGTTGGTAGCTAAAGCCCATTCCCACACTCTCATGGCCTCTCTGCAAAGGGGATACGATCTGGTCCCTCCTTGTTTGTTCAGATACCAAACCACCGACATGTTGTCTGTGTGGATGGCGATGATGCCGTGAGGAAGGAACTTGTGTAAGGCCTGTAGGGATAGAAGTACAGCCCTCATCTCCAACACGTTGATGTGGAGAAGAGCTTCGTCCGGAAGCCAGGATCCCTGAACTAGCCTGCCCAGACAATGCCCCCCCCACCCTATCCGGGAGGCATCTGTCGTCAGGGTAGCCACTGGAGGGGGGAGAACAAAGGGTTTTCCCTGATCCAAGTTGGATGTCTGAAGCCACCAGCGAAGGTCCCTTTTGCATATTTCCGTAATCATGATGTGATGATTGAGGGGAAGATCTTGAAAGGACCATTGAGTTGATAAGAGCCACTGAAGAATCCTCATGTGTAACCTTGCTAGAGGAACTAACAGCACCGTGGCAGACATTGAGCCTAGCACCTGTAGGACCATCCTGGCTGGGGCTTTGGATCTTGAGATCAGAGCTAGAACTTGGCCCTGTAAAGTTCGAATCCTTTCGGCAGGAAGAAAGACACGCATCAATCTTGAGTCTATCTCTGCTCCTATAAACTTTATGCGCTGAGAGGGCAGCAAGACAGACTTTGACCAATTGAATGTAATCCCTAGGGAAACACCCAGGCAGATGGTGGCTTTGAGGTTGTCCATAAGTAGATGCCTGGTGGTGGCAGTCAGGAGCCAGTCGTCGAGATAGGGAAACACTTGGAATCCAAGACTCCTCAGGTGAGCCGTCACTACTGCCAAACACTTGGTGAACACCCTGGGGGCTGTGGTGAGACCAAAGGGCAGAGCACAAAATTGGTAATGACTGGTTCCCAGGCTGAAGCGCAGGTACCTTCTGGACGCCTGATGTATCGGTATGTGATAATAGGCGTCCTTGAGGTCTATGGAGCACATCCAAACATCCTTCTCCAACAACGGGAGAATGGATTGCAACGTGACCATTCGAATTTGGATTTCGTGGACGGATAGGTTTAGTCTGCTGAGATCCAATATTGGTCTCAGGTCCCCTGTCTTTTTTGGCACTAAAAAGAACCTTGAGTAATTTCCTGATCCGATTTGGTCTGTGGGGACCGGTTGGATGACTCCTTTTTCTAGCAGCTTTGAAGCTTCTGCGGCTGCTATTTCCCTTTGACTGGGTGGTGGGTCCGGGATTCTCTTGAACGAAGGGGGTGAGGACTTGAATGGGATGGTGTAACCTCCGGCAATTATCGAAGCACCCATCTGTCCTGAGTGATTGACTCCCAGGCTTCTAGGTGCTTGGCAACGACACCCGACTGGCTCCGAGCAGCACAGCCGGGCAATACCTCATGTAGTATGGGAGGCTGAAGAGCCACGAAAGGACTCATGGTCTCCAGAATTGCGGGCCCTCTGCCGCCTCTGGGACGGCGTCTCCCTGAAAAATTTCCCGCCCTCTGCCTCTGGACGGGAATCTTCCTGCTGTTGGGAGAAAAACTTGCGAGATTTTCGAACCACATTTTCCCCCCTCCTTTGGCCTTGGGGTAAGGCCGAAGGGAGTGGAATAACGGCCCCTACGGCAGATAACGTTTTCCCTCTTGCTCACAGCGGTAAGGGTGTCTTTCACCTTGGGTCCAAACAATGAGGACCCATCAAAGGGAGCGTCGGCGAAGGAAGACTTGAAGGCCTCCGAAACTGACACAAGCGGAGCCAGGCTTGTCTACGAGAGCAACGCCTGTGCCTGCCGCTCTACCGCCCTTCGGCCGCATAAGAAATGAGCCTCATGGACGAAGTTAGCAATTGACGAAGGATAGCCAACTGAGAGCTAACGGACTGGGCTAGCTGCTCAGGTAGGTTACCCGAGAGGAGTCTGACAACTCCTTGACCAGATCCCTCTGAAGCCTGGTAAAATGTGCCAAATAATTCAGAGACCTTAAGATAAAGGCCGCTGAAGTCAGGGTGCGCTTCCGCCTATCCATACTCCTAGACTCCTTATTAGGAGGATGGGTGGATGTTGAAGCCTCTGCCACGTCCTGTTGTGTAGCAGATGCCACCACCATGGCATCTACAGCCACGCCTTTAGTAAGGAACTCCTTCTCGGGGTGCAGATAAGAATTTGTTTGGGCGAAGGACTGGTTCCACGGTATCCGGGTGTTCCACGCCCTTCGACAAACTAAATCCAGAAGCCCGTCGAAGGGCGGAGACACCCAGGAGGCGGAGGGCTGAGCCCCAAAGGCCATGAGGAGCACTGATTCGTCCGCAGAGGGGGTTTGGACATCCAGCGCCTCGTTGTTTGAGGATCTCTAAGATGTCTGCAAAGGAGACATCGTCCGGGGGCGACTTAGGGGACCCCTCCGCATCAGCCATGTCCGTGTCCGATGTAATGGAGTCGGGGGAGTCCACGTGCGTCCTCTTGCACGATCTCTTCCTTGGGGTTCCTCTGGAGATGACTCAAGAACCCTCAGGAAGAGGGAACCCCACTGGGGTAACCTCAGGCCTCGGGCTCCGCTGGCTACGGACAGGGAACTGCCAAAGACCCAGTATCCACGCCCAGGAAGGTGCTGGTAGAACCGGAGAGATGGTCAAGAGGATTTGGCCAAGGCACTCCTCATGGCCGGAAAGCCGGACCCCAGAATCCTGGGAGAATCCGTCTCGGGCCATGATGGCAGACGGAAGTCCCGCAGCCGGCACCGAGAGGGAGGCTCGAACCGAAAGCAAAGGTCCCAAACATCACCCTCGGTCCAGCCGAAGAAGTCCGTACCAAACTCGGACCCGAGGCCGGGTTGGAGTAAGGGTCGGAGCCGACCCTGAGATCTCCACCGGCTCCAAGAGCACCTGCTCGACGGAGCCAAGCAGTCGGAGGAGGCATGGCAATGGGGTGGGTCATGGTCATCGGCTCCGCGGCCAACTGGGTCGGAACCGAAACAAATTTTGGAAGACTGGAGACTGGAAAAGTCTTTGGAGCACCCTGTCTATATCAGAATCCGACATTCTCAAGACCGAGAGGAAACAGAACGGGTTCGAGAAGACCTCTCCTCGGCCCCAATGGACTAGGGGACCGGCTCGAGGCGACTCGATGAGAATCGGCGCCGAGGAAACACACACACCAGATTCCATCGGTGCCGAGGTAGACTTCGCCGAGGAGGAAGTGTCTGAGCGGCGACCCTTGTCGGCTCCGAGCAGTGGAGCCGACGAAGGAGACCCGCCTCGATGCCCCAGCCATCGGCTCCGAAGCCGAGGAGTCGATACTGGAGGCATCGAGGCAGACCGTTCGACCTCGGCTCCAAGTCTTTGGAGCCGAAGGAGGCCTGCCTAGGTCTCTTGGCAGTCGGGTCCGACGGACTGGTCGGAGCGAAGCCCTTTCTTTTGGCAGGAGTCGGAGAGGAAGCCAAGGCTTCTTGAAAGAGGGTTTAATCAAGCCTTTGAGAATCAATTTATTTTTCCTCTCCTGGAGGACCCTGGAGGAAAAAGCGTGACATACGCTGCATGACTCCTGCAAGTGCTTTGCCCCTAAACAATACACACACAGTAGATGGTCATCAGTAACAGACATCTTAAAAGCACATTTAGAACATTTCTTAAAGCCCAAGGCCTATGGGGTTGAGACATGTTGATACACAAATCTAGTCACTCTGACAGGAAAGTACACTAAATTTTAACTACTGATATAAGCTTACAGTAATAAATAAATCCAACTCTTCCTGTAACAAGAACAGGTAACTCTAACCCAACTTGAACAATTATTAGAGACCCTGTAATTCAAATATTAACAGTCCGGGAAGGCCCTGAATGGAGGGCGAAAACAAACTGAACTCAATCACACACAACAATTTCAAGTCCAAATCGTACAAGTAAGCGATAGCTGTTAAAACAGCTTTTGAGCAAAACAGCAAAAACTGACAGAAAAGTTAGTTTAATAAACTACTTAGCCCAGCCAGCTCGAGACCACGTCTTCGAGGGAAGCGCAAACGAGATCTGGGGACTGGTGGTGGTGCATCCTGGGATATAGTAAGCTCAGCCAATAAGAGACTTCGCTTTGGCATAAGCGTGCCGAGGATGGGCTCGAACCCATCATTCAGAATGTAGGCGAGATAGGATCACATAACATCTTTTAGTTATGTACTTGCCATAACTTCGGATGTATGGGATCCATCTCACCTACATTCATAACTGATGGGTTCGGAGCCGATAGAACGAAGTCTCTAACTGGCTGGGCTACCCCTTATCCCAGAATGCACCACGCCTGCTTCCCCAGATCTTGTTTGTTCGCTTTCATACCTACATCCAGACACAGAGACATACCAGCAACTGTAACAAACTAAAGTCCTTCAAGAGAAAAACTCAGTAAGTAGCAACATTCCCTCTAAATCCAATGGGAAGGGGGAAGGAGGGAATGTGGGCGAGATGGATCCCATACATCCGTTATGGTAAGTACATAACTAAAAGATGTAATGGGATCCTATCTCGCCTACATTCATAACTGATGGGATAGCCCCTAGCACCTAAATCCCGGTGGCTCATTGGAAAACACTCCTGAGAACTGTGGAACCAAAGGAAGCTCTACCGAGAAGCCACATCTATCTTGTAATGAGAAATGAACGTGCGGAGAAGTCCAGGTAGCGGCCGACAGATATCATCTATCGATAATTTGGAGTGGAATGCTACAGAAGTAGCCATTGCCTGGTAGAATGAGCCCTGACTGGGAAGGGTAGCTCTTTGCCGGACCGTGAATAAATGAAGGAGATGCAATCTTTAATCCATTTGGCTATGGTGGTTTTAGCCACCAGTTGACCCAACCTATTTTCATAAAGGACACAAACAGCTGATCTGACTTTCGTGTCTGATTGGTCCTACTTAAATAAAACGCAGTTGTCTGTGAACATCCAACTGATGGAAAATATATTCTGCTATTGGAGAATTTGAGAAAAACACAGGAGCTCCAAGGATTGTTGAATGCATAAGGGGGATGCTACCTTGGGCAAGAAAGAGGGATTTAACTTGAGGAACACTCTGTCTTTGTGAAAGGTCAAATAAGGAGGATTAGAACAGAGAGCCTGAAGCTCTGAGACCCGCTTGGCAGAGGTAATTGCCACCAAAAAGGCGGTTTTCCAAGATAGAAATTTTATATCACAAGTAGCTGCTGGTTCAAAGGGGCGGGCAGTTAAAGAAGCTAGAACCATATTCAGGTCCCAAGGGGGCACAGGATGGGCTATTGGGGGCCGAAGGAGCCACGCTCCTTTAAGGAAAGATTTGCAAAGCCTGTTTGCCATTAAGGAAGGCTCAAAGGAGACATGAAAGTCAGAGATAGCCCGCCAGTTGGACTTTGATTGTGGAAACTGAAGAGCCCAAATAAAACAAATAAGCCAGGAATTCTAAAACCTGAGGTACTGGGGTGGTAAGGGGATCTATACCTTGTTGCTGGGCCCAAAGAGCAAACCTCTTCCATTTGCTGGAATACAGTTTAATAGTGGAAGGTTTGTGAGAAGAGGACAAAATTTGGATGACGTCTGGAGAAAGAGAGTTATCTCTGACTAAGGTTGGAAGTGGAGTAACCAAGCGGCCAACCTCAAGGACCTGAGGGATGGGTGAGACTGTCCCAACTGATGAGTTAACAGGTCGGGCACCAGGTTCAGAAACCATGGGCCTTCCACCGCATACCTCAGAAGGAAGGGGAACCAAACCTGATGAGGCCAGTGTGGAGCGATCAAAATCATGTCGCTTCCTAGATAAATCACCTTCGGGAGAAGGGGAACCGGAGGGAAGGCGTAAAGTAGATCGGTGGGCCAACTGTGAGCTAGGGCGTCCCTGGGAATCTGCCTCTGAGAGGGAGTCAGAGTGAAGAACTCCCTGCATTTCGCATTGTGAGGGCTGGCGAACAAGTCGCAACAAGGGAGGCCCCACTTGGCGAAGATGTTTGCAGCCACTCTGTCGTTGAGGGACCACTCGTGGGGCAACAGGAAAGTCCTGCTCAGCCTGTCTGCAATTACATTGGATTCCCCTGGAATGTGCGTTGCCACTAGGAAACACTGGATAGCAATCGCCCAATCCAACACTCTCATGGCCTCTCGGCAAAGTGGGTAGGACCTGGTTCCGCCTTGCTTTTTTATGTACCAGACTACCGACATGTTGTCGGATAGAATCGCAATAGTACTCCGGGGAAGAGCATGATGAAGTGCTTGCAATGCCAGTAGCACCGCTCTCATTTCCAGGATATTGATATGTAAGTGCGTTTCGTGAACCTGCCACGTGCCTTGGACAGACCTGTCCAGATAATGACCCCCCCACCCTATCTGGGAGGCGTCCGTGGTCATCGTGGCGACGGGAGGCTGAAGAACAAAGGATCGCCCCTGGTCCAGGTTGGACCGAAGCAGCCACCAACGTAGGTCCCGACGGCAAATTTCCGTAATCTGGACCAAATGGTTCAAGGGGAGTTCCTGAAAGGACCATTGAACCGACAGTAGCCATTGCAGCACCCGCATGTGCAGCCTGGCTAAGGGGACTAGAAGAATAGTCGAGGCCATCGTGCCCAATAACTGCAGAATCAGTCTGGCCTGAACTCGTGATCTGGGTAACAAGGTTTGGACCTGAGACTGCAGGACCTGAATCCTTTACCGCAAGAATGCCCATTCTTCTTGTGTCTAACTCTGCCTATAAAGGTAATACGCTGAGACGGCTGCAGCACAGATTTTCCCCAATTGAACGTGATTCCTAGTGAATGACCCAAACTGACTGTGGTCATAAGCCCTAACTAATAGATGCTTGGAGGTGGCAGTAAGGAGCCAGTCGTCTAGATAGGGAAACACTTGGAATCCTAGACTTCTCAAGTGAGCTGTCACTACTGCCAGACACTTGGTGAACACCCTGGGGGCTGTGGTGAGACCAAAGGGCAGTGCTCGAACTGAAATGACTGGCTCCCAGGCGGAAGCGTAAATGACTCCTGGACTCTTGACTTATCAGAATGTGATAGTAAGCGTCCTTGAGATCTAAGGAGCACATCCAGACATCCTTCTCCAATAACGGGAGAATGGACTGAAGGGTGACCATTCGGAATTTGGATTTTTTTACAAAGCGATTCAATGATCTGAGGTCCAAAATGGGCCTAAAGTTCCCTGTCTTTTTTGGCACCAAAAATAGTCTTGAGTAAGTTCCTGATCCGATCTGGTCGGCGGGGACAGGCTGGATGACTCCTTTTCTTAGCAGCTTTGAAACCTCGACCGCTGCTTGATCCCACTGACTGGGTGGCACATCCGGGATTTTCCTGATAGGAAGAGGGGGGTTCTTGAGGAAAGGGATGAGATAGCCTCCGGTTATGGTCCGGAGCACCCACTGATCCTTGGTGACAGATTCCCAAGCCTGCGGGTGTTCAAGAATCGACCCCCGACTGGCTCCGAGATGCGCCGGGCCACGCCTCAGGGACGGTGAGCGTAGGATGGACCACGAAAGGAATCGCGGTCTCCAGAGTTACGGGGGCCTCTGCCACCTCCGGGGCGGCGTCTTCCTGAATCTCCCCCCCTGTCTCTAGACGGGGGATCACTCGGTGGAGTAGGGAAAGACCTTTGAGATTTCCTGAACCACATTTTCCCTCCTCTCTGGGCCTTGGGGTAAGGTCTAGAGGGGGAAAACAGGCCCCACGGCAGTCAAGGTCTTGCCCTCCTGCTCGCACAGAGTCAGTGTGTCCTTCACCTTGGGTCCAAACAGGAAGGACCCATCAAAGGCGTCGTGAAGGAAGACTTAAAGGCCTCCACAAAGCCCGTAACCAGGTGTGTCTTCTAAGAGCCACGCCTGTTCCCGCTGTCTACTTGCCCCTTCGGCCGCATATGATATGAGCCTCATGGACGAGTTGACTATCGAAGATAGGGTAGTCATCTGGGCGCCAACAGTTTGGGCTAACGCCTCAGGAAGATTACCCGAAGAGACTCCTAACTCTTTGAGGAGGTCCCTTTGGAGCCTGGTAAAATGACAAAGATAATTCAGCGACGCGAGGGTAAAGGCCGCTGAAGAAAGGGTACGCTTCCCATACCTCTCCATGCTCCTGGAATCCTTATTAGGAGGGTGAATAGACGTTGAAGCCTCTGCCACATCCTGCTGAGTGGCAGATGTCACCACCATCGCATCTACTGCAACTCCTTTAGTCAAAAATTCCTTTTGAGGAGGGGCTGAGAGGAACTTGTTAGGTCTGGCAGGCACCGGTTCCTCAGTGTCAGGGTTTTCCCACACCTTTCGAGAAACTAAATCTAGTAATTCATCGAAGGGTGGAGACACCCAGGAGGCGGAGGGCTGGGACCCAAAGGCCTTGAGGAAGACTGATTCCTCTGCGGAAGGGGTTTTGGACTGCCAATCGCCTCTCTGTCTCAGGATCTCGAGGATATCTGAGAATGAGACGTCATCAGAGGATGATTTTGGGGACCCCTCCGCATCATCAAGGTCAGTATCTGATGTGATAGACTCATCCTGGGAGTCGATGTGCTTCCTCTTGCACAATTTTTTTCTTGGAGGTTCATTTGAAGCGGATTCAGAAGGACCTCCCGGGAGAAGGGAACCCCCCAAGGGGGTATCCTCAGGCCTTGGGGCCCCACTGTCGTGGGAATGAAGCACACCAGAAGCACCAGTTCCCAAGTCTAGGGACGGTGAGGTAGAGACTTGCTGATCCGGCAAGGACATGGCCAGCGCACTCCTCATGGCCTCAAAAGCAGGACCTCCAGACTCTACGGAGGACACAGGCTGAGAGACCACGACGGTACCGGGAATCCCTGCGGCCGACACTCTGAGGGGAAGACTAGGCACCGAAGCTACCAGTTCCAAAGTGTTCCCCGCCCGACCGAGAAGTCCTGCACCAAACCTGACACCGAGGACAGGGTAGGAATGATGGTCGGAAGAGAGAAGCTCCGAGGGAGTCTCGGTTCCGACTGGACAACTCTGCTCCACTCTACCATCACTGACTCCAATGGCTCCGAGGAGGTTGGAGGAGGAATCGGATGTGTCGAAGTGGGGACCGGCTCCGGAGCTGAGTGGGCTGGAGCTGAGACCATTTTTGCAAAAACCGGGGACTGGAAAAGCCTCTGGATAACTCTGTCTAAATCTGAGTCTGACAACCTGGAGGATTTAGAGGAAATAGATGGGGGCCAAGACGACTTCTCTCTCGGCTCCGATAGACCAGGGGACCGGCTCCGAAACGGCTCCAACACCATCGGCACCGGATCCGGAACCGTATGAATAAGCATCAGCGCCGAAGGGGACTTCGGGGCCGGGGGAGGAGAGTCTGAGCTGCACAACTCCAATGGCTCCGAGACCAAAGGAGCCGAAGCAGATGATTCGCCTCTCGATCCCCCAACCTGCGGCTCCGACACCAATGGAGCCGAGGAAAGAGGTATCGAGGCAGACCCTTCCACCTGAGGCTCCGAAGCCATTGGAGCCGAGGAAGAAGAGTTCGACCTATGCTTCTTGGAAGTCGGTTCCGACGGACTGGTCGGAGCAGACGACCTTTTCTTTTTAGAAGCTGGAGAGGAAGGAGAAGCCAAAGCTTCCTCAAAGGAGGGCTTAATAAGGCCCTTAAGGATCAATTTATTTTTTGTTCTTGAAGGACCCTAGAGGAAAAAGCATGACAAACACTACATGTTTCCTGCAAATGTTTCGGTCCTAAACAATATACGCAAACAGCATGGCTATCAGTAAGAGACATTTTGTAGTTGCACTTGGTGCACTTTTTAAAACCAGACTTCTGCTCTTTCGACATCCTATCACACAACTATTTCCCACAATGAAAAGCAAACCTTAAAGTAGGGCACGAGCCCTTTGACTCAAAACGGGACTGGCCCGAGATACAAAACACAAAACGGGCAGAAGCCCTCTAACTTAAACGGGCTTAGCCCGATAAATCAGGACGTACAGTAGAGTCAAAATCAACACACTCACACACAAATAAGGGCAAGTGCCCTCTAACTTAAACGGGCCTTGCCCTTTAAGTAGAAAAAATACCAACAACCAAAAACAGGTTCACACAAACACGTAAAGCTGTTAAAACAGCTGTTTGTTAAATTTGTGAAGAAAACCCTAGGTCAAAAGACCAAAAAATAATCAAAAAAACACTTAGCTCCAGCCAAGTCGAGACCACGTCTAGCTTGAAAAGCGACAAACGAGATCTGGGGAAGCAGGTGTGGTGCATTCTGGGATAAGGGGTAGCCCAGTCAATTAGAGACTTTGTTCTAGTATATAGTGGCCGAGTTGGAGACGATGGATCGGCTCCGAACCAATCAGTTATGAATGTAGGCGAGATAGGATCCCATTACATCTATAAATTTGCAAGGATTGGGAGGAAAAAATCTTTCAAGCTCAAGTAAGTCTCCCTGTAGAAACAAAGACAGGGGAAGATACCTTCCAGCATGCATGGGTATCAGGTCCTCATCTACAAAGCATCAGTGGTAATGACATCTTGAAATGAAATATTTGTCATATCTGAAGCATTATGCAAATACAGTGTCAAAGATTCAGGACAGTATGATTTAGTTGAGTTATTAAAAACACCAAAGCAAGAGTTGGCTCAGCTAATTTATTGCTATCAGGATATTTTTGCTAAACACAGGAATGATTGTGGACAAGTCCCTGACTTTATTCTTAAAGAGGCAGTCCCAAGAAACCTATAAAACAATATCCAGTAAAGAGAGGTAGATTTCACAATACTAAATACTGTGAAAGCTTTAGAAGCTCAAGGGGTAGTGAGAAAAGTTAATTCACCAGCTAACAATGCATACTGACCTGTACAGAAGCCAGATGGAAGTCATCATCTTACTGTTGATTACAGAGAACTTAATAAGGTGATACCTCCTTCTTTGCCAATAGTAGGAAGCATGCCTGATCTTACTGTTCAGATTCAGGAAAAAAATGAAAATTTTCTCCAGATTAGATGTGAGTAAAGGTTTCTGGAGTATTACTCTAGATAAAGACTCACAATGGAAATTTGCTTTTACTGTAGAAGGACAAAATATACTTGGACAAGAATGCCTCAAGGCTTTCATAATGCTCCAACAGTTTTTCATCATGTAATGCAGGAAATACTAAAACAACTAGAATGCAGACCTTCTATTATTCAATATGTGGATGACATACTTGTAGGAACAGAAACTGAAAAGCAGCACTTAAATGCATTAACAGAAATTTTCCAAGTAATAAGACAAGCAGGATTAAAACTGAACCCTAAAAAGAGTCAGTTTATGAAAGATTCTGTTACCTTCTTGGGTGTCAATGTATCAACAAGACAAAGAAGAATTAGTGAAGACAAAGAGCAACTAATCAGACAGTTACCAATTCCAGTTACTGTCACAGGGTTATGGCAAGTCCTAGGAATCTTTGGATTCTCAAGAGAATGGATACCAGATTATACAGGAAAAGCAAAACCCTTGACTGATATGCTTAAAGGAAACAAAAAGGGAGATGAACTTCTCAACTGGAATAATGAGTCACTAGCAGCTTTCTCTAAGGTCAACGAAGAAAGTACAGTTTTGTACCTACCATAAATGTAGATGTTCGAGTGCTAATACAGCTGTAGTAATCACATATGGGGTTCTCTGCCGTCAGGCGGTCCCTCGGTCGGCCGAATTCCAAAGTCTTGGTCTGGCGTCGGTTGTTGTCGCTTCTTTCCTGACGTCAGTGCGACAGGGGTATATAAGACACAGCCAACGCCATATTCTTCAGTCTTTTCTTGCCCCAGATGTCAGGTGCCCCCAGAAGGAAGGCAATACATAAATCCTATATAAAAATATATACAAGAAATGCAATGTAATCACAAAACAGTAGTTGCAAGCAAATACACCATAGGAGGATAACCCAATTAGATTGAAAGAGGAGGTGTTAGCCACTAGTCCTTTACCAAGAGGGGAAGGAGGGAGGGAAACCTGTACTGCAGCTGTATTAGCACTCGAACATCTACATTTATGGTAGGTACAAAACTGTACTATGTTCATCGTGCATACAGCTGCAGTAATCACATATGGGTAGAATCCCAAAGCTACGCACAAGGTGGTAGGCTAGGCACTAGGTGGAACTGGGATGAGCCAGAATGCCCTGCAATACAGCAGTGGCAAAGCCTGCTCTAGTTTTGGAATATAAAGGCAGGTGGTAGTGTTTTGTGAAGGTATGCACAGAACTCCAAGTGGCTGCCTCCAAAATATCTTTGGTAGGAACTCCTCTGAGGAAGGCTGTAGAGGTAGCTGTGGCCCTGGTGGAGTGGGATCTGATGCCTGTAGGGACAGATTTCCCATGAAAGGAGTAACAAAATCGTATGCAGTGGCCTATCCATTTTGAAATTGTCTGTTTGGTAACAGGCTTCCCTTGAGCTCCTACAGCATAGGACACAAAAAGCTGTTCTGATTTCCTGAAAGGCTTTGTTCTGTCCAAATAATAACGTAGCTGCCTATGGATGTCTAAGGAATGTAGCAGCCTTTCCCCTTTGTTTTGAGGATTGGGGTAAAAGGTGGGCAAGTGCATGGCTTGATTCAAAGCTACCCTGGATACCACTTTAGGCAAAAAAGATGGATTGGTTAGAAGGGAAACCCTGTCCTGATGGAAGATTAGAAAGGGCTGCACAGCCATGAGGGCTTGTAGCTCTGAAACCCTACGAGCTGAGGTAATGGCCAGAAGGAAAACTGTTTTCCAGGACAAATACTGCAAATCTGTTGAGGCAGCTGGTTCAAAGGGGGGCAATGTTAATTTTTCTAGAATGTAATTAAGATCCCAGGCTGGCACTGGTTGTTTCCTTGGTGGTCTTATATTCTTAGCCCCTCTGAGGAACTGTCTTAAAAGTGGGTGAGAGAATAATGGTGGATCCGTGTTGAATTCTGCAGAAATGGCTGAGGCATGGATCTTTATGGAGGAAAATGAAAGCCCACTGTTCAGCAGCTCAGCTAGATACTGTAATACCTGAGGCAAATTTAGTTTTCTAGGATCCTGGCCTTTTTTCTCATTCCAGGAGCAAAACCGTTTCCATTTTGCGGAGTAGGCCTTTCTAGTTGATGGCCTTCTGGCCTCCATAATGACGTCCTGCACCACTTTGGGGAGTAGGATCTGTTGTGGTGTTAAGGAATTTTCCATGCAGCGAGATTGAGTGTTTTCAGCTGACTGTGAAGAGTTTTGTAGCTGTGCTGAGTCAGCAGAAGAGGCATTAGAGGTAGCAACCAGGGAGGAGTATGTGTTAGGCTCCTCAGGAGTGGGTACCAGTGCTGTCTTGGCCAGTCTGGAGCAATCAGTATCATCTTCGGTCTGTCTGCTCTTGCTTTCAAGAGCACCTTGGGAAGAAGAGGCAGAGGTGGGAAAGCGTACACTGTCCATGCTGTCCAACTGAATGAAAGGGCATCCACTCTCCAGGCCTTTGGATGGAAGGTCCTTGAACAAAACTTTTCCAATTGATGATTCCTGTGGGAGGAAGAGATCTATGTCTGGCCTTCCCCACGCTTGGATTATCTGTGTAAACACCTGAGGATGCAACTTCCATTCGCATGATCTGTCATATTTCTGCTTAGACTGTCTGCCAGCGTGTTTTCCAAACCTGGCAAGTACTGTGCTTGAAGTTCGATTTGCCATTCCAGAGCCAAGTTACAAAGAGTCATGGCTAGTCTGCACAGGGGGTATGAATGTGTTCCTCCTTGTTTGTTTATGTACCACATTACTGTGGTGTTGTCTGTTCTTATCAATAATTGTCCTGGATGCAGGAGGTCCTTGAATGCTGTAATTGCATTTATCACTGCTAGCATTTCTTTTTGGTTGATGTGAAGGTGCTTTTCCTTTTGGGACCATTTGCCCTGAATGCACCTGTCTGTCATGTGTGCCCCCCAGGCGTAGTTTGAGGTGTCTGTTGTGATAGACTTGATTTGCTTGAGGCTTGCAGAATGGGAGACCTGTGTTTGCTTGACATGCTTGGGCCCACCATAGAAATTCCTTTTGCAAACATGGAATTATTGGTATTATTGTTTCCAAATTGTGGCTGTGCTGAGACCATAGGTTTTTTAGGTACCATTGAAGTTTTCTCATATGCAACTTTGCACATGGGATTAAAAGAATGCAAGATGCCATGAAGCCCAGAGCCTGCAGGATTTTCCTTGCAGTAAGCCTGGTACAATTTGCTAGTATTTTGAAGTACTGAGTTAGTTGCCCCTGTTTTTCTGGTGTAAGGTAGGCCATCTGGGTGTTTGTGTCCAAGTTGGCACCCAGGAAAGTTATTTTCTGAGATGGTGTTAGCCTGGATTTCTCTTTGTTGATTGTGTATCCCAGAGAATTGAGTAACCGTATTGGATAAGCCAGATGTTCCAAAAGTTTGTGCTTGCTGTCCGCTTGGATCAGGCAGTCGTCCAAATAAGGGTAAATTTGTATCCCTTGAAGTCTGCAGTAGGCGATTACTGATGCCAGGCATTTCGTGAATATTCTGGGCACAGTAGATAAGCCAAAGGGCAATGCAGAGAATTGATAGTGGATTGAACCTGCAAGAAATCTGAGGTATCTTCTGCAGCTTTGTCCGATTGGGACATGCAGGTATGCCTCCTTGAGGTCCAATGTTACCAGCCAAAACCCCTTGCCCAGCATGGGAAGAAGCTGCTGTAATGTGAGCATCTTGAATTTTGGTACGAGTAGAAATGTATTTAGGATGGATAAATCCAAAATGGGTCTCCAGTCGGTTCCTTTTCTTGGTACCAGAAATAGTCTGGAATAAAAACCTTGACCTTGTTCGTGAGTAGGTACCTCTTGAATAGCTTTCATGTCCATGAGTTTTGAAATTTGTATTTGTGCCTCTGCTCTTTGATTGTGTGGCAGGTTTGGCATGCCTCTCATTTTTGGAAGAGTGTGGAAATGAAATCTGTAGCCTCTGTTTATAATGTCCAGGATCCATTTGTCTGTTGTGATAATATGCCAATTTATTGAAAATAATGCCAGCTTTCCTCCCAAGGGAGCTGCCAGCTGAGACTTGCTTGGCATGAAAAGGAGGAAGTCATTGGGTTTGTTTTCTGTATTGTTGTGCACTGTCTTCGCCACCTCTTGGTGCTGGAGTTTGCCATTGTCTGCCTCTATATGATCCTTGAGATTGTCCTCTGCCCCTTGTGCGCCTGTATCTACCTCTTTGGGGCTTGTCTGTAGCTGGAAAGGACCAGTTTTTAGAAGGCCAATTTCTGCTAAAACGAGGTGGTTGTACCTGTAGAAAAGCCTTGAAAGTTTGCATAGATTTAGCTTTTTCTTCCATTTTACGTAGTATCTCCTCAGCATTAGTGCCAAATAGTACATCCTTTTGTAAAGGAGCATCTAGTAGTTTAGCTTTAACATGATCAGGCAAGCTTTGTTCCCTAAGCCAAGCATGCCTAAGAATGACTGATCCTGTAACAGCAGCTCTACTTGAGGCCTCTAAGGCATCATAGCCACATTGTAAGGTGTGTTTACCCACTTGTTCTGCACTATGCATCATATCCTGCAATTCCTTCAAATCTGGTTGTTCAGGTTGAGACATTTTATTTCTTAATTGAGATAACAGAAACTGCTGGTATTTAAGCATATGGAACTGACAATTTAAGGCCCTCATGGCTAGGGTGGCCGAGGTGTATACCTTTTTCCCCCACCTTTCTAAGGATCTAGATTCTCTTCGAAGGTAGTGGATTCTTGGCAGTAGAGGCCTTCATTCCCTTGGGGCCTTGAGAAATGGTTTCAGGGTCAGCATTATGGCTTTTGAAAATAAATTGGTGAGAGTTAGGAACTCTGTAGTACCTATCAGGCTTGACTGGAGCAGGAGGCAGGGAATCTGGACTAAGACAGGCCTCCGAGTAAACATCATCAAGTATGTCCAAGACAGGAGGTATAGCCAGTGGTCTGTGTTGAGGTAACAAAAGAAATTCCCTAAGCCTTTTCTTGGAATCAGAAAAGTCTTGGCCTTCCCAATGGAAGTGCTCCCTCATGGTGTGCAAGGTTTCCCCAAAAGAGAAATCCTCTGGGGGAGATACAGAAGGAATGGACTGTTCTGCATCCGAATCTTCATAAGGGGAGTACGAGTGCTCCTCCACATCAGAATGTTCTGAGAAAATGGAGCTCTGTTCAGAAGAGGGAGAATCTTCCTCCACTCTGGGTCTTTTGTCTGGAGGGGGTTGGGAGCCCCTGATAAGTGTAATCAAATCCTCAGCCATTTTAAGCATCTGCTTTTTAGGCATGGGGCCTCGGGATGGGCCCTGAGCAACAGGCCTCTTGGGATGCATGGCTGATTTGGACTTAGTAAAGGCCTTAATGGAAAAGGAAGATGAGGGCCTAAAAACACCCTGGGTGGAAGTGGACCTGTCCACATTAGGAGACTCAACACTCACAGTGGCTAAGGTGGTTGTAGTCTGAGTAAGGGCCGAGGCACCTGCGGTCTCGGGTACAGAAGACACCGCCAAAGAAATTTCGTCGGTAGTCAGGGACTGCAAAGGTGTCTCGCTGAGAACTGGACCACGTGCAGTCGGTTTTGCCGTGGTATCGGTGGAGACCGCGGACCTCGCGTGTTGGTCCTTGTCCTTGCGTTTTTTGGACAAAACGGTAGTCGGAGTCTCCGACGACATTTTGTAATCAAAGGCTTTACCAAAATAATGTTGGGCGAACTCCGCCCAATGCTTAATAGTGCGTTTATTGAAAGAAGCACAAAAGCGACAGCCCGAGACGTCGTGGTCTGGGCCTAAACAAGGTATGCAGAGGGAATGGAAATCCTTATGCAGTATTTGCTTCCCACAAGAAATACAATTGTTAACTTTGTCTGACATCGGTCTGAGGCAAGAAAAGTTTCCCCAACGGGGTACTTAGCTTTAAAGAAGACTTCGGTTTCCAATTTTTCAGAATTCAGGAGCTGGCCGACCGCACTTGCTAACTGCTTCTGCAGCGGCCGCAGCGCCGCAAAAAGACTGAAGAATATGGCGTCTGCTGTGTCTTATATACCCCTGTCGCACTGACGTCAGGAAAGAAGCGACAACAACCGACGCCGGACCAAGACTTTGAAATTCGGCCGACCGAGGGACCGCCTGACGGCAGAGAACCCCATATGTGATTACTGCAGCTGTATGCACGATGAGCATCTCCTTTCTCCACCTGCTTTGGGTGTCCCAGAAAGAGATAGAGTTAATCATACAGTTTGGACACAATGGTCTAACTATGATGGCCACAGTGTTGCAAAAAAGAGGATCTCAGTATCAGATTTTGGGTTATTATTCCCGAGCTATGAGTCCAGTTGAGAAAGGAATGAGAGAACGTGAGAAGCAAACCATCATAGCAGAATGGTGTACTGAAGTAACATGCCATATGATTCAGGGCTCTCCAACTGTGCTACAGACCAAGCATACTCCAGTGAAATACATGTTAGAAGGAAATCCAAAGGGTACGAATAATGCACGACTTGGTAGAATCACTACAAGTCTTGCTAGTCAGGAAGGAGGAAGCAGAGTAGAAATCCCTCGGATTAAGTTTTACCAGAACTGTTTAATTACCAAGGGGAATCTCATGAATGTCCTGACTTGGAAAATGGGGAGAAACACTATTGAAGGAGCACCATAATTGTACATAGATGGATCCAGATTCTGGACCTCTGAAAGAGGGGGGTTTGTGGCAGAATGAGTAATATACAATGCAGAGACCAAAGAACACAGGAAAGGTAGTCTTCCCAGGGGGATACTCAGCACAAAGAGCTGAACTAGAAACAGTTAAACAAGCCTTGCTATTGCCCAGACATGTAAACATTTATATAGACTGTGAATATGTAATCAGAGTCTTAACATCATCTCTTCCCATTTGGGCAAGTAGAGGTTTGATTACAGCTGATGGTAAACCAATCAATCATCAGGAAGTGTTGACAGAAATTTGGAGTTTGATAAAAGATGACAATCCTTCTACAGTGAGTATAAATAAGGTCAAAGCTCACACTAAAAATGAGGTACACAGTCAGGTAATAAAATAGTAGATCAGCTAGCAAAAGAAGGGGCCCTTGACTCCAAAGAAACTTATCTAATACAAAATGTTCCTCAATACTGGGCATGGGAAGTAAATGACATGGAAGAAAAACAAATAGGGAAATGGTACAAAATATTTTGAATAACTGCCAAATACAAATGGACTTACCTCTAAATCCTTTACCTCTATCTACATTGTACACCTTACTTTTGTAAAGATCAGTGTACAGAGTATGAACATAGAGTGGAAAGTGAGGTAGGTAAAAATCACCCAAATCCAGTGTGATGAGATCACCATAGCACCTATTGTATGTGGATTAACAGTGACAGGAACAGATGAAATGAACCATTATGGGGTCCTGAATTTGAACAAGGTGCTCATATGACCTTAAATGCAAAAACAAACAAAGATAATCAGCAGTTAGGAAGCTTATTAAAAACTCTAAGAGAAAAGCCAGACATCATTAAGAAAGAGAAAACAGAAGAATTTGAAATAATACAAGGAATTGAATGGAAATGGGTTAGATTTCCAGAATACTGCGGTACCAGGAGAATTCAAATAAGGTCCTTTACATAGAGTACAAACAATTGAGTCTGAAAAAGGAAAAATGTTAACTTATCATAATTTCCTAGGTCATCCAGGAAGGGAAAGACTACAACAAATTATTAGTTCTAGATTTAAATGGGAAGGAATGACAACAGACATCCAAAATCATATAGATAGACAGATGTGTCACATGTGCCATGCACAATATGGGAAAATGAAATAGGAGAAAACAATATAGACTTCCACAAGCAATGGGACCCACGAAATAGGAGAAAGCAATATAGACCCCACAGGCACTGGGACCCTGGGAAAGGGTACAAATGGATTTTGTAGGACCTCTTCCAACAGCACCAGGAGGGTTCCATTTCTTTCTTACTTACTTTGAAAGATGAATATACTGGATGGGTGGAAGCTCATCCAACAAAAAAAAAGAAAGATACAAACTCAGTAGTTAGAATAATAAGTGAAAGGATCATTCCAACATGGGGAGTGCCCTGAGAAATACATAGTGATCAAGGGACTCACTCTACTGGAAAAGTGGCAAACCAAATGTGTAAAACTTGGCGAATCAAGTAAAGATTTCATACTCCTTACCATCCCCAGAGTTCTGGAAAAGTCGAAAGAGATAATAGAACTCTGAAAGAAGGATTAAAGAAAATGATTTCTGAGAATGGGAATCATTGGGTAAAACATTTACCCAACATTTTGATTAAGATGCAAAATTCTCCTCAGGGATGTGGGTTAACTCCACATGAACTAATGACGGGTTGACCTATGAATTTACAAGCAGGAGAAATCCCTTATGGGATACCATTAGAAGAAACAAAATTGTGGGACCAGCTCTAAGACCAAATCAGTCAGGCAAAAGGGAGAGTCTGGGAAGCTGGACTAGTCCATAATCTAGAACTGTGTAAACAAAATGAGATTTGGGAATCGAGGGAGGTACAATTGGAACAAGGAGATCTTGTAATGGTCCGTCAGTTTGGAAACACAAGTAAATGGGATTCAAAATGGATAGGACCCTACACTGTTACCAAAGTTGAGTTAGTGGCTGTACATATAAAAATCAGCCACCAAAAAATGATTGGATTCATAAAGATCATGTTAAAAGATTAAAATGGTGGGGAGAAAACTGAATAACTTATAAATGTTATAACTGATATAAAGGGACATAGTATCAGATACAACTAATAAGAACATGATTCTTTTCTCCTCCAGTAAATATCGAACCATGAAAATCCTGATATTAATCGTGATCCTGACAAATTTTTACTCCTCAATACAAGGAAAGGTGGACTTCAATACCTTTACCAAATTACTCCAAATGTACTCAGAAACTTTGAATGCTAAACAATGCTGGATATGTGCTGAGAAACCACAAGATGCAAACAGTAGGAATTCCATTATGACCTATTCCATTTACCCTTCTGGAAAGGTTGAATCTCACAAACCATGACAGTGTTCCAAGGAATAACTCTATCCCAAAGACATATCCTTTATTAAGGCTTGTCCATACAAGTGTAACTGCTGATGTTTGTTTATGAAGAGAAGGAACAAGTAATCACCCATTTCTTGGGAAAAGTCCTTTATAGTATTATTTATGCTACCTGAAATGCCAGTGAACAATCTTTTGAGTGTTTTAGTAATGAAACTTGCTGGACATTAAAAAAAAGCTAGAATTACACATTGTGTTACAACATGGATGGTTACAATTCGAATAGGCATATATTACATATGTGGTAATAAAGCCTACAAATGGCTTCCTGAGAACTGGACTGGATTGTGTTATTTGGGACATGCAATTCCATCCATTAGACATACTACAACATTACCTGATTCTAATATTAGAAGTGAAAGATTAAAAATATATATTGACATAGAAAAAATGGATGTAAGAAATGATGTCCTTCAGTATCGATCTTTCCATTCTATGGAGCAGGAAAAGCTATTTGGGAAATTAAAAAAAACTGGCAGGTCTATTAGAGGAATTAAAAGTTACCATAGAAATGACTGCCATAAAAACTGTGGTCTTAAAGAACGTACAGTTGTGTATACTTACCATAAATGTAGATGTTCAAGTGTATTCACTGTTGCAGTCATTACATTTGGGTTATCTGCCTGCAGGTAGCCCTCAGCCAGCCTAATTATCAAAGTCTTGTGTTCTGCGTCGGATGCTGTCTCTTCTTTCATGACGTCAGGTAGTCAGGGGTATAAAACATGCAGCCGATGCCATTACATCAGTTTTTCTTGCCCCAGATGTCAGGTGTCCCCATAATGGGAAGCAATTATATACAAGGTTACACCTCCAACAAGAAAGCAAATACACCAGAAAGTTTAATTACAGTAAACAAGAAGAAAGGTATAGCCAATAGAAGTCAGGGGGCTGGAGGGAGGGTAACCAGGAATGCAACAGTGAATACACTTAAACATCTACATTTATGGTAAGTGTACACAACTGTACTATGTTCTTTGTGTTTCATTGTTGCAGTCATTACATTTGGGTAGATTCCCAAAGCTAAGGAAGGGAGGAGGCAGTTAGAGAGAATTAGGACCAGCTATTAAGCCCTGCAAGACTGCAGTGGCAAAACCAGCTCTGGATTTAGGCAAGTGGTAATGCTTGGTGAAGGTATGTACAGAGCGCTCCAGGTAGCAGCTTCTAGGATGTCCCTGGTCGGAATACCTCTGAGAAAGGTTGTTGAAGTAGATGCAGCCCTGGTGGAATGTGATCTTATCCCCTGTGGGGTAGGTTTTCATGGTGCTTTTAGCAGAAATGAATGCAATGGCCTATCCACTTAGAAATGGTTTGCTTTGAAATGGTCTTCCCCTCTGTCCCTGCAGCAAAGGCAACTAGCAGCTGTTCAGTTTTCCTGATGGATTTTATTTGGACAGGACTAAGCCTAAGTTGTCTGTGCATGTCCAAAGAGTGGAGTATTCATTCTCCTTTGTTCTGTGGATTAGAAAAGAAAGAAAGAAAGTTGGCAAATGAATGGACTGATTAAGGGCCACACTGGATACCACCTTGGGCATAAAGGAAGGACTGGTCCTGAGGGACACCCTGTCTGCATGGAAGATGATGAAGGGCTCCACTGCCATGAGGGTCTGTAATTCAGACACTTTTTTTGCTGAAGTGATGTCTAGAAGGAAGGCTGTTTTCCAAGAATGAAATTTCAACTCTGCAGTTGCAGCTGGCTCACAAGGAGGTACAGTGAGCTTTTCCAATGCATAGTTAATGTCCCAGGCTGGAGTAGGGGCTCTCATGGGTGGTCTTAAATTTTTCGCCCCTCTGAGGAATTGCTTCAGCAGGGGGTGAGAGAAGAGGGGTGGCTCAGTATTGCAATGTGCTGAAATGGCTGAGACATGAAGTTTAATAAATGAGAAGGAAAGCCCCTTGTGGAGCATCTCTGTTAATTATTGAAGAATATGCGGTAAGCTGGGCACTGTTGTGCCAATGCTCTGAGTCAGGCTCCAGAAACAGTATCTTTTCCATTTTTCAGCATAGGATTTTCTAGTACTAGGCCTCCTTGCTTCCAGAATGACATCCAGCATTTGTTTACTGAGGGAGGGTGATGGAGAGCTCAGGTAATTAGCCAGGCTGCAAGGTTCAGGGTTTGAAGCTGAGGGTGCAGAATCTGGCCCTCCTGCTGGGACAGCAGGGAAGGGGTCTGAGGCAGGTGCCATGGTTCCAGCAGTGACATACTGAGCAAGAGGGGGTACCATTGTTGGTGTGGCCAGTCTGGTGCAATGAGAATTGTCCTTGGCTTGTCCTGTTTGATCTTTAGCAGAACTTTCAAGAGGAGAGGCAGAGGGGGAAAGGCATAAACTGAGAGGCTTTCCCACGTGAAGGACAGGGTATTCACTTTCCAAGCTTGTCCGTGGGGAATCCTTGTGCAGAATTTGTCCAATTGGCAGTTCTGAGGGGAGGCAAACAGGTCTATCTCTGGGCTCCCCCATTTTTTTCTCACAATGTTGAATATCTTTGGTTCCAGTTTCCACTCGTGTGGGTCCATGAGATTTCTGCTTAGGTCGACTGCCAGTGAATTTAGCTTGCCTGGCAGGTATTGAGCTTGTACGTGCACTTGGTGGCTCAAGGCTGTGTTCCACAGAACCATGGCTAGTCTGCAGAGAGGGTATGAGTGTGTGCCCCCTTGCTTGTTTATATACCACATGACTGTGGTGTTGTCCGTCTTTATCAGTAGTTGTCCTGGATGAAGTAAGTCATTGAAGGCTGTTAGGGCATTTTGAACAGCTAGCATATCTTTCTGGTTGATATGTAGATGCATTTGATTTGGTGCCCATATGTCCTGAATGCATCTTCCTGCCATGTGTGCCCCCAAGGCATAATCTGATGCGTCTGTTGTTAAGGTTTGGCTGGCAGGGGGGTAGAGTGAAGGGCCATCCCATGTTTTGGTGACAGGCCTTTGCCCACCATAGAAACTCCTGTTGCAGGCAGGGAATGAGAGGAAAGTACAGTTTTGTACCTACCATAAATGTAGATGTTCGAGTGTTCACACTGCTGCAGTCATCACACTTGGGTTATCTGCCGTCAGGCGGTCCCACAGTCAGCCCGAGTTCCAAAGTCTTGGTCTGGCGTCGGTTGCTGTCACTTCTTCCCTGACGTCAGTGCGACAGGGGTATAAAAGAGGCAGCCGACACCATTTTCTTCAGTTTTTCTTGCCCCAGATGTCAGGTGCCCCCAAATAGGAAGGCAATACATAATCCTAAGTAAATTACAGAAGTAGAAAACAATAGCTACAGCTGTAAGCAAATACACCATATAGAAATACATCTTAGAGATTGTATAAACAGGGAGCTATAGATAAAACCCAGGTAAGAAGAAGGGAAGGTGGGAGGGTAACCTGGACTGCAGCAGTGTGAACACTCGAACATCTACATTTATGGTAGGTACAAAACTGTACTATGTTCATCTTGTTACACTGCTGCAGTCATCACACTTGGGTTGAATCCCAAAGCTAAGGCAGGGCGGTTGGTACTAAACAGGGTTTGGAGAAGCTAGTAGGCCCTGCAAAACTGCAGTGGCAAAGCCAGCTCTGGTTTTTGAGTATAGAGGTAAGTGGTAGTTGCTTGGTGAAGGTGTGCACTGAACTCCAAGTTGCAGCTTCCAAAATATCCTTGGTTGGTACCCCTCTGAGGAAGGCTGCTGATGTTGCTGTAGCCCTGGTGGAATGAGGCCTAATGTTACCAGGTACAGGTTTCTCATGATGTGTGTAGCAGAAACGGATACAATGTCCTATCCATTTTGAAATGGTCTGTTTTGCTATAGGCTTTCCTTGAGATCCTGCAGCATAGGATACAAATAGCTGATCAGATTTTCTGAAAACCTTTGTTTTATCCAAGTAGAAACGTAATTGCCTGTGAATGTCCAAAGAGTGTAGGAGCCTTTCCCTTTTATTCTGGGGGTTTGGATAAAAGGTGGGTAAATGAATGGTTTGGTTTAGAGCCACACTGGATACGACCTTTGGCATAAAGGAAGGGTTAGTTCGTAAAGAGAGTCTGTCTTGATGAAAAATGATGAAAGGCTCCACTGCCATTAGGGCCTGTAGCTCTGAGACTCTTCGTGCTGAAGTTATTGCTAGCAGCAGGGCAGTTTTCCATGATAAAAATTGTAAATCAGCTGAAAAGGCTGGCTCGAAGGGCGGTAGTGTAAGTTTTTCCAAAACAAAACTGAGGTCCCAAGTTGGTGTGTTTGCTCTTCGGGGCGGTCTTATGTTCTTAGCCCCTCTGAGGTACTGTCTTAATAATGGATGTGAAATAATAGGAGGATCCGTGTTGTAATGAGCTGAAATACCTGAAGCGTGGATCTTTATAGATGAAAAGGAAAGGCCTTTGTGCAACATCTCAGTTAAATATTGCAGAATCTGAGAAATATTTGGGACAAGAGGATTTTGGCCTTTAGCCTGGTTCCAGGAGCAGAATCTTTTCCATTTGTCTGAGTAGGTGCTGGGTCTCCTGGCCTCCAGAATGACATCTATAACAGCTGTAGAGAGAAGTGTTGACTGGTTGTTTAGATAATCTGCCATGCAGCCAGATTGAAAGTCTTGAGCTGGCTGTTTAGAATCTGATTGTTTTGCTGAGTCAGCAGGTGAGGAATTTGAGGTAAAATCCATGGTGGGCCTTGAGCCATGTTCCTTAATATTGGATACCAGTGTTGGCGTGGCCATTCTGGAGCAATGAGTATCATTTGTGGCCTCTCTAATCTGGCTTTTAGCAGCACCTTTGCCAGAAGAGGCAGTGGAGGAAAGGCATACACTGTTAGTGTTTTCCAACTGAATGAGAGGGCATCCACTTTCCAAGCTAGTGTGTGGTATGTCCTTGCGCAAAACTTTCACAGTTGTAGTTTTGGGGGGAGGCAAACAGATCTATGTCTGGGCTCCCCCATTTTTGAGTTATCATTGTGAATACTTGTGGGTCTAGTTTCCACTCGTGAGGATCCATGATATTTCTGCTTAGTTTGTCTGCCAATGTATTTTTCTTTCCTGGCAGGAATTGTGCTTGTAGTTGAACTTGGTAGGTCAGTGCTGTGTTCCACAAGGTCAATGCTTGCCTGCATAGGGTGTAGGAATGTGTGCCCCCTTGTTTGTTTATGTACCAAATCATTGTGGTGTTGTCCGTCTTTATTAGAAGTTGTCCTGGATGTAGGAGGTCCTTGAAAGCTGTTAGGGCATTTTGTACAGCTAGCATCTCTTTTTGATTGATATGGAGATGCATTTGATCTGCAGACCATTTGCCCTGAATATACTGTCCTGCCATGTGTGCTCCCCAGGCGTAATCCGATGAATCTGTTGTCATTGTTTGCCTGGCTGTGGGCAAGGTGAAAGGCTGACCCTTGTTGAGGTGATATGCCTGAGCCCACCATAGAAACTCCTGTTGAAGGCAGGGAATTAGTGGTATTGTTTCCAAGCTGTGGCTGTGTTGAGTTCATACGCTTTTCAGGTACCACTGTAATTTCCTCATATGCAGTTTGGCATATGGTATTAGTAGTATGCAAGATGCCATGAATCCCAAGGCCTGCAGAATTTTTCTTGCAGGGAGTTGGGTCTTTGTTGCCATCATTTTGAAGTATTGAGTCAGTTGTCATTGCTTGTCTGGCGTGAGATAAGCCATCTGGGTCGTTGTATTTAAGCTGGCACCCAGGAATATTATGTCTTGTGAGGGCATTAGTTTTGACTTCTTTTCGTTTACTGTGTACCCTAGGCAACTTAGTAGTTTTTTTACAAACGCCAGATGTTTTAAAAGAATGTCCTTGCTGTCTGCTTGAATAAGGCAGTCATCCAGGTATGGATATATTTGGATTCCTCTTTGTCTGCAGTATGCAATTACTGGTGCTAGGCATTTTGTGAAGACCCTGGGCGCAGTAGATAAGCCAAAGGGCAGTGCAGAGAATTGGTAATGAGTTGTACCTGCTATAAATCGGAGGTATCTTCTGCAATTTTGTCTGATAGGGACATGCAGGTATGCCTCCTTGAGGTCCAACGTTACTAGCCAAGCCTTTTTGCCCAGCATGGGAAGAAGTTGCTGTAGTGTGAGCATCTTGAATTTGGGTACTTCCAGGTATGTGTTTAGAATTGAAAGGTCCAGAATGGGTCTCCAGGCTTTGTCCTTTCGGGGAACCAGAAAGAGTCTTGAGTAAAATCCTTGTCCTTGCTCCTGTGTAGGAACCTGTTGAATGGCTCTCATGTCCATGAGTGCTGTAATTTGTCTTTGAGCCTCTGCCTGTTGATTTGATGGCAGGTTTGGCATTCCTTTTATCCTTGGTAAAGTGTGAAAGTGGAACCTGTATCCTTGAGTTACAATATTTAGGACCCATTTGTCTTTTGTGATGATGTGCCAATTGTCTGCAAAAAGTGCAAGTTTTCCTCCCAAGGGAACTGCCAGGAGTGATTTGCTTGGCAGTCTGAGGGGTAAATCATTGTGATTGTCTTCTGATAGTTTGAGACCTGTCTTCTCCTCCTTTATGGGTTGTGAAACCCCATTGTCGTGGCTAGCAAGAGAGTACAGTTTTGTACCTACCATAAATGTAGATGTTCGAGTGCTAATACAGCTGCAGTCATAACAGATGGGTTTTCCTGCCATCAGGCGGGTCCTCGGTCGGCCGAATTCCAAAGTCTAGGTCTGGCGTCGGTTGTCGTCGCTTCTTCCCTGACGTCAGTGCGACAGGGGTATAAAAGAACCAGCCGATGCCATTTTCTTCAGTTTTTCTTGCCCCAGATGTCAGGTGCCCCCAGAAGGAAGGCAATACATAAATTTATGTAATAATGAAATGCAATATAATCAAAAAACAGTAGATGCAAGCAAATACACCATAAAAGAATACCCCAATCAGGTTTGTATGAGGAGGTGTTAGCCATTAGGCCTGTCACAAGAGGGGAAGAAGGGAGGGAAACCTGGACTGCAGCTGTATTAGCACTCGAACATCTACATTTATGGTAGGTACAAAACTGTACTATGTTCATCGTGCATACAGCTGCAGTCATAACAGATGGGTAGAATCCCAAAGCTAAAAAAGGGGGTGGTAGGCACTAGGTGGAACTCAGAGGAGCTAGGATGCCCTGCAAGACTGCGGTGGCAAAGCCTGCTCTAGATTTGGAGTATAATGGTAGGTGATAGTGCTTGGAGAAAGTATGTACAGAACTCCAAGTGGCAGCTTCCAAAATATCTTTGGTAGGAACCCCCCTGAGGAAAGCTGAAGAGGTAGCTGTGGCCCTTGTGGAGTGAGATCTGATGCCTGCAGGTACAGATTTACCATGAAAAGAGTAACAAAAACGTATGCAGTGGGCTATCCATTTTGAGATTGTCTGTTTGGAAATAGGCTTCCCTTGAGCTCCTGTAGCATAGGACACAAAGAGTTGCTCTGATTTTCTGAAAGGCTTTGTTCTGTCCAAATAATAACGTAGCTGCCTGTGAATGTCCAAGGAATGTAGTAGTCTCTCCCCTTTGTTTTGAGGATTAGGGTAAAAGGTAGGTAAGTGGATAGCCTGATTCAAGGCTACCCTGGATACTACCTTTGGCATAAAGGAAGGATTGGTCCGTAAGGAAATTCTGTCCTGATGGAAAATGAAAGGCTGCACAGTCATGAGGGCTTGTAGTTCCGAAACCCTGCGAGCTGAGGTGATAGCCAGCAGGAAGGCTGTTTTCCAGAACAAATATTGCAGTTCTGTTGAAGCAGCTGGCTCAAAAGGAGGCAAGGTCAGTTTTTCTAGAATGAAATTGAGGTCCCAAGCAGGTACTGGTTGTTTCCTTGGGGGTTTTATATTCTTAGCCCCTCTGAGGAATTGTCTTAAGAGGGGGTGAGAGAATAAAGGAGGATCAGTGTTGTATTCTGCAGAAATGGCTGAGGCATAGATTTTGATGGAGGAGAATGAAAGTCCACTACTTAGCAACTCAGCTAGGTACTGTAATATTTGAGGTAAATTCAGTATTCCAGGATTCTGGCCCTTTTTCTCATTCCAGGCACAAAAATGTTTCCATTTTGCGGAGTATGCTTTTCTAGTAGAAGGTCTTCTGGCCTCCAAGATGACGTCCTGCACCTCCTTGGAGAGTAGGGTCTGTTGTGATTTTAAGGAATCTTCCATGCGGTTAGATTGAGTGTTTTCAGCTGACTGTGAAGAGTTTTGAAGTTGTGCTGAGTCAGTAGAAGAGGCATTAGAGGCAGGATCCATGGTGGGGAATGCGTCAGGCTCCTCAGGAGTGGGTACCAGTGTTATCTTGGCCAGTCTGGAGCAATGAGAATCATCTTTGGTTTGTCTGCTCTGGTTTTTAATAGAACTTTGGGCAGCAGAGGAAGAGGTGGAAAGGCATAAACTGTCATTGTTGTCCAACTGAAAGAGAGTGCGTCCACTTTCCAGGCCTGTGGATGAAAGGTCCTTGAGCAGAATTTTGCCAATTGGTGATTTCTGTGGGAGGCAAAGAGATCTATGTCTGGCCTTCCCCATGCTTGAATTATCTTTGTAAAAACTTGAGGATGCAACTTCCATTCATGTGGGTCTGTCATATTTCTGCTTAGGTTGTCTGCCAGTGTGTTTTCCTTGCCTGGCAGGTACTGTGCTTGAAGTTCGATTTGTAATTCCAGAGCCATGTTCCAAAGAGACATGGCTAGCCTGCATAGGGGTATGAATGGGTTCCTCCCTGTTTGTTTATGTACCACATTACTGTGGTGTTGTCTGTCCTTATCAATAGCTGGCCTGGATGCAGTAGGTCTTTGAAAGCCATAATAGCATTTATTACTGCTAGCATTTCCTTTTGATTGATGTGTAGGTGCTTTTCTTTTTGGGACCATATGCCCTGAATGCACCGATCTGTCATGTGCGCCCCCCAGGCGTAGTCCGAGGCATCTGTTGTGATGACTTGATTTGCTTGAGGCTTGCAGAATGGGAGACCTGTGTTTCTTTGGCATGCTTGAGCCCACCACAGAAATTCCTTCTGAAGACATGGAAACAGTGGTATTATTGTTTCCAAACTGTGGCTGTGTTGAGACCATTGTTTTTTTAGGTACCATTGAAGTTTCCTCATATGCAGCTTTGCACATGGGATTAGTAGGATGCAAGATGCCATGAATCCCAGAACCTGCAGGATTTTCCTTGCAGTCAGCCTGGTGAAAGTTGCCAGTTTTCTGAAGTAATGAGTTAGTTGCCCTTGTTTCTCTGGAGTGAGGTAGGCCATCTGGGTGTTGGTCTCCAAGCTGGCACCCAGGAAAATTATTGTTTGAGAGGGTATTAGCCTTGATTTCTTTTGGTTGACTGTGTATCCCAGAGAATTCAACAACATTATTACAAACGCCAGATGTTTCAGAAGTATGTGCTTGCTGTCCGCTTGGATCAGACAGTCGTCCAAATATGGGTATATTTGTATCCCTTGAAGTCTGCAGTAGGCAATTACTGATGCCAAGCATTTCGTGAACACTCTGGGCGCAGTAGATAAGCCAAAGGGCAATGCAGAGAATTGATAATGTGTTGAACCTGCAAGAAATCTGAGGTATCTTCTGCAATCTTGTCTGATTGGGACATGCAGGTATGCCTCCTTGAGGTCCAATGTTACCAGCCAAGACTCCTTGCCCAGCATGGGAAGAAGCTGCTGCAATGTGAGCATCTTGAATTTTGGCACGAGTAAAAATGTGTTTAGGATGGATAGGTCCAAAATAGGTCTCCAATCTTTGCCCTTCCTTGGTACCAGGAATAGTCTGGAATAAAAACCTTGACCCTGTTGTTGTGCAGTTACCTCTTGAATAGCTTTCATGTCCATGAGATCTGAAATCTGTTTTTGTGCCTCTGCCCTTTGATTGTGTGGCAGGTTTGGCATGCCTCTCATTTTTGGAAGGGTGTGAAAGTGGAATCTGTAGCCTCTGTCTATAATGTCCAGGATCCATTTGTCTTTGGTGACAATATGCCAATTTTTCAAAAATAATGCCAGTTTTCCGCCTAAAGGTGCTGCCATTTGAGTCTTGCTTGGCATGCAAAGGGGAAAGTCATTGGTTCTGCTTTCTGAATGGCTGTGAACTATCATCACCACCTCTTTGAGTAGGTGCTTGCTACTGTCTGCCTCTAAACGATCCTTGAGATTGCCCTCTACCCCTTGGGCACCTGTATCTACCTCTTTGGGGTCTGTCCGTGGCTGGAAAGGACCAATTTTTTGAAGGCCAATTTCTACTGAAACGTGGAGGTTGTACCTGTAGGAAATCTTTCACCGTTTGCATTGATTTTGCCTTTTCCACCATTTTCTTTAATACCTCCTCAGCTTTAACACCAAACAATACGTCTTTTTGCAGAGGAGCATCTAGTAATTTAGCTTTGACATGATTTGGTAAGGTTTGCTCTTTGAGCCAAGCATGTCTACGTATGACTGATCCTGTAATAGCAGCTCTACATGAGGCCTCTAAAGCATCAAAACCACATTGCAAGGTATGTTTACCCACTTGTTCTGCACTATGTAACAAATCCTGCAACTCCTTCAAGTCTGGTTGTTCAGGCTGTGACATTTTGCTTTTCAACTGTGATAACAGAAACTGTTGGTACTTTAACATATGGAACTGACAGTTTAATGCCCGCATGGTTAAGGTGGCCGAGGTGTATACCTTTTTCCCCCACCTTTCTAAAGCTCTGGAATCTCTCTCTGAAGGTAATGGATTTTTAGCAGTGGAGGCCTTAATTCCCTTGGGACCCTGTGAAATAGTTTCTGGGTCAGCCACATGGCTTTTGTATAGGAATTGGTGTGAATCAGGAACCCGGTAATACCTGTCAGGCTTGACTGGAGCTGGAGGTAAAGAATCTGGGTTAAGACAGGCCTCCGAATACACATCATCTAGTATGTCCAAGACAGGAGGTATAGCCAGAGGCCTGTGCTGAGGGAGCAAGAGGAAATCCCTAAGCCTTTTCTTGGAGTCTGAGTACTCTTGGCCTTCCCAGTGGAAGTGTTCCCTTAAGGTATTGTAAGGTTTCCCCAAAAGAGTAATCCTCGGGGAGGGGGGGGGGGGACAGAGGGAATGGACTCCTCTGCATCAGAATCTTCAAAAGGGGAGTATAAATGTTCCTGGTCTTCAGAAAGTTCTGAAATAATGGAGGCCTGGTCCGAGGAAGGGGATTCTTCCTCCACTCTGCGCCTTTTGTCCGGGGGGGGGGTTGAGAACCCCTGATAAGAGTAATTAAATCCTCAGCCATTTTGAGCATCAGCTTTTTAGGCATGGGGCCTTGAGAGGGGCCCTGTGGAGCTTGTCTTTTAGAATGCATGGCTGCTTTGGACTTAGTGAAAGCCTTGATGGAAAAAGAAGAGGAAGGCCTGAAGACACCTTGAGAAGTGGCAGGCCTGTCTAAACTCTGAGTTTCACCGCCAAGAGTGGCTTCGGTATCTGTAGTCGGGGTGTGGGCTGAAGAGCCTGCGACCTTGGGCACAGAAGACACCGCCAATGAAGTGTCATTGGTAGTCAGGGGCTGCGTAGGTGCCTCGCTGAGAACCGGACCACCTGTTGTCGGCTTTGGCGTGGTGTTGGTAGAAGTCGTGGACCTCGTATGTCGGTCCTTATCTTTGCGTCTTTTACTCAAAACCGGAGTCGGAGTCTCCGACGACATAATGTAATTAAACTTTTTGCCAAAAAAGTGTTGGGCGAACTCCACCCGACGCTTAATAGTGCGTCTGTTGAATGTAGCACAAAAACGACAGGCCGAGACGTCGTGGTCTGGGCCTAAGCAAGGAATGCAGAGGGAATGAAAATCCTTATGCGGTATTTGCTTCCCACATGAAATACAATTATTAACTTTGTCTGACATCGGTCTGAGGCAAGAAAAGTTTCCCCAACGGGGTACTTAGCTTTCAAGAAGACTTCGGTTGAAAAATATTCATAATCTCAGGAGCTGGCCGACTGGCACTTGCGAACTGCTTCTGCTTTGGGCACCGCGCAGCAAGAAAGACTGAAGAAAATGGCGTTGGCTGGTTCTTTTATACCCCTGTCGCACTGATGTCAGGGAAGAAGCGACAACCGACGCCGGACCTAGACTTTGGAATTCGGCCGACCGAGGGCCCACCTGACGACAGGAAAACCCATCTGTTATGACTGCAGCTGTATGCACGATGACATCCTTGTGGCTGACCTCTGCCCCTTGGGCGTCTGTATTTGCCTCTCTGTGGTCTGTCAGAAGTTGGAAAGGACCAGTTTTTGGTTGGCCAATTTCTGCTGAAACGAGGGGGTTGAACCTGTAAAAAATCCTTGACCGTCTGCATAGATTTTGCCTTATCCTCCATTTTCTTTAAAACCTCTTCTGCTTTCACACCAAATAAAACATCCTGCTGTAAGGGTGCATCCAATAACTTTGCTTTAACATGATCAGGTAAAGTTTGTTCTTTTAACCAAGCATGCCTATGAATGACAGACCCTGTTACAGCTGCTCTGCAAGAGGCTTCCAATGAATCAAATCCACATTGCAAAGTATGTTTTCCCACTTGTTCTGCTGCATGCAACAAATCTTGCATTTCCTTGTAATCAGGCTGCTCTGTATGTGTGCTCATTTTTGTTTTAATTGAGACATCAAATATTGTTGATATTTCAGCATGTGAAACTGGCAATTTAAGGCCCTCATAGCTAGAGTAGCTGAGGTATATACTTTCTTTCCCCATCTGTCTAGTGCTCTAGAATCCCTTTCAGATGGTACAGGATTTTTAGCAATAGAGGCCTTAACCCCTTTGGGACCCTGGGAAATGGTTTCTGGGTCAGCAACAGGGCTTTTATATAGGAATTTATGTGAGTCAGGGACTCTGTAGTATCTGTCTGGTTTGGCTGGTGCAGGAGGTAATGAATCTAGGTTAAGGCTAGATTCTGAATAAACATCATCCACAATGTCTAACACAGGTGGAATAGCAAGGGGTCTGTGCTGGGGTAGTAAGAGGAACTCTCGGAGCCTTTTCTTAGAATCAGAGTAATCCTGGCCTTCCCAGTGGAAATGTTCCCTCATGGTATGTAAAGTTTCCCCAAAAGAGTAGTCTTCTGGGGGAGATGCTGAAGGAATAGACTCTTCAGCATCAGAGTCTTCATAAGGGGGTAAAGAGTACTCCTGTTCCTCAGAAGACTCTGTGGTAATGGAAACCTGGTCAGATGAAGCGTAGTCCTCCTCCTGTCTAGGCCTTTTGTCAGGTGGGGGATGGGAACCCCTGATTAGGGTAATTAAAGTCTTCGGCCATCTTAAGCATCTGTTTCTTAGGCATGGGGCCTTGCACTGGAGACTGCTGTACAGGCTTCCTTACTTTTAATGGAGTTTTCAGTTTTGCAAAGGATTTAATAGTAAGTGTAGTCGGTCTGAAGACACCTTCAGGAACTGATGGCCCTTCAACTGCACCGGAATCCCCTTCAGCCATGGAGTCGGAAGGGCCTAAAGATAAAGGCTCTGGAGGCCCTGCAATCTCCGCTTGGGAGTCAGATGCAGGCTGGGGTTCTAAATCAGCGGTCGTCAGGGGCTGCATAGGCACCTCACTGAAAACTGGAGAACCAGCAACTGGACTAGCAGAGGCCTCGGTGTCTGGTTTGGGTCTCGGCTGCCTGTCCTTATCTT
The DNA here is from genome assembly GCF_019279795.1 of Protopterus annectens. NCBI lineage: Eukaryota > Metazoa > Chordata > Ceratodontiformes > Protopteridae > Protopterus > Protopterus annectens. The sequence continues at coordinate 1,832,691,185 of NC_056728.1, read as the reverse complement.
TGCGCTTTTTATGCATCCCGGTCGTCGGTTGCTCCGACGACATGGTATAATTAAATTTTCTGCCAAAAAAATGTCAGGCAAAATCAAACAGACATTTAATAGTTCGTTTGTTAAACCTAGCACAAAACCGACAACCTGTGACGTCGTGGTCTGGGCCTAGGCAAGGGATACAATAACAATGAAAATCCTTATGAGGTATTTGCTTCCCACAAGAAATGCAATTATTAACTTTTTCTGACATCGGACTGAGGCAAGAAAAGGTTCCCCAACGGGGTACTTAGCTTTATTGAAGACTTCGGTCTGAAATTCTATTTGAAAATCTCAGGAGTCGGCCGACCGGCACTTGCGAACTGCTTCTGCTTTGGGCACCGCGCAGCAAGAAAGACTGGGGAAAATGGCATTGGCTGCCTCTTTTATACCCCTGTCACACTGACGTCAGGGAAGAAGCGACAGCAACCGACACCGGACCAAGACTTTGAACTCGGGCCGACTGCGGGATCGGCTGATGGCAGATAACCCAAGTGTGATGACTGCAGCAGTGTAACACGATGAACATTCATTGTTTCCAGACTGTGTGAATATTGACTCCATAAACTTTTTAGGTACCAATGAAGTTTCCTCATATGTAGTCTTGCATATGGAATTAGTAGAATGCAGGATGCCATGAAGCCCAGAGCTTGCAGAATTTGTCTTGCAGAAGACTGGGTTTTTGTTGCCATCAGTTTGAAGTAAGTAGTCAGTTGCCTTTGTTTGTCTGGCGTGAGGTAAGCCATCTGGGCAGTTGTATTCAAGCTTGCACCCAGGAATGTTATCTTTTGAGAGGGTACCAGTTGTGATTTATTTTCGTTTATTGTGTACCTTAGGCATGTTAGAAGCCTTTTCGCAAATGCCAGGTGTTGTAGAAGAGTGTCCTTGTTCTCTGCTTGAATGAGACAGTCCAAGTAAGGATATAGTGAATACTTTTTTGTCTGCAAAATGCAATTACTGGTGCCAAACACTTTGTAAAGACCCTGGGCGCAGTAGATATGCCAAAGGGGAGTGCAGAGAATTGGTAATGCATTAAGCCAGCCTTGAATCTGAGGTATCTTCTGCACGGCCTCTTTTAGGTCTAAAGTCACCAGCCAAGCATTCTTGCTCAGAATGGGCAGAAGCTGTTGCAAAGTGAGCATTTTGAATTTTGGAATGTCCAGGTATGTGTTCAAAATCGATAAATCCAGTATTGGCCGCCAGGCCTTGTCCTTTCTGGGTACCAAGTACAGTCTTGAGTAAAAACCTTGTCTGAATGGCCCCCATATCCATGAGGGACGTAACCTGTTTCTGTGCCTCTGTCCATTGGTGTTATGGCAGATCTGGCCAACCATTTGTCATTGGCAGTGTGTGGAAATGGAATCTGTATCCCTGTGATACGATGTTTAGTACCCACATGTCCTGGGTTATTAACTGCCAATTTTGAGCAAAAAGTGCTAATTTCCCCCCTATGGGTGCTGCCAAAAGATAAGTGCTTGGTGTAGGCAGAGAGAAGTCATTGGGATTGCTTTCTGTAGGTTTGCGCTTTATCTCCTCCAGATTTGGAGGTGGATGCACCCCATTGCTTTGACCTGTATGAGTCTTGAGCCTGGTACCTGGAACCCTTAGGGCATCTGGATTTGCCCCTTTGAGCTCTGTCTGACACAGGAAAGGACCAATTTTTGTAGGCCAGTGTCTACTGAATCTAGGTGGCTGCACTTGTAAGAAATCTTTAACAGTTTGCATAGACTTAGCTTTGTCTTCCATTTTCTTTAAAACCTCTTCTGCCTTAATACCAAACAGAGAATCATGCTGTAAAGGTGCATCTAGCAATTTGCTTTAACACGATCAGGCAAATTCTGTTCCTTTAACCAGGCATGCCTCCTAATCAGAGATCCAGTAACTGTGGCCCTGCAGGAGGCCTTTAAAGAATCAAAACCACATTGCAAAGTATGCTTTCCAACTTGTTCAGCTGCGTGCAATAATTCCTGCAATTCCTTATTTTCCGCACATTCTGAAATCAACATCATTTTCTGTTTCAGCAATCCCATAACATGTTGTTGGTACTTAAGCATAGGCAATTGACAGTTTACGGCCCTGATTGCCAAGGATGCAGAAGTATAAACCTTTTTTCCCCATCTGTCCAGTGCCCTTGAATCTCTGTCGGAGAGGGTAGGGTGTTTTGCTTTTGAGGCCTTAACTCCCTTTGAACCCTGTGAAATAGTTTGAGGATGAGCAGCAGGGTTTCTAAATAAAAATTTATGAGAGTCAGGGACCCTGTAATATCCGTCAGGCTTACTGGGAGCTGGAGGTAAGGAGTCAGGGGTCAGGCTTGACTCCGGAAAAACATCATCCACAATGTCTAAGACAGGGGGGAATGGCTAAAGACTTGTGCTGAGGGAGGAGGAAATCCCTGAGCCTCTTTTTAGATTCTGAGAAGTCTTGACTCTCCCAGTGAAAATGCTCCCTCAAAGTATGCAAGGTTTCTCCAAATGAATAATCCTCAGGAGGAGATGCAGATGGAATTGACTCCTCAGCATCAGAATCCTCATAGGGAGGTAAAGATAATTCCTGATCAGAAGAGGAATCAGAAGAAATAGAAACCTGATCTGAAGATTCATAGTCAGTGTCTTGCCTAGGCCTCTTCTCTGGAGGGGGATGGGTACCCTTGATGAAGGTAATAAGGTCTTCAGCCATTTTGATCATCTGTTTTTTAGGCATACAGGCCTGTGCATGTGGCTCAGGCGTTGGTTTTTTAGTTGTAGAAGACGTCTTTGCCTTTGGTTTTGCAGCTTTCGTCGGTTTGATATATAAATGTTGAGGTCTGAATACACCCTCAGAAGCTGGCCGTCAGTCCAATACCTTGAGCATCTAGCGGCATGCTGGACTCCACATGGGTGTCGGTAGAGGCCTGCGACTCGAAGGTAGTGGGTATCAGGGGCTGCGAAAGCACCTCACTGAGTACTGGCGAACCGGCGACTGGCTTAGGAGAAGCTTTGTCATCGGTTTTGGATCTTGACTGCCTTTCTCTGTCCTTTTCTTTGTGCTTTTTATGTACTCCGGTAGTCTGATTGCTATCCGACGACATTTCTGGGTAGTTAAATCTGTTTCCAAAATACTTAGATGCAAAAATATACCAATGCTTAATAGTGCATTGGTTAAATCTAGCACAAAACCGACAGCCAGGCACGTTGTGATCAGGGTCTAGGCAAGGAATACAGTATAAATGGAAATCCTTATGAGGTATTTGCTTCCCACAAGTAATACAATTATTAACTTTTTCTGATATAGGTAAAAAGCAAGAAAAAAGTTTCCCCAACGGGGTACTTAGCTTTAGTGAAGACTTCGGTTCTGAAATTCAAACTCGAATATTTCAGTAGTCGGCCGACCGGCACTTGCGAAATGCTTCTGCTTCGGGCACCACGCGGCAAGAAAGAGTAAAGAAAATGGCATTGGCTGCATGTTTTATACCCCTGACGTCATGGAAGAGAAGACAGCAACCGATGCCGGACCCAAGACTTTGGAATTCAGGCCGACTGAGGGCAATCTGCCAGCAGATTACCCAAATGTAATAACTGCAACAGCGAAACACGAAGAACATCTGATAGTGCATGTGACCTGCTCTGAAGCGTAGGTATTTTCTTCAAGATTCCCTTATTGGGATGTGCAGGTAAGCTTCCCTTTAAGTTCAATGTTGCCAACCAGGCATTTTTGCCTAGCATGGGAAGCAGCTGATGAAGAGTTAGCATTTTGAATTTTGGGATTACCAAAAAAAAGTGTTTAGAATAGACAGGTCCAGGATAGGACACCAGGAGTTGTCTTTTCTGGGTACCAGGAAAAGTCTTGAGTAAAAACCTTTTCCTCATTCCTCTGCTGGGACAGGGTGAACAGCCCTGATACTTAGAAATGAGAAAACCTGCTGTTCAGCCTCTGCCCACTGATTTGGGGGTAAATTTGGGGGTAAGTCTGGCCAACCGTGTGGGGTTGGTAAGGAGTGGAAGTGGAATCTGTATCCTTGGGAAACTATATTTAAAACCCATTTGTCTTGGGTAATGAGTTGTCAGTTTTTTGCATGCAGGGCGATTTTTCCCCCTAAGGGAGCAGGCAGTTGAGCAGGGCTTGGAAGGTTTAAGGTTAAGTCATTGTGACAGTTTACCATGGGGGGTGTCTTACTACTTTGGAAGTGGGAGCCTTCCACTGCTTAGGCCTGTGAGTACCTTGAGACTGTAGCCTAGGTGGTCTGCTGTTCCTGGGTTTGGAATGGAGGAGGCCTGAAAGAGACAGGAAAGGACCAATTCTTAGAAGGCCAATGTCTACTAAATCTGGGAGGCTGTACTTGCAGGAAATATTTAACAGTTTGCATAGATTTATCTTTTTCTCCATCTTTTTAAGTACTACTTCTGCTTTGTTGCCAAACAGGCAGTCTTGGTTTAAGGCGTCTATATTATCTTATCGAAGTTTCAGAAAATCGAATCTGATATGGTTGACACCATATCATCGAATTCTGAAACATCGAAAGTTAAAAAAATGCCTAAAAACAAAAATAAATAAAAACTTACCTTTGTAAGGAGGGGGGCAAGTGCCCCTGAACCCCCCACTCCCCTACTTAAATATACCAACTCTGAGACTGTACTACATTGAACTAAATGGAAATCTCCCCTTGTTTGCTTTCGCTAATCTGGTGCCGACAATATCAGCTTCGATATTGTCGGCTTTCGACAATGTGAAGTAGACCCTGTTTAAGGGGGCATCCAGTAATTTAGCTTTAACATGATCTGGCAAATTTTGCTCCTTAAGCCAAGCATGCCTTCTAAGTACAGACCCAGTGACAGTAGCCCTGCAGGATGCTTTCTAAAGAGTCAAAACCACATTGTAAACTATGTTTACCAACTTGTTCAGCAGAATGCCTTAAATCCTGTAATTCTTTATTTTCAGCAGTCAGGAATCAACATTTCTGTTTAAGTAGTCCATTAATATGCTGCTGATACTTTAATATATGAAACTGGCAGTTTAAGGCCCTAATGGCCAAAGTAGCAGAGGTGTATACCTTCTTACCCCATCTGTCCAGGGCTCTGGAATCTCTATCAGAGGGGGTAGGGTTTTTGGCAGTAGTAGCCTTAATGCCTTTGGGTGGCTGTGAAATGGTCTCTGGGTCTGCAGTAGGATTATTAATGAGGAACTTGTGAGAGTCAGGTACTCTGTAATACCTGTCAGGCGTTCTGGGAGCCGGAGGTACAGTGTCTGGGGCCAGGCTAGATTCCAAGAAGGCATCATCTACACTCCAGTGCAGGAGGGATAGCTAAAGGCCTGCGTTGAGGTAGGAGTAAGAATTCCCTAACCTCTTTTTGGAGTCAGAGTAATTCTGGCTTTCCCAGTGGAAATGCTAAGAGTGTGCAAGGTTTCACCAAAAGAAAAATCTTCTGGAGGGAAAGCAGAGGGAATGGGAGTCCTCTGCATCAGAATCCTCATAGGTAGATAAAGGCAAATCCCAGTCATCAGAAGAAAAAGAAATTTCAGAATCCTGATCAGAAGAATCAGAAGGAAAATCAGTTCTAGGTCTCTTAGAGGGAGGGCTGGCTTCCTCTAATTAGAGTAATAAGGTCTTTAGCCATTCTTATCATTTGTTTTTGAGGCATGTGGGCCTGACCATGCGATTTGAATGTTAGTTTTCTAGGCGTGGGTCAACTTTTAGGCCATGAAGAAGAAGATGGCATTGGTTTGAAATGCAAGTCCGTAGGCCTGAATACACCCTCAGAAGCTGGTGCCTGCACAGCGGCTCCAGATCCATTCAAGGTAGAGACATCTGCGGGTTCCATAGTCGAAGAAGCATCTCGCAGCATACCGGACTCTGAATGGGTCTCAGTAGAGGCCTACGAATCTGAAGTAGCAGGTATCAGGGGCTGCGAAAGCACCTCATAGTACCGGCGACTAGCTTAATGGAAGCATCACTGGCAGCTTTAGACCTATGCGGTCTGTCTCTGTCTTTATCTTTACATTTTTTCGGAATGTCGGTAGTCGGGTGGCTTACTGAAGCCATTTCTGGATAATTAAACCATGTACCGAAATAGTTTGCTGCAAAACTGGACCAACGATGAATAGTTTGAGGATTGAATAAGGCACAAAACTGACAGCGAGGGAGGTCGTGGTCTGGGCCTAGGCAAGGAATGCAGTAGGAATGAAAATCTTTATGAGGTATTTGCTTTCCACAGGTAATACAATTGTTAACTTTTACTGACATCGGTTTAGAGCAAGAAAAAGGATCCCCAACGGGGTACTTAGCTTTTTCTTCGGTTCTGAAACTTGAAAATGAAAATTTCAGGAGTCAGCCGACCAGCACTTGCAAACTGCTTCGGGCACTGTGCGGCAAGAAAGACTGATGTAATGGCATTGGTTGCATGCTTTATAACCTTGACTACCTGACGGCATGGAAGAAGAGACAGCATGCGACGCAGGACCAAAGACTTTGATAATCAGAACGGCTGAGGGCTACCTGCAGGCAGATAACCCAAATGTAATGACTGCAACAGTGAAGCACGAAGAACATCCACATGGCATTAAATTTTGTGCATTGGTAGGAGAGGAATATTTTATTTATATTCCTGATAATGAACCTGAAATCAGGAGTCACCTCAAGCTAATTGAGGAAGTTGCTCAAAAAGCACAAATAGAAAAAGAAACATGGTTCTCTTGAGTGGTTCTATCAGTAGCTGGGGAGGAAAAAATAATGCAACGTATACTGGTCATAGTTGGCATTTTAGGATATATAAACCTAGTAATTGTCATCAAGTGTGGAATCGAATGTGTAAGACAGCAAGCAGTACAGGTTTTGACAGTGGACCAAACGCATCAGGTCCAAGACATTGTACGATTTATGAAGTACTCTGAACCAATGAAGCTTGATAATATTCACTGAACAAAATCAACAAACATGAGTTCTCATGTCTGTTCAGGGGGAACTGTTATAACACTTGGATCTCAAGCAATGTTGGGACACCAGCTTACAGAAATCTTCTCTGAGCATGTGTGAACAATCTTTTTATGTGAATGCCAGTGACAAAATAATGCAAAGTTGCATGGAAATACAATGTCTGGCTAAAAGAGCATCAGCCAAGATAAGATAGTGCTTATGAATAATTCCTCTCTTTATCAAGGCATAATTATTAATATAAGCAAATATTTATGTTGAAAATAATTCCTCTAATAATCAAATATCAGACAACAGATGAAAGTTAGCTATAAGACTTCGCAGTGTTTTTTTAGAATTGTTAGCTCAGCTACTCGTTACGATAAAGATAGAATGAAAAGGTCACAGCAGCCTGAAACAAGGGTCACACACTGATGTATTGTAACAGCAGGGAATGGCTCTTCTATTAGAAGTTGTATACAACATGTATTAATCAGTACTTTTCTATTTATATTGGTCAGTCAGCTAAATTAGCTAGTCAATGCATAATAAAAACTGTACTGACCCTGGGATGCCTTGCTTTGCTGATCATTTATCTTTCTTGTTCTTCTAACTGCCTGTATTTTTCCTCATAGGTGCAGTGCTTGTAGATACTTTTACAGTCGGTAAAAGCCTCTAGCTGACAAAAGCTGGTCCACAACCCTCACTACATCTTGTTCCGAGAGACTCCTGGTGGATCTGATGGATGCTGCTAATGGAGACTCTGGTCTTTCAATAAATGAGCTGAATTGCTGCCCCAAAAAAGGGTCATAAGATGGGGAGTACCTTGTTCTAACAAGGTGCTCAATCTCTGGAACCGCAGGTGTCAACATAGTTGGAGTCAGGTAAGTCATCGTTACCGTGGCCAGGGATGGCACCGATGCTGGTACATGAGTAGGAGCCTGTGTCACGATCAAGGTCGGTACCGAAGGAGAAGACAGAGATGCCGGTGCCGAAACTGTCTGCGCCGACTGCGCGGAAGAAGTCTGGTGGCAATTGTGTTCTGAAGAGGATGGAGATGTCGGCACAGAGTGACTCCTTTTGACTAGAAGGTGGTGAGACCTCAGTTCCAAACAGAGCCTCCAAGAAGGGAGTTTTTAACATACCCTTCAAAATGAGTTTGTTCTTGCATTCAGCTTAAGTACGGTTGCTAAAACCAGAGCAAACATCACAAGACACGTTAATTTAGTCAACCCCCAAACAATAAACACACCGGGCGTGACTGTCTGAGTTGGGCATCTTATGCCAGCACTTATCACACTGTTTAAACCCTAGTTTTACTTTATCACACATCATGGAAACTACACAAACACTATAGTCCTAAACTACAATTTAACCAACCAAAAAACAACAGCAAGTTTATAGTAGAAGAGTGTTTTTTTTTTTTTTAAACAGATAGAAAAATAGAATACTAACAATAGTACTAAGAAATACGACAAAGTGGTGGGGAAAGGGCCTACCAAGGGTAGGGGAGAGGGACAGTACCAAAGATGGTACAAAAATAACTACCAAAGGTAGAGGGTAGGTTTTAGTAAGAAAGTATATAAATTTAAAGACAAAGAGACAAGCTTAAGGAAAAACTGACTAGAGGGTGGTAATTATATAGATAAATCACAAAAGCAATACACTTAGCTTGACAGAAAGGCTTGGCATGTCTGATGAGGAACGCGGCAAACGAGATTTGGAGACACTATGAGAGGGGCATTGTGGGTAGGACTTAGCTGAGAGTTTTTGGCTGGCTTGAGCTTGGTAACGGCCATGTCAGTTCCGAGGATGGAACCAAAGTCCTATCAGTAAGGAATGAATGAAGATTTACATCAGATTGAATTTTTTGTTTTCCACAATGTCACATCCAAATAGTCCACCCTTTTGTCGGGTGATTAGATGTGAACTTAAAATAAACACAGATGCCATTTAGATAGTATGAGAACTGTTCTTGTCTACCAGGAACCTTTCACAGAATAAAAGGGTAATCTAAAAACCTCAAATAACAGTGCCAATTGTCTTGAAAAGGACTAGTCAAAACATATTTCCTTTCCCAGGAATACATCAGAAGGTTGGCAAACAATGGGGCACAACTGGCCCCCATTGCTACACCCTTAACTTGTCTAAAGTATTCCCCTTTTTTCAGTATGACCTCCATGACCAACAGAATGAAGTTTAAAACTGACCCCCTTAAGGTAGTTTTCTCTAACAAAGCCTCTTGGAATAATTCCAACCCTTCCTGATGGGGGATAGATGTAAAAAGATCCATGACATCTATCGTGGAAAAACAAACCAAGTCAAAATAATAATCTGCTTTGATCTTGGAAAGAAAGTCCTAAGAGTCTCTTAATATGTGGTCAATTTCCATCACAGAATTTCTGACCAACCTATCCACAAAGATCCCTAATGGATAGGTAACACTGTTATTGGAAGTAACAATGAGTCTATAAGGTGGATGCTCAATACTCTTATGAACCTTCAGGATTCCGAATATGGGTGGGATGGAAGGATGTTCAATACTTAAAAAATTAAAGATTATCCTCATTAATACTACCTTGTGTCGCCTCACAGTAAGACATTGTCCTGTTCGATTCTCAGCTAAAGAGTCTTCTGTGTGGAGACATGCTTGAATGTGCGTACTTTCGCTGAAGGTTGTACGTCAGGGCTGGCAACTCTGTACGTAAAAATCTACTGCCAATCATTAGCGGACCGGAGTTCCGCTGTGGTGACCCCTAACCGGGAAAAGCCGAAAGATACAACATCCTCATTAATACTACATTGAAATGAAGAATCTTCTAATAGAAGTTGGTTCTTCCTGTAAGCTTTATTCACCTCATTTCATGACCCAACTTCATATTTTCCTCACAATACAAGATAGTGAAGATGTGATTAATATAATCAGTCCTCTCTGCAATAACCATACCACCCCTTTATCCGGTTTCATAAACCTTAAGTTGTTTCTAAAATTTACAGAAAAAGTACAGTTGTGTACACTTACCATAAATGTAGATGTTCGAGTGTATTCACTGTTGCAGTCATTACATTTGGGTAATCCTGCTGGCAGGTTGCCCTCAGTCGGCCTGAATTCCAAAGTCTTGGGTCCTGCACTGGTTGCTGTCACCCCTTCCCTGATGTCAGGTCGTCAGGGGTATAAAAGATGCAGCCGATGCCATTTTCTTCAGTTTTTCTTGCCCCAGATGTGAGGTGCCCCCAAAAGGGTAGGCTAGATATATATATATATATAAAACATACATGCACCAAAATAAACTTTACCTTCATCTACAAGCAAATAAACCACATAGGTTGTATAGATCAGAGAAGTAAAGATAAGTTCCAGCAGAAATAAGGGGGATGGCGGGTGGGTAACCTGGACTGCAACAGTGAATACACTTGAACATCTACATTTATGTTAAGTGTACACAACTGAACTATGTTCTTCTGTTTCACTGTTGCAGTCATTACATTTGGGTAGAGTCCCAAATCTATGGTTGGGGGGCTGGAGCTAAACAACATTAGGAGTGGCTATGAGGCCCTGCAGAACTGCAGTGGCAAAGCCTGCTTTGGATTTAGAGTAAAGTGGCAGATTGTAATGCTTTGTAAAGGTGTGCAATGAACTCCAAGTAACAGCCTCTAAAATGTCTTTGGTTGGTACTCCCCTGAGAAAGGCTGCCGAAGTGGCTGCAGCTCTGGCTGGACGTGGCCTAATGCCCTTAGGCACTGGCTTGCCATGCTGAGAGTAGTAGAAATGAATGCAGTGACCTATCCACTTTGAAATAGTCTGTTTGGAGATGGCCTTTCCTTGTGATCCTGCAGCATATGCCACTAGTAATTGTTCTGTCTTTCTGAAAACTTTAGTTTTGTCCAAATAGAATCTAAGTTGTCTGTGTACATCCAAAGAATGCAGAATTTTCTCCCCCTTGTTCAGTGGATTTGGATAAAAAGTTGACAAATGAATAGTTTGTTAAGGGCTACACTGGACACCACACCTTAGGCATAAATGTAGGGTTTGTTCTCAGAGAGACCCTATCTGGATAAAAAATGATAAAAGGTTCCACAGCCATGAGAGCCTGTAGCTCTGACACTCGTCTTGCAGAAGTTATTGCTAGGAGCAGAGCTGTTTTCCAAGATAAGAACTTTATATCCGCAGTAGCAGCTGGCTCAAAAGGAGTTAGGGTGAGTTTTTCCAATACATAGTTGAGGACCCATGCAGGCATTGGCGGTCTCCTTGGAGGCCTTAAAATTTTAGCTCCTCTGAGGTACTGCCTTAATAAAGGATGAGAAAAAAGTGGTGGCTCTGTATTGTAATGAGCCGAAATGGCAGAGGCATGAATTTTAATTGATGAAAAAGATAGGCCTTTGTCCAGCATCTCAGTTAAGTAGCGCAAAATCTGAGGAATATTTGGTACAGCTGTGTCAGTAACTTGAGCTTGGTCCCAAGCACAAAATCTCTTCCATTTTCCAGCATAGGATTTTCTAGTACTAGGCCTTCTGGCTTCCAGAATGACATCCATCACAGCTTTACTGAGAGGTGTGCTTTGTATGGCTACATTATCCGCCATGCTGCCAGGTTTAGAGTCCTGAGTTGGCTGTGCAGAATCTGATTGTTTTGTTGGGACAGTAGGTGAAGGCTGGGCATTGAGACAAGTTCCTTAAGATCGGATACCAGTACTGGCAGGGCCTGTCTGGGGCAATCAGAATCATTTTTGGTTTCCCCTGTCTCACCTTTAGGAGCACCTTGGGGAGGAGAGGCAGTGGGGGAAAGGCATATATTGATAGGTTTTTCCAGTTAAAAGATAAGGCGTCCACTTTCCATGCTTGTCTGTGATAAGTCCTTGTGCAGAATCTTTTTAGTTGATAGTTGTGAGGGGAGGCAAATAGATCTATGTCCGGGCTTCCCCATTTCTTTGTTATCATGCTGAAGACTTGTGGATTCAGGTGCCACTCGTGGGGATCCATGAGGTTTCTGCTTAGTTCGTCTGCCAGAGTATTTTCCTTTCCTGGCAGGAATTGTGCCTGCAGATGAACTTGGTAAGTCAATGCTGTGTCCCATAAAGTCATGGCCAGTCTGCAAAAGGGGTAAGAATGCGTGCCCCCCTGCTTGTTTATGTACCACATGACCGTGGTATTGTCTGTCTTTATCAGTAGTTGTCCTGGATGAATTAGGTCCTTGAAGGCTGTCAAGGCATTTTGAACAGCTAGCATCTCTTTTTGATTGATATGTAGATGTATTTGATTTCTGGACCAGGTGCCCTGATTGCCTCTTCCTGCCATGTGGGCCCCCAGACATAATCTGATGCATCCATTGTTAGGTTCTGCCTGGCTGGGGGAAGTGAGAATGGCTGTCCCTTGTTTTGGTGACAAGCCTTTGCCCAATATCAAAACTCCTGTTGCAGGCAGGGAATGAGAGTAATCATTGTTTCCAGGCTGTGGCAATGTTGTGTCCAGACACTTTTTAGGTACCATTGAAGTTTCCTCATATGCAGTCTTGCATATGGAATTAGCAGGATGCCATGAAGCCCAAAGCCTGCAGAATTTTTCTTGCAGATAACTGGGCCTTTGTTGCCATTTCCTTGAAATAGGTAGTCAGTTGCCTTTGTCTGGCGTGAGATAAGCCATCTGGGCAGTTGTATTTAAGTTTGCACCCAGGAATATTATCTCTTGAGAGGGTACTAGTTTTGATTTCTTTTTGTTGACTGTGTACCCTAGGCATGTTAAAAGTTTTTTCACAAATGCCAGATGCTGTAGTAGGATGTCTTTGTTCTCTGCTTGAATGAGGCAGTCGTCCAAGTAAGGATATATTTGTATTCCTCTTTGTCTGCAGAAAGCAATTACTGGTGCCAGACACTTTGTGAAGACCCTGGGTGCAGTAGATAAGCCAAAGGGCAGTGCAGAGAATTGGTAATGCTTTGAACCAGCCTTGAATCTGAGGTATCTTCTGCATGACTGTCTGATTGGGACATGCAGGTATGCCTCTTTTAGGTCTAAAGTAACGAGCTAAGCCTTTCTGCCCAGCATGGGCAGAAGCTGCTGTAAGATCAACATCTTGAATTTTGGTATATCCATGAAAGTGTTTAGAATAGATAGGTCCAGTATTGGTCTCCATGCTTTGTCCTTTCTGGGTACCAAGAACAGTCTTGAGTAAAATCCTTGTCCCTGCTCTTGGTGTGGCACTTGCTGAATAGCCCCCATGTCCATGAGGGATGAAACATGTTTTTGAGCCTCTGCCCACTGATTTTTTGTCAGGTCTGGCCAACTGTTTGCACTTGGCAGGGTATGGAAGTGAAACTTGTAGCCTTGTGACACTATGTTTAGAACCCATTTGTCCTGGGTTACAATGTGCCAATTTTGAGAAAAAAGTGCTTTTTTTCCCCCCTAAGGGTGCTGCCAGTAGATAAGTGCTTGGTGCAGGCAGGGGGAAGTCACTGGGACTGTTTCCTGTATGGTTGTGATTTGTCTTCTCCACTTTTGGAGGTAGAAGCACCCCATTGATTAGACCTGTACGAACCTTGCGGCTAGGCTCTGTCTCTAGGGCGTCTGGATCTGCCCCTTTGAGGTCTGTCTGACACTGGAAAGGACCAATTCTTTGTAGGCCAGTGTCTGCTAAACCTAAGTGGCTGTACTTGTAAAAAATCTTTGACCGTTTGCATAGATTTAGCTTTGTCCTACATTTTCTTTAACACCTCTTCTGCCTTAACACCAAACAAGGTATCATGCTCTAATGGTGCATCTAATAATTTAGCTTTGACATGATCAGGCAGATTTTGTTCCTTTAACCAAGCATGCCTCCAAATTACAGAACCCGTAACAGCGGCCCTGCAGAAGGCCTCAAGAGAATCAAAACGACATTGCAAAGTATGCTTTCCAACTTGTTCAGCTGCATGCAATAAATCCTGCATTTCTTTATCTGCACATTCAGAATTTACCAACATTTTCTGTTTAAGCAGTGTCATGACATATTGCTGATATTTGAGCATAGGAAACTGGCAGTTTAAAGCCTTTAAAGCCCTTATAGCCAAGGTAGCAGATGTGTAAATCTTTTTTCCCCATCTATCCAATGCCCTAGAATCTCTGTTAGAGGGGGTAGGGTTTTTCGCAGTGGAAGCCTTAACCCCTTTGGGACCCTGAGAAATAGTTTCTGGGTCTGCAGCAGGGTTTTTGAAAAGGAATTTATGAGAGTCAGGAACCCTGTAGTCTATGTCAGGCTTAAAAGGAGCTGAAGGTAAGGAGTCAGGGGTCAGACTAGACTCTGAAAACACATCATCTACAATATCTAACACAGGTGGAATAGCTAGAAGCCTGTGTTGAGGCAGTAGAAGGAAATCACTGAGCCTCTTCTTAGATTCTGAAAAATCTTGGCTCTCCCAGTGGAAATGCTCTCTCATGGTATTCAAGGTTTCTCCAAAAGAATAGTCTTCAGGAGGAGAAGCTGAAGGAATAGATTCTTCAGCATCAGAATCCTCATAGGGGGGAAGAGAATATTCCTGATCAGAAGAGGAATCAGAGGAAATGGAAACCTGATCTGAAAATTCATAGTCTGTCTCTTACCTATGCCTCTTATCAGGAGGGGGATGGGAACCCCTGATCACGGTAATTAAGTCTTCGGCAATTATGAGCATCTGTTTTTTGGGCATGGAATTCTGTCCATGTGGCTTGTGAACTTGTTTCTTTGCTTTTAAAGGTGCTTTAGTCTTTGCCTTTGAAGCTGAAGTCGGTTTAATGTATAATTGTTTAGGTCTGAATACACCCTCAGAAGCCGATGCCTGCTCAGCGGCTCCAGACCCATCTGAGGGAATAGTCTCTGAGGCTCCAATACCTTGAGTTTCCAGTGGCCTGACTGACTCCACGTGGGTGTCGGTAGCGGCCTGCGACTCTAAAGTAGCAGGCATCAGGGGCTGCGAAAGCGCCTCACTGAGAACCGGCGAACCGCCGACTGGCTTAGGAGAAGCTTCGTCGTTGGTTTTGGACCTCGGTTGCCTGTCTTTTTCTTTGCGCTTTTTGTGAACTCCAGTAGTCGGATGGCTATCCGACGACATTGTATAATTAAATCTGTGCCCAAAATAGCTTAGTGCAAAATCGTACCGACCCTTAATAGTGCGTTGGTTAAATCTGGCACAAAACCGACAACTTGAAACGTCGTGGTCAGGGCCTAGGCAAGGAATACAGTAAGAATGAAAGTCCTTATGAGGTATTTGCTTCCCACAAGAAATACAATTATTAACTTTTTCTGACATCGGTCTGAAGCAAGAAAAAAGTTTCCCCAACGGGTTACTTAGCTTTGAATGAAGACTTCGGATCTGAAACTCGAACACGAAAATCTCAGGAGTCGGCTGACCGGCACTTGCAAACTGCTTCTGCTTCGGGCATCGTGCGGCAAGAAAGACTGAAGAAAATGGCGTCAGCTGCATCTTTTATACCCCTGGCAACCTGACGTCAGGAAAGGGGCGACAGCAACAGACGCAGGACCCAAGACTTTGGAATTCAGGCCGACTGAGGGCAACCTGCTAGCAGGATTACCCAAATGTAATGACTGCAACAGTGAAACACGAAGAACATCCTATGTTCTCAAACTACTATTTAGATTTTAAAAGTTGCCACCCTGGACATGTAAAGAAAAACATCGTTAAGGGCCAAATGGTCAGGGTGGCAAGGATGTGTTCCGAATTGGAGGTTTTTAGGTACGAGGTGGGAACTCTTGTTCAGTTCTTTGTAGATAGAGTGTACCCAAGGGATTTGATTATCAACACTTGTGAGCAGGTCATGGGTGGTTGGGGTGCTCAGTACACCCCTTTGCTGGGTAATCCACTTGTGAAAAACAACTCACAGGTCGACAAAGGGTCATATGTTCAATCTATGGTTCTAACATACAGTGACATCAGTGGTAAGGTGAGACAGATATTGGAGAAGAACTGGGTGATATTCAGGAGTAACAGTGAGATTTTCCAGTGTTGGTAATACCCCTAGGTTTGTGCATAGAACCAATTTCAACTTGAAATACTTGTTGGAGCACGCAAAGGCCCCAGAGAATCTAAATTTTAAAGGTGCATTCAAATGTGGTGCCTGTGGTTACTGTAGGTACATCCTGGAACAGAGTGACATCTGTGTGGGGGACCCTCCCATGAAGGTCAGACTAGCCACAGGAAACTGTGGATCAAGGGGTCTAGTATACATTGCAGTGTGTACAGGATGTCAACAATTTTACATCGGGAAAACAGAGACCTTTTCGAAAACGTATTTACGAGCACTTGTACTACATAAGAACTAAAATGAAAATAATAGTCTATTTAGGCACCTAGGAAACTCTCCCCTTTGCACAGGATTCCAATTTGGTATTTTACAGATAGTGAAAGAAGACAGTGGGGGGGGGGGGGGGGGGGGAACATTGGCAAAACAAACTGGAAACAAGGATTTTTTTTGGCAACTAAGACTAAATGCCTACACTAGTCCAGGTATTAATGACTGCTGTTCTCCCATGCCTATTTTGAAATATAAATCTGCTATTTTAACATGACTGTTTTAGTTCCTGAGTTGAAACCATACCGGACCTTTAAGTTGTAATGATGTCTCTAATTTTAATTGATGGGAAGTGCTGGTTTTACTATTTAAAACATTTGTACCTTTTTGTATGTTGTTCTGATGAAGTCCTGAATTTCCATGGATGAAAGCACTTGACTGGAGATTTGCATTCTTTTTGTACTGAATTCTATTCTGTGAAGTACCATTAAACTTGTCCTACTACAGGTGGTTTTGGGCTATTTCCTAAGAGGTAATTCCATAACTAACCTGCAGTTACTTGCTTCTGCTGCGTTTCTAATCTGAAACAGTCTGACAGAAAAAAAGCACTTTGCCCGAGGACTCTGCATCCAGCAATACCTCTAGGAACAGGACTTGCTTGATGTGTACTAGATGATTTTGGAAGGTTTGGAGACAGGCTTGGGGGGGTTTGAAAGCAAGTCAGAATGAACTGTAGAGCATTCTGAAACTCATTTACAGTGGCTGTCTACAAAGGGCAGTCATCCTGGTAGCATTTAGAATTTTGTTACCTTTACAAACATATTTAGCTTTGAAAGGTTCAATATGGGACTTCAAGTGCCTTCCTTTCTTGAAACAGGGAGTAGTATGAAGTAGAAGCATGCTCCTACTACTACTTTTTGTACTCTTTCTCTCCATGGCTCTCTGCAACAGGTCATCTCATAGCAAGGGCTGGACCAAGTGTGTTTGGTTTCTGGGGACTGGAGGGATACCAAAGATCTCTGGTCTTCTTAAAGGCTATATTCAGTATCCCTGCTTAAAATGTGAAGCAGCCATTTGTCCAGGCAGACATTAGGAGGAGGGTTCAGGAAATCAAGGTTGTATGAAATCAAGCAGACCTTCTAGTTAGGACTGCCAAAACCTTAGGAAAACTTGCACAGAGTCTCTAATAATGTTGGTACCATCAAATACTCTGGAGATGTTGACTGATGTCATGAAATCTGACATTCATGTTATCTCAGTGGTGAAAGTTGGCAATCAGACAGTGGGTAAAACATACCAAATTAAGACATTATCTCAGCCATGAACCCAGAAGCCAAGTAAAAAGCACGCTTCTACTGACTATTTTCCCCCCTTTTTTGGTGCCTATGCCAGCTGGTAGTACTCATCAATCTCCAGTTTCAGATTCTGGTACAACCTCTCTAAACAAGAGGTCTGTCAACACCAACTTACTGACAGTACAGGTTAATGTCCAAGATGTATGAGAAGGGATGATGATTTGGGTGGGGGAAATGGAGATGTACAAACTATAAAAAGTTGCACTGCTTAGACAATAAATAACCCAAATCAGGGCATCTCCAAGTAGCACACATGACATCTTCAATAAAAGACTGCAGGAGAGAGAGAATCCAGGGCTTGCCTTTATTCTAAAATAAATAGAACTGCTTTTGAAAACAGGAACAATGGCTAGATGGCAAATCTGCAATGCATTTCATAAGCCTAAGAGTCAAAGGGGGAGGGCCCTTCAAAGAGAGGAGAAAGGAAGAGATGACAATTTACTGTCACTATCAGCATTTATCAGGGGAACTCCAACCTTTTTATATAGTCAATGAGAAATCAGAAGGCGGCAGATTTTTCCAGTTAGCATATATGGGTTAAATGTTGCCCTCCCTCTCATGTAAGGGGGTAAAGATATCGAAAAGTTCATACATTTGACCAGTACATACTGTTGTATCATTGGCCAAATGTCAAACAAGATAAACAACACGACAATGTAAGGGACAGATATCCGTAGAAACTAGCTACCAACTTCACACCTAATGTTTAATCATACTCTTGTGCACCCACTCAATCATTATCCCCATAAAATGAAAAGACCATTAAACCTTAGCACAGAAACTGGGAAGGCTTAAGATCCACAAAAAAACAATGAAACTACTACTTGAGACATACTCAAGCACTAGCAATGATTAAATATCCACTTTGTTAGGGCAGGGTTTAGCAGAGAATGGAAGCCACTAATTCCCTGGGACCAAGTCTAGATTCAGAAGCCTGCCCCAATGACTGAAGACCCCCATCTATGATCATCTGAGGTATATGAGCTTGCTCTGGAAAAAGTAGGATGGTGGTAGCTCATTTTGAATTTTGCTCTAAAGGACAAGTGCTAAGGTTGCCTCCCAAATCAAACTCTAATCATCTGAAAAGTTACAAAGATTTTCTTCTACTGGACGAGGACCCACATGGGTATGAATTAAAGTAGCAACAGTCATATGAGGCACAGCAAGGACTGTGCGTAATGGCATTATATGTTCTTCAAGGACCACTGGTGCTTTCTCATGAGAGACTACTACAGACCAGATGGATTCTAAAATGCAACGAGGCTTGGACATAACATAGTAAACCAGAATCGTGCACTTTCTGACTCAATCCTGAATATTTCCAACTGGCATCTTTGGAGAAGCATGCTTGGCCATTCATTGACCAAAGCTCATTTAATCAGTTACTGATGACTGTCAAAGACCTTAAACTCCTCTATTCACTGTTGGCAACTTATGAATCTGAAGTGCTGGTATATGTGGCAACAGTCAATATTCTGCTCTAGTTGTTGGCAAAAAAATGCGGTTCTTCTCTCTCTCTCTGACCCATCTTCGTTCAACTACTACTACACCTGGGAAAACTTATGCCTTTCAGGCACTGAAAAGTGGAACTTTCCAACAATATGTTACGAAAACAGAACTGCAGAAGTATCTAGAAAGAAGTAGTGATTGTGGATCATGATCTGCCGACATCCATGCTACATAGGCCAAATACAGCACTTGTGCCTTAAACGCAAGAAACTAAGGGTCACATCAAAGAAGGCAAAGAGGGTGCCCACTTAAGTATTCTCTTCAAGACAAAGGACAACTTAAAAGTACGACATGAAGCAAACACACGTCATATGAAACTTTTCTAATTGTAAAGACCTTATTTATTTATTTTTCTGTGCTAGCGAAAAGACCATCTGACAAAATAAGGTAAGAAGGGTTGTGGAGGGAAGCTAATTTCCCAGTAAATGCAGGGGGAATCTCCAATTTATATACTTCTGTCAGATGAACAGTGTCTGAATGCATAGGCCTCTTTTCATAAAAAGATGAAATCCAGCACACTAGCAAGCTTCTGATTTTTAACAGTATTTTAGTGACAATTTTCATTACACTTGACATGAAATGAAACCTTTTCAACACTGAACAAGTACACAATTTTGAGAGATCTCATTACTGAAGGTGAATAGTATATGGAAAGATTCCTAACAATCAAGAGATACTAAGATACAACTTACCTGTGTGTATAATAATATGTTTGGAGAGGTCTCCCACATTCACAAAAGCTTTGTTGCAAACATTACACTTGTGTGGGCGGATGTTATCGTGGTGCCTAATGTGATTTGCTAGCTGGCTAGATTGAACAAACCTAGAAAACAGAAAAAATAAGTTTTATTTATTTTGCATGTGATTGATGCTTGGCAGTAAATGGTACAATGGACATAAATAAATATAATTTTGCTGTAGGTATGGCATTATTTAGCTTTTGCTTACGAGGCTATTCCTAGTGGTTGCATGACCATTTTCAGAACAGACCAGGGATGGAGCAGAATGTAAATGAGCAACACATTACACTTGCACATGCTTAGTTTAAGATATAATCATAAGAAAAAGAAAACATGATACAATCTGAAGTGCCCACTGATAGATTAAAACAAATAAGAAAACAGAATACTGCTGTAAACAAACAGTTTAACTATGCAACTTCTGCAGCTCATAGTCAAAATCTAATAAGCATGCTCATCACTAGACACTCCTGTGTTTGCAATATATGCTGTAGTTTTAGAGTTCCAATGTAAAACAGTAATCATGCTTGAATCACTACAAAGCTGTGATGTATTCTGTGCTGGATTGTAGTGAAGTGAAAGAGGTGTGTTCGTTATACTTTGCCTGATCCACAAATCTGTACTAAGATACAGAGGAGGCAAGTGTTCAGGTTGCTCTGATAAAAGGTGTGATGTACTTTTAGCACCTAAGTAGACACCTGGTGCACTTTCTCTCTCTCTACAAATAATAAGCCTTGAGTGGAAAATCTTGGCCGTTAAGAAGGTGTGCCAGGAAAGCAAATAGATAAAGTCTGGGCAGGTGGTTCTAATTAGCAATCAATACGTGAAAGATCCTTGAACATACT
Source organism: Protopterus annectens (assembly GCF_019279795.1). Lineage (NCBI taxonomy): Eukaryota > Metazoa > Chordata > Ceratodontiformes > Protopteridae > Protopterus > Protopterus annectens. The sequence goes on along the minus strand of NC_056728.1, from coordinate 1,832,670,571 downwards.
TAATTTTATCAAACTCATTCAACTTAAATTGTTTAGTTGCAGCAAAGGATTCAGTACAATTAAGCTGAAGCAACTTTTGCTATTCTATGTATGTACTTGAGTTTTTTTGCAGTGTAGCTCTGGTTTCCTACTGCTACTTATACATACAACAGTGTAGGAAGCAGTACATTCTCAGCCATTTTTTTCTTTGTAAACACTGAGTGTAGGGCCTATGTAACAGAACAGACAAATTTTCTAGTTTTCTTATTTTACAGTGATTTTTTTGTAAATTTTGCAGAAAACAGTGACACCAAGGCATTTCTGGTGTTGTGGTACTACTGTGGTGGAATTTGTGCCAGTTATTGTGGTGTTTCCTAATGGATTGCAGTGGTTTAGGAAATGCTTCTTGAACAGATTTTTTTCTCACTGTGGATGAGGCTGTTCTGGTAGATCCAAATTTGAAAAGTACTGTGGGATGCTTGTAACTGTGATTCAAGATGTGTATCACTGTTAGCAATACTGGCCAGAAGATAGTAATCAGGGTAATGCGATTTGCATGCTGATGCATATAATTTGTAAATATGGTGAATACCAGTGGTCTGAGAAATTACTCTACAGAACAATGGGTTTTGCCAGCTTACTGCTTGCGTTCTGTCAAGAGTATGACCTGTACCAGTTAAGAGTACTGGCTGCAGCAACTGACTACTGAAGTGTGTCCAGCAGCTGTTGGCAATTTAAGATGTTAGTACAGTTAAAAAAATATGGCACTCGTTGGTAAATCCATTGTTGTAGATGGTTTCTACTAGGTCAGCTAGTTTTAGAAAGACTGAATGTGGGCAGTGTACGACTCAGAGTGCATGCTGAGTAGGGGCTGTAACTTTTGATGTTATTTTGTCCTATCTTGCCTTCATTCTTACTGGATGGGTTTGGAGCCGATCCTCGGCTCTGACTTGGTTGAATATACTAGCTCGAAGTCTCTAACTTGGCTCATGACAGGAAGGTATCCCATCATGCAGTGGTGTAATTCCCCAGATCTCATTTGCCGCTTTAGGAGTTCAGATGCTTCCCTTCTTGGTTGTGGCTAAGTCTTTTAAAAAAGCTTAATTTTTCCTTTATTGAGCTATTTTTAGCTTTAATAATTGCTTAGTAGTTTTCTCTGTAGTTTAACTGTGTGCTGTGTTTTCGAGTGCTGTTTATCTTCCTGTGTGTGTGCTTTTAGTGGCCGTCGCTAGTCCCAAGGCCTTTTTGTTTTACTCCCATTTTTGGTAGTGGTGTAGTTTAGTGCTAAGGTAGAAGTTAGCTTTTATACTTATATTAGCTCATTTCATTTAGAGAGCTAATTTTCCTGTTGTGTATTCCTCTCACTTGCAACACTACTAGGTCTGTTTAAGTTAGAGGGCCTAGTGCCCGTTTAATTTAGAAGGCAGAGTTGTTCCCCTTGTTCATATTTTGTAGACATGTTTATACTGTTTTATAATGTGGTAATACTGTTTCAGACAAAAATTTTGTGTGTGTTAGTTTTTATAAGGTGTGTATTAAGCTTTACTTGTATTTTTCTAGTGTGGTTTCCTAAAATGTCTAAGGAAACTAGAGAAACAGAACCCAAGCCTTCAGTGTTCAAAAAGTGTCAGAAATGCTCTCAGAAAATGTCAGTCACTGATGAGCATAACATTTGTGTCTATTGTTTGGCGGCCATTCACCTTTAGGAAACTTGTACCTTTTGTCACTCCTTTAGCTCCAGTGTTCTGCAGGAGAGAAAGAATAAGCTTATACTCAAAGGGCTCCTGAAATCTTCCTTTGAGGAGGCTCTACATAGCACTTCCTGTTCCAGTAGATCCCTTTCGTCAAAGAGTGACAAGGCTTCAAAATGGCCATCTCCAGCTTCTTCGGCTTAGTCGGAGCCACTGCTAAAATTGGCTAAAACCTCTGATGGATTGATCTCCTCAGCTGCACAGCTCTTGGAACCGACGGAGATCATAGACTTGGACAAATCTAGTCCTTTGGCTCCAAAGTCTTCGAAGCCAAGAGAGACTGTTCTTTGGAGCCGGTCCACTGAGTTGTTACTGGTCTCCCCTACCTTGAGCTCTCCCATTTTGGAGAGATCTCGCTCACCCAACCCTCTCCTCCAGGCCTTCTAGGAGCTTATTGGACGATGACATGGATAGGGTGGTGCGGAGACTTTTGAAGTCGCCGGCACTGGGCTGAATTGTTTTTGGCTCTGACCCAGTCAATTCTGGAGCCAGCTAAGACTATGACTATTACATCCACTAGGATTCCTCTTCCGAACCAAACTGGATCTTTGCAGCCAGAAAGCCAGGTACCGCTTGCTGTAGCTTCTTTGGTTCTGAGACCCTTTCCAGAGATTTCGGAACTGATCCCTGCTCCGACTCTCTCAGTGCCATCCGGAATGTCTAGGGGCTGAAGCTCTCCAGTTGGCTCTGGGGGGGGGGGTGGATGCTTGGACCAGAGTTTCTTCGGTTCCGAGTTTACTTCTTGGAGCTTCGGCTCGGCTGAGCTCAGCTCCAACATCAGCCTCGTAACTGATCTCCTTGGAACCGGGGATTCCCTCTGTTTCCTCGGAACCGGCAGCGTCGGAGCCGGGGGGATCTGCCTTCGAGCTGATGAGGAGTGTGCTGCCTTCTCCTACAGCTCTACACAAGGATACTGGTATTCTTTCCCTCAAAGCACCAGCGTCTGTCTTGGCACCACCCCTTCCACAGGACAGCAGAGATCCACAGCCTCAGGGAGCCCCATTGGGCGAGCCCCACTCTTCCGAGACCTCCCTAGAATACCCTTCTGAGGAGGTCCCTCGAAAGAGAACATGCAAGAGGAAGCATATTGACTCCCCTGACGAGTCCATCACCTCTGACACTGACCTCGAGGAGTCAGAAGGGTCCCCACAGTTGTTCTCTGGAGATATCCCCTTCTCGGATACCCTAGAGATCCTGAAACAGAGAGGTGGCTGGAAATCTATCAACCTTTCTGATGAGGAGTCGGTGTACCTGAAGGCTTTTGGATCTCAACCTTCAGCCTCCTGGGTGTCTCCACCTTTTGAAGAGCTACTGGACTTGGTTAGTTGAAAGGCGTGGGAGTCACCAGACACTATGGAACCAGTCCCTTGGAGGCCAAATAAGTTCTTATCAGCACCTGCGGAAAAATAATTTCTGACAAAAGGCATCCCTATAGATGCTATGGTGGTGGCAGCAGCCACCAAGCAGGAAGTCTCTGAAACGTCCTCTTCTGTCCATCCACTGAACAAGGACTCCCGGATGATGGACAGATATGGGAAGCATGTTTTTTCATCAGCGACGTTTTCCCTTAGATCGCTGAACTATCGCACTTTACGAGGCTACAAAGAGATTCATTGGCTGCAGGGGCATCAGAAAAGGTCACTTTTCAGCTATCTACCTTAAATTTTATCGTTAACTCCTCCATGAGGCTAATATCCTATGCTGCAGATGGAGTGAGCAGGGCAGCAGGTTCTGGAGTTTCCCTGAGTAGACACTCCTGGATGTGCTTGTGCAACTTTGTGGAGCCCTTCATGTCTACCTTTACAAATGCCCCTTTTGATGTTTCCTCACTTTTTGGACCTAAAGTTGCGAGCAGGAAGGGAAAACTCTCTCTGCCGTTGGAGTGCATTTTTCGTTCCTTCAAGACCTTATCCTAAAGGTCAGAAGAGTGGGAAAGTGTGGTTGAAAAGATCCCAGGGAGTTTTTCTAGACGCACGAGGTGAATCCTTCCCCAGGGGCAGAGGGGGAAGCAATAATGGTAGATGCAATCCTACAGGCAGGGGGGGTCCCCAAAACCAGGGTGACCGAGATTCCTTTCGCTGCCGGCCTTACCAGTGCTCCTGAATGGAGGCCCATCATCTGCACTTGGGGGGGGGGGTGCGTTTCTTTGTACCCAGAAGCCTGGCTAGAAATCACAAGAGACAAGTGGGTACAAAGTATAATATCCAGAGGCTATTCCATTCCCTTTTGCCATCCTGCCTCACAATTCAGAACAATCACGGATGTTCCACCCAGTCAAAGGGAACAAGCAACTGTAGAAATTCAAAAGTTGCTAGACAAGAGAGTCATCCAAGAAGTCCCTACAGACCAAATATGATTCAGAACTTACTCAAGATTCTTTTTAGTGCCAAAAAGAAGAGGGGACTGGAGACCCATTTTGGATCTCAGCAAGCTAATGCTCAACAGACCTCCAAGATGTGTACTACCACATAAAAATGGACAAAGCATCAAGGAGTCACTTACGCTTCTGGCTGGGAGCCAGTCATTATAAGTTTCGAGCTCTGCCCTTTGGTCTCACTACAGCCCCCAGAGTGTTCACCAAATACATGGCAGTAGTCACGGCTCACTTGAGACGTCTGGAATTCCAAGTGTTTCCGTATCTAGACAACTGGCTCCTTACTGCCACCATCAAGCATCTACTTCAACAGGCGAGGGACACCACTCTTCAAACTTGCTCCCAGTTAGGGATTACATTCAATTTACAAAAATCTGCCTTGCTGCCCTGTCAACATATTACATTCATAGGCCCAGATCTTGACACCGTCGCCATGATGGCTTGACTTCTGCAGGACAGGGTTTCTGTTCTCAGATAACAAATAGTCAATCTTTTACCCAGAAACAAAGCAAAGGCAAAGCCAATTTTGAAACTCCTAGGGACCATTGTTTCAACGATCACCTTAGTTCCCCTAGCCAGAATGCATATGAGAATTCTTCAATGACTTCTATTAGCTCAATGGTCATTGCAAGAACTTCCTAAGTCTCACCTAGTCAGGATCACAGACTCATGCAAGAGAGATCTCCTATGGTGTCTTCAGTCAGACCAGGTGAACATAGGACGACCCTTTGTCCCACAGCTACCTGCAGCTACAGTGACCACGGACGCCTCCCAGGTAGGGTGGGGGGGCTGTATCAGGGGAAGGATCGTCCAAGGGGCATGGCAAGAACATGAGGCCCATCTACACATCAATGTCCTAGAGAAGAGAGCAGTGCTCCTAGCGTTGCAGGCACTCCAGGACTCTCTTCCACTAGGAACGATTGTGATCCAGTCAGACAACATCTGTAGTCTGGTACATAAACAAGCAAGGAGGAACCAGATCATACCCCCTTTGTCGAGAGGTGCTGAAAGTATGGCAATGGGCAATTTCTTCCCAATGTTTTCTGATAACAACACGCATCCCAGGGAAATCCAACATGATAGCGGAAAAGCTCAGCAGGGCGATTTTAATGCCTCACGAGTGGTCTCTGAACCAAAACACAGCGGAAGAGATCTTCCGAAAATGGGGCCAGCCTTGCTGTGATCTTTTTGCCACTCCCATGAATGCCAAATGCAGCAGCTACTTTGCCCTAATCCCCCCTTTGGGGGAGATAGTGAGGCACTCGTTCATGATTGGCCCTCAGGAATTCTGTATGCTTTCCCCCCTTTCCCCTCATACCCGAAGTCATCCAGAAAGCAAATCTTTTTGGAAAGCAGGCTGATTCTCATTGCCCCATACTGGCCTCATCAGATTTGTTTCCCTTTTCTCTGGCCTCACCTACAGGAGAAGCCCTGGGACCCAGTTCCAGACCCTCTGACCCATATGTCAGGAACTCTTCATCCTTCTCTCCAAATGCTCAGTTTGACAGCATGGCTGCTCCACTTCCAAACTTAGTCAGGCTTTAGGACTTCACACCAGCAGTAAAACACATTTTGGTATCCTCTCACAAGGCTTCGACCAAAACGTTATATGCTAGTAAATGGAAGAGGTTCTCCTATTGGGCACAAGAAAAAACATTGATCCCATCTTTGCCCCAGTCAGTTCAATTCTGGAATTTCTTGCAGGACTTTTTCAGCAAGGCTCTGCGGCAGTTACAATTAGAGTCCAACTAGCTGCAATATATAATTTCCACATTGGTGAATATACTCCTAACCTGATGTCACACAAATTGTGTAAAGTGTTTCTAAAAGGCACTTGTTTATTGAGACCTCCCATCAAAGAGCCTCTTCCTCCATGGGATTTGAATTTTGTTCTGACCCACATAACTTTACCTCCTTTCGAGCCCTCATCATCTTGTGATCTCAAATTCCTTTCTTGGAAAACTATTCTCCTGGTAGCCATTACATCTGCAAGAGGAGTCTCAGAATTGCAAGCTCTATCCATTAAGCCACCATACCTGATTTTCCATAGAGAGAGAGTATCCCTATGTACTAACCCGTCCTTTATGCCAAAAGTTTGTTCCCAAACCAATCTAAATCAATCTGTTGAGCTCCCAGTGTTTTTTCCCAATCACAGCAATAAGGCAGAGTACAAACTTCACCAAATGGATGTGCACAGACAGTTTAGGTTTTATTTACACAGAACTAAAGATATCAGAAAAACAGATCAATTGTTCATTGTTCATTTCCTTTTCTGAAGCAAAAAAGGGGCATGCCAGTTTCAAAAATTACCCTTTCAAATTGGCTCTCAAATTGCATTACCTTTATATACTCCTCAAATGACAAGTATTTACCATTCAAAGTTAAGGGCCAGTCGACCAGAGCATTATCAACATCCTCTGCTTACCTGGCCAGATTGTTAATGGACAGTATTTGTGCTGCTGCTATGCAGGCAACTCCTCATACATTTATTACTCATTACAGAGTGGATTTAGCCTGCAGGGACAGGGCCTCCTTTGGTTCCACTGTGGTCAAAGGCGTTCTTCCGTGAGCCACCCAGGGAAAAGGTGTTGGGGACCCTGTCCCATCCAGTAAGAATGGAGGTGAGATACGACAACATAACAAAGAAGTTATGTACTTACCATAACATTCCAGGTTTGTTGTCCCTCTCGCCATTCATTCTTACGATCCTCCCACCTTCCCCCAAGGACTCCTAGAGGACCTAGAGGTGAGGTTTTCCTTCCTTACTAAGGAGTTCCTTTGTAGTTTTATTTCCTTATTGTTTCTATACCTGCTGTATTATTGGTACTTTTCACAAATTATTTATAGTTGGCAGCAAACAAGATAGTACAGTTTTGTACCTACCATAAATGTAGATGTCCGATAGATATGCAACTGCAGTCATAACATATGGGTTGTCCTGCCTCAGGCAGCCCTCGGTCGGCCGGATTCCAAAGTCTGGGTCCGACGTCGGCTGATGTCGCATTTCTCTCCGACGTCAGTGCGGCTGGAGTATATAAGCATCAGCCGACGCCATTTTCTTCAGTGTTTCTTGCCCCAGATGCCAGGTGCCCTCCAAGGAAGGCTGTAATCAAATTGGAAGAAAAAACAGGATTCCAGACAAATAAGTAAGCAATAAACAGATACACCATAACAGATATCCCCAGCTAAGAGAAACAGGGATAGGAGTGGACCCAAGGCATAGAGGGGTATGGAGGGAGGGAAAATCTGACTGCAGTTGCATATCTATCGGACATCTACATTTATGGTAGGTACAAAACTGTACTATGTCCTTCAAGAATGCAACTGCAGTCATAACATATGGGTTAAATACCATAGCTTAGCTGGGGGAGGAGGAATGCTCTAGGAAAGAGATGGTGTGGCAATCAAACCCTGCAGGACTGCCAAAGCAAAGCCTGCTCTGGATCTGGAGTATAAAGGGAGATTGTAGTGTTTGGAGAATGTATGCACGGAGCTCCATGTAGCAGCTTCTAGAGAATGTCTTTTGTAGGCACCCCTCTTAAGAATGCTGTAGAGGTGGCTGTAGCTCTGGTGGAATGTGGTCTGACATTGGCTGGAACATTCTTCCCATGGAAGGAATAACAAAATCTGATGCAATGTCCAATCCATTTTGAAATAGTCTGTTTGGAAATTGCTTTTCCTTGTGCTCCAAGGGCGTAAGCTACAAAAAGCTGATCAGACTTCCTACTGGTCTTGGTTCTGTCCAGGTAGTAGCGAAGTTGTCTGTGAATATCCAAGGTATGCAACAGTCTTTCCCCTTTGCTCTCAGGATTGGGGAAGAAAGTAGGCAGGTGAATAGCTTGATTTAAAGAGACCCTGGATACCACCTTTGGCATAAAAGTAGGGTTGGTTCTTAAGGAGACCCTGTCTCTGTGAAAAATTATGAACGGTGGTATTGCCATTAGGGTCTGTAGTTCCGAAACCCTTCTTGCTGAGGTGATTGCCAACAGGAAAGCTGTCTTCCATGAGAGAAATTGTAAGTCCACTGAAGCTGCTGGCTCAAAGGGAGGTAGAGTCAGTTTTTCTGGGACAAAGTTGAGGTCCCAAGCTGGCACTGGAGCCTTTCTTGGTGGCTTAATGTTCTTGATTCCCCTGAGGAATTGTCTTAACAAAGGATGTGAAAACACAGGTGGATCAGTGTTATATCTAGCTGAAATAGCTGAAGCATGTATCTTTATGGAAGAATAGGAGAGTCCATTCTGTAGCATATCTGCCAAATATTCCAGGATGAGTGGGATGTTCAATAATGATGCATCATGTCCCTTGCTGGTATTCCAAATGCTGAATCTCTTCCATTTTGCTAAGTAAACCTTTCTGGTGGACGGTCTTCGAGCTTCTGTTAATATCCGCTGAACTTCCTTGGAGAGAGATAGATGGAGGTTATTCATGGAATCTCCCAGGCTGTTAACTGCAGCGTCTGAAGGTTTGGATGCAGTGTTTTGAAATTGTGTTGAGTCAAAAGTAGGGGCCATTGGGGAAGGGCCCACTTCTTGTTGTGACATATGCTCCGTAGTAGTGGATACCAGTGTTGTCTTGGCCAGTCTGGAGCTATTAGGATCCCCTTGGGCCTCTCTGCTTTGATCTTTAGTAATACTGTGGTCATCAGTGGCAGGGGTGGAAATGCATAGATTTTTAGGGAGTTCCAGTTGAATGAAAGAGCATCTATTTTCCAAGCTTGTGGATATGTCCTTGAACAGAATTTTTGTAGATGATGGTTGAGGTGGGAGGCAAATAGGTCTATTTCTGGCCTGCCCCATGTCGAGGTGAGTTGTGTGAAGATTTTCGGATGTAACCTCCACTCGTGTGGATCTATGAAATTTCTGCTTAGGCTGTCCGCCAGCACATTGTCTTTGCCTGGAACAAACTGGGATTGCAACTGTATGTTTAGGCTCAGTGATGTTTCCCAAAGATTCATTGCCAGTCTGCAAAGGGGGTAAGAATGGGTGCCCCCTTGCTTGTTTATGTACCACATCACAGTGGTGTTGTCTGTCCGTATCAGTAGATGGCCTTGCTGAAGTTGTTGTCGAAAGGCCTCGATGGCATGCATTACTGCCAGCATTTCCTTTTGGTTTATATGCAGATGTGTTTCCTTTGGAGACCATTGTCCTTGTATACATCTGCCCTCCATGTGCTCCCCCCATCCAAGGTCTGAGGCGTCTGTGGTCATGGTCTGTGTTATCTGAGGTTTTTTGAATGACATACCTGTGTTTGCCTGGCTTACCGAGGTCCACCATAAGAATTCCTTTTGTAGGCATGGAATGAGCGGTATGGTTGTCTCTAGGTTGTTGCTGTGCTGAGAACATAGGCTTTTTAGGTACCATTGAAGCTTTCTCATATGTAGTCTTGCTAATGGAACCAGGAGAATGCAGGATGCCATGTAACCCAGGGCCTGTAGGAATTTCCTTGCAGTCATCTGGGTGAGTTTTGCCAAACCTTTGAAATAATGAGTTAACTTCTCTTGCTTGTCTTCTGTCAGGTAAGCCATTTGAGAGGCTGTGTCTAGATTGGCTCCTAAGAAGGTTATTTGCTGGGATGGCTGAAGTCTTGACTTTTGGCAGTTGACTGTGTATCCCAGAGCCTGTAGCAATTGTATGACATAGGTCAAGTTTTTTGTCAAAATCAATTTGTCGTCCGCTTGTATGAGGCAGTCGTCCAGGTATGGGTAAATTTGGATCCCGTGGAGCCTGCAATGAGCAATTACTGAAGCCAGGCATTTTGTGAATACTCTGGGCTTAGTAGAGAAGCCAAATGGCAATGCTGAGAATTGATAATGCTCTGGCCCTGCAAGAAATCTGAGGTATCTTCTGCAGCTGTGTCTGATAGGGACATGCAAGTATGCCTCCTTGAGGTCCAGAGTAATCAGCCAAGACCCCTTGCCCAGCATGGGAAGGAGTTGCTGTAGAGTCAGCATTTTGAACTTTGGTACTATGAGAAAGGTGTTTAATGCGGACAAATCCAGTATTGGTCTCCATTGAGTTTCTTTTCTTGGAACAAGGAATAGTCTTGAGTAAAACCCCTGGCCTTGTTCTTGTTGTGGAACTCTTTCTATTGCTTTGATCTGAGCAAGCAGAGAAATTTGCTTGATAGCCTCTGCCCTCTGGTTTTGTGGTAGGTTTGGCATGCCTTGTTTTCTTGGTAAGGTATGAAAGTGGAACCTGTAACCTTGGTCTATAATGTCCAAAATCCATTTGTCCTTTGTCAATTTGTGCCAATTGTCTGAAAACAGAGATAATTTTCCGCCCAAGGGAGCTTCTTTTTGCTCCTTGGTCAGCGGAAGTAGAGGAAAGTCATTGAGATTGTCCCTGTGGGGCCGGGGAGACCCCTGTGTCACTTCTTTGGTTTGCTGGTTGCCATTGCCGTCCCCTGTAAGAACCTCTGTATTGTCCTCTTCCTCGGCCACGCCTGTTTTTACCCCTTTGAAATCTTTCAGGATTAGGAAAGGACCAGTTTTTAGAAGGCCAGTTCCTGCTGAATCTGGGTGGCTGAACCTGGAGGAAATCTTTGACCGTCTGAACTGATTTTGCTTTTTCCTTGATGGACTTTAACACATCTTTAGCATTAGCACCAAAAAGCTTGTTCTTTTCCAAGGGTGCATCAAGAAGTTTTGCCTTAACATGATCTGGTAGAGGTTGTTTTTTTAACCATGCATGTCTACGAATGACCGCCCCTGTCATAGCGGCCCTACATGAAGCTTCCAGTGCATCATATCCACACTGCAGAAAGTGATTGCTGACTTGCTGAGAATTATGTACAGCTTCCTGCAAAGACTTCCTGTCTAAAGGTTCAGGAGAGGCCAATGTTTTCTGTAAATCATCTAACAGGTAATCCTGATATTGAAACATATGAAAGAGGCAATTCAGAGCTCTCATAGATAAAGTAGTGGAGGTGTAGACCTTTTCCCCCCATCTCTCTAATGACCTAGCTTCCCTATTGGAAGGCAAAGGGTTTTTGGAGGTGGATGCTGAAACCCCTTTAGGTCCCTGAGAAATAGTTTCTAAATCAACAGCATGGGCCCTAAAGAAATGAGAATGTGTTTCTGGGACCCTATAATATCTGTCTGGCTTGGCTGGAGCAGGAGGAAGAGTATCCGGGGTAACACTGGAATCAGAGTATAGGTCATCTAAAACATCAAGCACAGGAGGTATAGCCAGGGGCCTGTGTTGGGGCTTTTTAAGGAAGGTTCGAAGGCGCTTTCTGGAATCAGAATATTCCTGGCCTTGCCACTTAAAATGTTCCCTCATGGTATGCAGAACTTCCCCAAAAGAAATGCCCTCAGGAGGGGAGGCCGAGGGGATGGAGTCCTCTGCATCCGAGTCTTCATAGGTCTGGAAGAGCTCTTTCTGGCCGTCGGAGTGAACAGAGTCCTCAGAATCTTCATCTGAAGGGACAGGGTCCGAGGGTTCAACCCGGGGCCTCTTATCAGAAGGAGGCTGGGATCCTCTCTCAGGATTGGGCCTGTGAACCTCTAATCATGGAAATTAAGTCTGCGGCCATAGTCATGATTTGTGTTTCAGGATTAGGCTGAGGTAAGGCTTTAACAGTAAGGTGCTTGGTCTTGCTGGCTGCCTTAGCACGTGTATAGGCCTTAATAGACATGGCCATAGGAGGCCTAGCAGCTCCACGTGCAGGAGTGACCTTATCTACAGCAATGGTCTCGGGCATTTCCTCGGTTTCAGTATCCGGAGGAAAATCTATAACTGGCGTCGGTGTGGCCTCCGGTATCGGAGGTATCGGAAATGCGGTGTCTTCGGTTCGGGGCGGTGAAATAACCGTCTCAGGGGGAACCGGAGCACTCGCGGTAGGTTTTGGCGTGGAGTCGGTGGAAGACGCGGGCCGAGGATGTCAGTCCCGGTCTTTTCGTTTCTTAGGAGTCTGCGATGTCGGAAGTTCCGACGGCATTGTATAAGCAAATTTATCGCCGAAAAAGTCTTCAGCGAACTCCGCCCGGCGCCTGAGAGTGCGCTTATTGAAGCGAGCACAGGCGACACAGGCCGAGACGTCGTGGTCTGGGCCAAGGCAAGGAAGACAGTAAGAGTGGAAATCCTTATGAGGTATTTGTTTACCACAAGACAGACAATTGTTAACTTTTTCAGTAATTTCTGACATCGGCTGAGGCAAGAAAAGGTCCCCAACGGGGTACTTAGCTTTTTTGATGACTTCGGATCGAAGAATACAGGAGCTGACCGACCGGCACTTGCGAACTGCTTCTGCTTCGGGCACCGCGCGGCAAGAAAGACTGAAGAAAATGGCGTCGGCTGATACTTATATACTCCAGCCGCACTGACGTCGGAGAGAAATGCGACATCAGCCGACGTCGGACCCAGACTTTGGAATACGGCCGACCGAGGGCTGCCTGAGGCAGGACAACCCATATGTTATGACTGCAGTTGCATTCTTGAAGGACATCTGGGGAATTACACCACTGCATGATGGGATACCTTTCTGCCACGAGCCAAGTTAGAGACTTCGAGCTAGTATATTCGGCAGAGTCAGAGCCGAGGGTCAGCTCTGAACGCATCCAGTAAGAATGAATGGCGAGATGGACAACAAACATGGAATGTTATGGTAAGTACATAACTTCTTTTTTTTAGTCAAGAAGACTTATCTGGCTACACACAATTCATTCTGAGTGATTATGATACAAGGATTAAGAATACTGGCTGTAGTCTACTTTTTAATTGTCACGTTCTCTGAAGATTGGAATACTCTCTGCTTGTTTCCAGGTGGAAGACAATCCTGCTTCCTTATGGTTTCTGTTATTAAGACGGCTAGAAGATATGTGATACACCAAGTCAGCTGTTTCAGGTAGAAAGGTGAGAAGGGGAATCATCTGGTGTAGAGCCTTGTCCTTTAAGGCTTGCTAGGAGTTCCTTGACTGTGTCAGTTCTGATTAGCTGGAAAATGAAGAATCTGTTTAGCTGTTCTAGAGTTCTTTTGTAGCAGTATGGGTTACTTTGGTTAGTGCTATACTGTGAAACTAGAGTGGTAGTTAACAATCTTGTCTGCAGTTCCATGCAAAACTACTGCTCAAGAGGGTTGCTGTTCCAGTTGTTTATTTTTAAGAAGCTTATTTATGGATTCTCAGAATGATTTTTGGATTGTTTAGGTCGATATCTTGCAAATTATTGTAGCAGGCTTGAATTGGCTTGCTTTGCATTCCCTTTAGTCTTCTGGCAATTAAGGGTTCTTTTGTAATTGTGCAGGCTTTTGTCCCTCTCTTTTGTTTTGTTACAAGTGATGTTACTTATTTATGGAGAATTATTTTTTGCTTAAACTTAGACTGTGTGTTACATGCTTGTCTAGGAGATCCACCAGGACAGAGCTGAAGACTGACAATACTTTCATCAACATCATTAGTTTTGTAGAGGTATAAAAACAGTCTGTCTGAATTAGAATGTCTGCTATGTTACTGATGTTGGTCTTCCTTAGGTTCCTTTCATGTAAGCAGTGCAATTTTACATTCAAATTGTGAAGGCTGTCTCATGGTCATTGGTATTTTGGAGTTGTGGTAATTCTGTGGGCACTAAACTTCAATGCAAGATGTTCTGTGATCTAATTCAAGGGGCTTGGGGAGAAGTAACTGAAATTATTTGTGTAAAACCAACAGAATGGATTTGGAGTTTTTGGTTTCTCAACATTTCTTGGTGCTAAGGGGTTGCTAGCTGTGAACCAAGTTCTTAGCTTTGTTTGGTTTCAGATAGAGACAGCTAATATGCAGCAATTTTACAGTTCTTAAGGTTATGGTTGCCATTATTGCTTCTCATCCAGGTACGTTAAGAGGGTGTTTTAAATGAGCTTCTCTTTAGACAAGCATCTGCCAGTATCAGCACACTTTCATCATTTTGTTGCTGCCTTACAGCTCTGAAGGTTGTGAATTCTGGGGCCTTATATGTGAGCTTTCTGACAAGGCATGGTGGGTGGGTCTGCTGGTGAGGACCCTTGCTTGCATTTCTGGGATCTTGTTACAAATGCTCCAGCAATTTAAGGTTCATGATTTTCAGTCATTTTTCACTTGGTTGGGTTGAAGTCTGGTGGTCCTGGGTACAGTTCAATGCCTCCAGTAAGGTTCATAGGTTCATAGGTAGATACTAGGCTATCTGCCCTAGGGCATTTATAAGCCTAGCCAGAGTGTATTTGGCTTCCGCCTCCCTATTAGATTAGCCTACTGTGCCTCTGTAAAGTAGGTCACAGAAGGTACCCTTTTAAGATTAGTTTACTGTGCCTCTGTCTAGCAGGGACACAGAAGAGATCCCAGGGGTGAATTTGCGATTTCCCATCCACGTGTCCAGATTTTGCTTGAAGAGGGTCAGCGAGGGGCTATGTCTAACATGAACTGGGATTCTATTCCAGAGTGAGGGGAGCCTCTGGGAAATGAATCTGTCCCTCCAGCATGTCCTATTTATTTTTGTGTTGAGGTTTAGGTCCCTGGAGCGTGTAGCTCTAACGGACTTGGATTTTTTGAGGTGGAGCATGTCCATTAATTCTGGGTTTGACATGGCTTTGTACGTCAGGCATAGATTGCCTCTGAGTAGGCGGTAAGCAACTGAGTAAAGCTGGAGTTTCTTTAGTTGAGCTGCATAGGACATCTGTTTGTAGCCCATGATCATCTTGGTGAGGTACTTTTGGGGTCTCTCCAGTTGCTGCAGGTGTCGGGTAAGGTACATCCCAAAAGGGGCATTGTATTCAATTATGGGCCTGATGAGTGACGAGTAGAGGGGCACAATGACCTCTCTTGATCTAGATGCGAACCCTTTTGTGATAAAGTGGGCTATATAGAAGGTCTTTCTAACCACTTTGGCAACGTGATTATCAAAGGAGAGATTACTATCTATGTTGGTCCCCAAATCTCTAATTACTTCTTCCGTACTTAATGAATTACCAGCTATGTGGTAATTTGTGGGCACCTTGTTTTTCCCAACGGGAATGACTATGCACTTTTTAGCATTTAGCTTGAGGCCATGGCTCTGGCACCAAGCATCCGTCTCTGTGAGACCATTTTGGAGGATGCTTGTGTCAGCTGGAGATTCGATTATGGCCCCCAGTTTGCAGTCATCTGCGAACTTTGTCAGCCATAATCCCCCCATGTTAGCCTGAACCTCAGAGAAGTATATACCGAACAAGAGAGGTCCCAGAACTGAGCCCTGTGAGACGCCACTTGTAACTGGTTTGGATTCTGACATGGCACCTGCGATTCTGACCATGTGGGTTCTATCTCTGAGCCAGTTTGCAACCCATCTTGTGATATAAGGGTTGATATTTAAGCTGGTAAGCCTATTTATGATGCCTGAGTGGGGTATTGTGTCGAAGGCTTTTGCGAGGTCCAGGTAGGCTGTGTGGACTACCTTGCCCTCATCTATGGCTTTGGTAACTGTTTCAAAGAAATCAGCTAGGTTTAAGAGGCAAGATCTGCCCTTAAAGCCGAATTGGGTAGGGTCCAGTGTCTGGAGGCTCCCAATGTCTTTGTTTATGAGTTCCATGATAATACACTCCATAGCTTTACAGACCAGACTAGTCAGGCTTATGGGGCGATAGTTTCCGGGGTCTGTTGTGGCACCACCTTTGTGGAGTGGGACCACTGTAGCTGTACGCCATTCTTTGGGTACATATCCTGTAGAAAGGCTAAGTTTGAACAGCGACTTAATGTGAGGGTTCAGTTCTTCTTGGAGCTCGTGTAAGACACAGCCTGGGACACTGTCCGGTCCCATAGATGCTGCGTTTTTTGCTTTGGAGAGGGCAGCTTTCACCTGTGCATCTGTGATGTCAGGGAGGTTACATTCAGTTGGGATAGGCATTTGCTCCTTTGGGGGGGAAGGGGGGAGAATTTTGCGCTGAATCTGTCTGCCAGGATGTTGGCTATGTCTGTAGGTTCGGTATATTTTGTACCGTTATGCAACAATTCAGAGCATATCTGGGAGTTTCCGCCCATGTTCCTCACATAACTAAAGAAGGCCTTGTGATTATCTTTAGTGTCTAGGGCAATTTTTCTTTCGAAGCTGGCCTTTGATGATTTTATGAGGGATTGAAGTTTCTTGCTAATACTGATCAGAGATGCCTTCCCTTTTTGGGATTTTGCTCTGTCATTTAGTAGCTTCCTCCTTCTGTTGTATAGCTTATTTATGGCCGGGGTCCACCAGACCGGTCTCCTGTTTTTGGAGGAGTAAGTCTTGGTTTTATTTGGGATAGCACGATCCATGCATTCCTGCAGGTGCTCATAGAATGCATTTGTAAAGGATTCTGCGGACTGGGCTGAATTATCCTGGATTAGAAGTTATTTTAACTGGTCCAGCTGACTTAATATCCTGCACCTTTTATACTGTATAATAACTGTGCTGAAGCTATTTTGTTCTGTTTTCATAATAAAAATAATATATACATAATTGGTTTGTTAAAGTGTCTATGTGGTACAATAGTAATGCATTATTATGGTACTTCCACTCTTTAGGTAGCAATTCTCTGTCAGTTTTGAGGACATGCTATCCAAAGTTTTAATGGAAGTAGCTAGGAATAATGTATTAAGTACAATATGGAGAAGTTTTGCTATTATGAATGAATTACAAGGATTCTTAATGTGATTCATTTAAGGAGATGTTTTTAGCAATTGGTTTGAACATTTAGGCTGTACAGATCATTCCAAATCATTCCAAATGGACCTATAAGTATCATATTAAGAACATGCATAATTTTTTCATCTCTGGCTTCCTTATCAGGAGGGACTCAACCTAGCAAGTTACTAAAGGAAAACTGTGTGCGCCTTGTAACACTGCACAAAAACCAAGAGTGAAGTTGGTGTAGGACACGAGAAGGTGACTAACACAAACATTCAAATGTACTGGCAAATCAGTGTTAACTAATATTTTTCATATACACCGGCACAGACTGGTTTCAAAGCCATGGACTTTCAAGTACTATGGTGTTTCAGCTTACCAAAGGCACAACAAATGGAAAACAAGCAATATCCCAGCAACGAACAGTGCATATCAGTAGGTGGAGCACTTTTGCTTTACATGCTAATTTCAGTACAAAAAGATGACGTAAAACTACGAATCAAATACAAATATCATGTGGTAATCCCAGAGTTCCAGAACCCCAAAAATGTGTATTCAATCTAGGATACAGTACACAGAATTAATTCTTTATCTATTTATGCCTAGCAGGGATAATTAAAACAAAGAGTTAGAAGGTCACACTGAAAAAACAATCAGAAAAAACTAAATGAAAACTCCAGCCAAACTAGAATGGAAATATTGCATGCATCTGACTACGGCTAAACAGATTTTAAGTATACCTGGATTTGTATGTCAGTTGACTATATAGTCCCAAGTTTCTCTCCTTCAATTTAAGTCACTTAGAGTGTCCTTCCAGGTCAGCCCAGAAAATAAGCATTTGTATGCAGTGGGCTCAGCTACGTAAATGAATAAATAACTGTGTAGTGCATGTACTATACTGAAATGTTAGAAGAGGCTGCATTATTTAGTTTTTTTTTTAATTATTTTACTGATTTGTTAAAGAATGTTAACTCTTGGTTTTCTTAGATGTACAAATTGTATGTGGTATTAACTGTACAACTGGAGCCAACAGTGGGGGAGGTCTCTAAGGAGACAATTACAAAGGAAATGACTTTCACAGGATTCAAAAGTCTTAGTATATTTGAAATAGGATTACATGAGATTACTAGGCTAATGGCTCTGGGGCCCTTACAAACCTAGCCACGAGTTTATCCCCAAAAGAGAAACCTCAATCAGCACCTGTCACCCCTGTCAATGAGAGACACAGGTGGAGCCCCTGGGACAAATCTGTGGTTGCCCATCCACTCATTGAGGTTGTGCCTGAAGAGGGTCAGCGACTTACTTTGTTTGACGTGTATGGGGAGTCTATTCCAGAGACGGGGTAGCCTTTGGGAGATAAACCTGCCGCTCCAGAAGGTTTTGTTAATGTCACATATTAGATTTAAGCCTTTCGATCGGGTACTACGTGAGGAGTTAGACTTACGGATATGGACCATCTCTAGTAGATCAGGGTCAGAGATTGCCTTGCAGGCAAGACACAGATCACCTCTGAGCAATCTGTAAGATACAGAGTAGAGTGATAATGATTTGAGACTGCCCGCATAAGACAGGTGTTGGAGACCATGGATTCTCTCTGTGAGGTATTTCTGTGGCCTTTCTGGTTGGTGCAGGTGTTTGGAGAGGTACATACCAAATGGGGTACTGTACTCAATTACTGGCCTAATGAGGGAAGTGTACAGAGAGGTAATAACCTCCTTTTTTCTGGATTACTTATGAGATGAACCAAGTAAAAGGCTTTTCTGACCACTGTTGCTACATGATGGTCAAATGTGAGACTGCTGTTAATCTGAAAGACATACTGCTTACTTGTGTGGGAATGGATGACAGGACTGTACAACAGTGTCAGTACAGATGCCCCTGGCACTTGGAAGGTGATAAACTGCATTAATGGACAACAAATTATTACTACTACTTTCAACAGCTATGACAGAGGGAAAGGAAGATAATTAAGGATAGGTACCATCTGTTTGCTAGAAGAGGGGATGATTTGCACAGACACCAAAGTACTTACTAGCTTTGGTATTCTAGACGTAGGTGCAATTGTTCAAGGCTGATGTCTGAGGATGAAAAACCTATACAAGAATATTTCCAATACTATTCTTTTATTATTTTTTTAATGTTGCGTCCTTTGGTACTTCAAAGTTTCTTTTTTTTAGACTTTTAGTACACGTGTTAAAACTTCCCGTCTTCTCTCAATAATAGCTTTAAGTCATTTTTTCACAAACTTTGTAAGACCACGGATTGTGTTTTTTGTAAGCAAAGCAGAAAATGCATTCAGAATTAAAAATCACAGAGTAATGTGATACTATAGAGTTGTATGAGTTCATTAAACATAAAAGAAAAGTTTGAGTAGGACACACAGCAGCCGTAGTACTCGCAACATACGAGAACTAGCTTAGCTGCAAAGAAACCTCTACCTTGCTGGATTTCAGAGCTCTGCAAATGTCCTACATTACTAGAGAAAGGACCAGAAAAAAAAAATGGAAAAGTTGGGTGAAAGAATGCCAAAAAACTGATTCTACTTGAACATCTTCTGTTATGCTGAGTGCACTCACACAATGGAAATATGTTCTTCATAGAGATCACCGTTGCTGTAGTATTCATGACATACTGAAAGATTACTAAAGCAGTGTCTGTACAGGAGGTAGAGATTAGTGTTACAAATGAGACCTACCTTCTTCTGCCCATTAAATTCCAAGGGGAACAGGAGCTCACAGAAGGCCTTGTTAGATGTACCATATCCTGCCCTGCTCCTTGGCTGCATAACAAGCTTATGATATTTGGAAAGGTGCGACTCGTGTAGCCACCTTGCAAATGCTTGCAGTACAGATTCTCTTGAAAAAGGCTGCTGTAATGGCCACACTTCCAGTAGACTAGGCCCTAACATGTCCTTATAAAGACATGCCAAGCCCTTCACAGCAGAATGGAAAGTACTTGCAACCATGCGGAAAATGTCTGCTTGGAACTGAATTGCCCTGCTTCTCTTGGACAAAGGGCATAAAACTGTCCTACGTTCCTAGTTATGTCATCTGAATTTCTTTGTTTTGCAACAGCAAAAATGTCCCATCTTTATTTTCTGACTCGGGAAAGATAACAGATAGTTGAACTGTCTGGTTGAGAGAGACTACCAAGAGTACTTTTTGCAAGAAGAATGGGTTAGTTCTGTGGATTTGTTCAATCTAAAAAGTGTCTCTGTGCATCAAGGCCTACAACTCTAAAAATCCTCCTAACTGAGGTAATAGCCAATAGAGCCCTGTGCTACCAAGGCACAGACAAGTATATAATGTGCAGCAATGGCTTCTGGTTCAAACATGTCCAATATCACTTTCTCCAAGATGTAAATAAGATCCCAAGGAGGAAGGATAATCCTCTTTGGTGGATGCAAATGAAAATGTTTTATCAGCAACTGGTTTGCCAGGGATACTTCAAGATGAACACCTGTTCAGACAGCAGACGCACACACATTAACTGAGGAGAATATCAGCCCTGCTGCAAAAATAAGATCTGACAGATATGAATGTACCAAAAGCAAACTTCTGGAGCTGGGTTTCTGGTACTTTTTATCGCAGCAAGCTGGAAAACCTCCACTTTGCCAAATGTGATACCCTTTTGCTAGTTTTCCTGATTTCATTCATAGTTTTTAGCATGTCCACATAAATCAGTTGCTTGACAGGAATGAATGACAGAAACTTCATTCTGTTAGTCTGAAGTCCTGAAGGTTTAGTTGCACTAACGCTTACAGACACATATAAGAGAGAGAGAGAGGTACCTTTCACAGATGTGTCAGGTAGAGGAAACCAGTTGTAAAGGCCAAAGGGCAGACAGTAGAATCATCTTTAGTCTCTCCACCATTACTTTTTTGCAGTACTTTGAGTAACAAAGGAGTTTGGGGTAAGCACAGTGAAAGAGTCATTCCATGGGAATGACAAGACATTTACTAATCATGCACGGAAATCTTGTGAACAACTTTGGGAGTTGGTGGTTGACTCTGGAAGCAAAGTCGTCTCATTCTAGAACACCACAACCCATCCCCAGGGTTTTCGATTAACTTTTTGAAGACAGCTCTGTTCAGATAGTGCTTCTGGCTAATGGTTGCTGTTCTGCTGAGGGTATGCCAGCTCCACTGACAGAGAAGGATAAAGTCCTGATTACAGACCAGGTGACCAGTTTGATCAGTGGTACAGGAACATGATGGAGCAGGCAGGGAGGGACGGGTGGACTATGATGCATGCAGACACAATTCTTTAGAGGAGGGGTAGTCTCAGTGTGTGTCTTGGGGACGGACAGGCATTTGGCTCACAAAGCCACTGCCTGGTGGAATCCCTCATTAATGAGTGGCCTTGGTCCTTAGAAATGCTACTACTAGGGCAAGGCATTTTGTGAAGATCATGGGGTGCAGGTGGAAGTCCAAAGCGAAAGGATGCAAACTAGAAGTGGAAGCATGCACACAGGTGTCTCTGAGGTCCAGCGAGACCACTGCTACACTGTGGATCAGTACAGGAGGATGGACTGCAGATTAAGCATTAAGTTTGGCACTTAAAAGAGATTTATTATTTCGAATCTAGAAGAGGCCTCCATGAGGTCTATCTCTTTTGGGGACTAGGAAAAGTCTGGAATAAAACTCCTTCCCTTGCTCTTTCTTAGTAACCCTTTCCATAGCTCCCTAAGTGAGGAGATAGTTGGTGGGTGGTTGGGGGGGGGGGCAGAATAGGTTAACTCCACCTGGTCTACTTGGATTAGAGTAATCTCTATAAAAGTAGGGAATTCCTTGAACCTGACTCTATAACCTGAAGATTTTTTTTTCAAGGGTTCCTATTTTGTTGGTTGGGCTGACACTTCCCACAGCATTATGAAACCCATCTCTGCTTCAATACTGCCTCTCCTCAGTTGAACGTCAACAGACTTTGGGATCTCTAGCTGACCCTAACCTGCTAAGTGAGGTTCTGTAGCAGGGGATGGAAAGCAGAGAGGAGAAATGGTCTAAGAACCATGAATGCAGCTTGTGGGAGGAGTGACTTGCTTCTGGTTATAGCCCTAACCCCCTTGCACTTCTGTATTATTAGTCTGAGTGGGTGTGGGTTGTATAATGATCCTCTGCAATGATATCCTCCTAGAAACCAGACCCTTCTTTGGACAGGCGCCTGTGGGTAATCCTTGGTTTCCACTGAATATCCCTCCAGGGAACATACTACACATGCACACCAGACTTTTCTCACAAAGAAAGGTGGACTGATGGTACCTCATCATTCTTTACTTCTCCTCCACCAGTCTCTGGGCAGGTGTTCAAGCCATTAGCCAAACTTGGGTTATAATCAGGGCATCATCTCTCTGCCAATGAAGCTGGCACCGTGGACTAAAGCCACAACATTCCAGACCCATTTCCTTGTGGTAATCATTACCAAATTCTCTCTGATGAGCTAGTCAACCACTCATGAGGTAGGTGAAGGAGGTTAAACCCCATGTGGGAGTATTCCCAAAAGAGTCATAATTGCTTGGAAGGCCTTGTTTGGCTAGTCTCAAAAGGGCTCCTTCATTAACCCTGCTACTTTTGCTTCTTGAAGGCTCCTTTTGTCTGGCCTGCTGACCTCTGACAAGAACTCTGGGAGAAGGGCTTTTGTTTGTATGGATAACTTGTGCTGTACCTTGGAATGGGTAGGATGGAAAAGTTGTTTGACAGTATTAATCATCATGTCTTTTTCTTCTGGCTTTTTGAAAATTTCCTGTATGGGAAGGCACCTATTTTGGGAGTATTAAGTAACTTCCACCTTATCCTCTTGGCAGGGGCTTAATTCTCAGCTAAATATGCATTCTTATGAAACAGCCTGTTGCTGCTGTCCCTGTTACTGAGGCAAGAGTCATACCCACATTTTACAACATGTCTGCCCACCTTCTGTGCTGTATGGGCCACTCTGGACATCTGAACCTTCAAGGTCTCATCCTTGATCTCTTCAGACTTGCTTCAGGACCTCGCAGGTATTTCTTCATGTGTTTCTGACAGTCTATAGCCATGATTGTCAGGGTAGCAGATGTGGAGTTTTTTTTTGCTCATACCTGTCTAACATCTTATTGTTCTTGTTCTTTGGAAGGGTACTGAGAGCTGGAGGTTGCATAAAGATTCAACAGAAATTACAGCCAGACCATCATTTCATTCTTGTACACATATTGGGAAGACTGCTGGACTCTGTAGACTCAGTCTGCCTTCTTGTCTCCAAAGAGCTGACAGAAAGGCATATTTGAAGAACTTAAATACTGGAGTTAGTGGGTTTACACTCATCCAGGCTTAGCTGATCCAGGTACCACTTTTTTTTTGTCTCTGACCCTTGACTGACTGAACTGACTGATCTGAAGTGTTCCTTTGTGAGACAAAGGGTCTCAAGTGAGAAACTGTCAGGAGGCGAGTATGACAAAACAGTTTTCTCACCATCCAAGTTACACTCAACAGAAAAATACATCTGAGAAATGTTTATTAAACCTTCCAAGGAAGACATTAATTCTCTAAGAGGATACCTTTGGGATGACTACTAAAGACAGAGGACTAGATGGAGTCTCGTTAAGTCTGCACACATTGAAAAGCTCTTCAGCCAACTGCTTAAAATCTCGCATAGCAAAGCTCTGTTTAGAAAGTGGGCTTATGGGAGTTGGAGTCATTTGGGAGTATAAGGTCTACAATATGGGAGAAGTACACTACTCATACCTTCAAGTTTCCAGAGATGGGGAGTGGTGTAGAGCTGATGACATGGCTATATAGGCCTTCCTGGATGAATAACTGATCTGCAGATCTGTCCTCAGAACAGGTACCATGTAGTATGAGAGTCAGAAGAGCCAATTTGCTTTTTACCTGATGGAACCACTATTTTTATGTGACAACTGGAGGAAAGCGATTTTCGTGTGCAACATGCATGCAATGTGGTATGAGGCCCTATAGGACTTCCTGGAAGCTGCTGACAAGCCCCCCTCCAAAGCAGCTGGGCAGCTGCTGGTAGGCAAAACAAATGCTAAGGCCTAGGGCCAGGAACAACACCTCACCAGTTAGTGTACTCAAGCGCATTACGACACAAGAGGAGCAAGCTGATTGTGTCTCAGTGTCCTCTCACCCTCAAGTTCTTTGTGGCAATGTTCCTTTCACTGACTTCTTGGGAAGCAAGAAATCACCTAGGCTAGTGGATGGCTGTTCTAAATCTGAAGCCTGTATGAGGGCCTCCAGCCTTTTCTGCACCAATTAAGCAAAGAAAGACTTCTCTACTTCCACAGATTTTGCTAGTGAAATCCACATATAGATGAGTCTAGAATGAGGTAGGAGACTAAGAAAAAGAAGGCACTGATGGAAATCAGCAATTAAGACACCTGGAATGCAAGTCCTTACAAAAGATCTGATACCTGCAGGTAAAAAGACTTCTCAGGCTTGCAAGGCATGTCCTGGGTAATAGGAAAAAGTTTCCCTTAGAATCATTCACGAACAGAAAGAGTTAAACAAGTAAAAGAAATGATTTCCTCAAAAGTGCATTTAACTTTCATAGAGTTCTGTAGACAGAAACTCTGGAAACAAGATTAGAAGTTAACCACAAGCATTCGAATCTGAACATAGCATGTGCTTACAGCACAAAAAAAAAAAAGTAAAGATGATGAAGCATGCCGCCTGCTCCTTTCATCTTAGAAACAAGTGTCTGTACCAGCTGAATGTTTGTAGAGTTCTGGGAGATGAACTGTCTGGGCACACATCTTCCTGCAGCAGTCTACAAAGTGCCATGAACACTACTGCAACAGTGATATACATGAAGAACATCTAGTTATTTGTGTCTGTTATGTTAGCTGAAGTAGGCATGCCAAGAAACAAATCACAGACAAGTCTTCATCTTTTACTTCTTTTGTAAGACAACAAATTTGTTACTAAAAAGAAATGAAAAAAGAAGTCAGTTAATACAAAACTACTGAATGTATGACTTACCTGTAGGATAAATTAAAGTTAAATCAAAAGAGACTTCAGTGAAGCCTTAAAGGTAGTTACTATTAAGCAAAAATAAGCTCTAACAAACTGCAAGATGGTATATCACACATTTACAGTAGCACACATATGGATAACTAAAAACTAGATAATTCACACTGTGAGCAAGAAGTTGTGTTTGAAAAAAAAAAGAAAAATAAGTTTTAAAGAAGCAAAAGACAACCCACTAGTGGTAATTGGTGAAAGTAGAACTGTACGACTACCACAGGATGTATCAGTGGATAAAGAACACCACATTACTATAAAGCAGTATGCACAAGACATGTTTCAAGTGACACCCCAATAACAAATTGCATGCTTTACACATTTTACACTTGAACTCTTTCGTGCCAGCAGCATTATTCCTCCATATGTCAGACTTGTGTCTACAGCACAGATTATGAAGCCTCCTAATCCTTGCACCTAAAGCTTCTAAGAATGCACTGAACAAAATCAGTCACTATCGCCTTTGGTTGAGGCACTAAAGATGTACAATCATGACTGTTAACTGCCAACTTTAACTGTATACAAAAATAAGTAGGTATTCCCATTAGGAAAAAAAATTATGAAAATTTAAGTTTTAATTACACCATGTTAACACTTGGTGCAAGGGCAATGGTCTCAAATTAAATGTAAAAAAGTTAACATACTTTTTTGATAAACATATAGGTGACACACCTCATCCAATCAGACACTACCATACAGTATCTCGGCGCTGTTGTTGATAATTTCTTATCATTCTGACCATCATGTCTACAGAAGTTTGGAAAGCCTTTTTGCCTAACTTAACTAATTTCCAAAGGCATCTCCTCTAGATCCAAATTGTCTTAATTCCCCTTTACTTGCAAGTAGTTAACCCCATTACAGAATATAATGCACCTTTTGTCACATACTTGTCTAAAAATATCACTCAATCTGACAGACCTCAGAGACTTGTAACTAAAAGATCAGTGGCTTCAAAAATCTTAGTTGTCAGGACAGACTGGCAACCCTCCCTCTTAATTTAGTCTTTTAGTCTAGACAGTCTTTTTGTGCAAATCTGTATCTAGCTTTTTGAGCCATGAAAGTGCCAACCCTCTCTGACTTTCTATTCCTTCAAAAAACAATGGTACTTCAAATATCCAGTTAAGTGAACTAAATCTTCAATGGATAAAATCAGACACAGTGGCATGATAGATTCATATCCCAACATGTTCTTCACTTCTGGAATAAAGTTCCACTACATGTCAGAGCAGCATCCTTACCAACTTCTAGGTAAACTTAGATAATTACACAGACAGCCTCAAATTCTCCCATTTGCCTCGACTTGCCCTCCCTGAAGTTGGGAAGAACTACTGATTGGTGTTTTTGGCCAAGATTACATTGGTCTGCAGACTGACTGCCTAGTACATACCTATGAACTTTTACATTAAAATCTCTGGTTCACCCTAGCAAACAAGACAGCACATAATCCACAAATCAACTTGGGACATTTGCTACACTCCATAGTATAACAAGGTGCCAGTAACCCAAATACTACAACCTGATGGCATTATTTTATTCACTTTGCAGAGAACTACTTCTCTCTGCTTGAATTCTACATTGTTCTTGCTTCCAATCATTTGATCCACAGCTGCACATACACTTGATATTAACTAAGCAACAACAAAATGAATAGTAAATGGGTTTGTGCAGTTCAGTTGGGAGTTGCTTGAAATCTTTTTTCAGACTTAATTCCCAAATATAAGGATTTTTCATATACATTAGGAATCATTTACTGGTGCTGGTGTGCTGTGATTTTTGCATGAGTGATTTTCATTTTTGGTCGCAAATGTCTACTGCATAGCTCTTAATCTCTTCATACAAGAATCAGGGACAAAGCCAAACAATAATGAGGGACAAAGGCTGTATACCACAGACAGATTTAACATTACTTTTGTACACAGAGAATTGCTAGAACAATGGGTATTGCACTGCCATGCATTTTCTGAAGACTACAAAGTCAGAGACTCGTGTCTGAAATTATTTAATGACGGCAATCCTGAACAGTTTGCCAGAAATCCATACATTTTATAACAAGCATACAAAAAACACAAGGTAAAGTCAAGGCTGGGCTGTAAAATCAGGGACAACTGAGAGAATTTTACTATGCAAAAGTATCCCAGTTTATACTTCCAAAAATCTTTGTACGTATGTAAATGCATTCTTGTGTAAGTGCACATTCTTAGGAGGGCATCATGTGTGTATGCATTTTTCCCTGAGTGCACATATGCTTGTGTTCTAGCAACACTGTGTGTAAGTGCATGTGCTGGGAGCCTGAAAAGTCTTGCACTGTGTGTTTGACAGCAATGAGATGAAGTATTTTACCGGTGCTATTATTTATGTATTTATTTACAGCCAAACATCTGAGGTGTGCACAATCAATAAAGTGACTGCAATTAGTGGGCAGTGTGTGTGTGCACACCAGAGCATGCACAAGGGCAATGTAAATGGTTGCACTGCATGTGTTTGCACAAGGGCAATGTAAATGGTTGCACTGCATGTGTTTTGACAGCAACAAGCTGAAATACATGAAGATATTGCTGTGGAAATAATGTATTTATTCTTTCATATGATTGCAGGCATCTCAGGTGTACACAAAGTGGCAGTAATTACTGGACTCATCTGCAGGGGTTACAGTGGGTACACTGTATGTACTTGACAATAACAAGTTAAAATAAATTACTGTAGTTATTTTTATGCATTCATTAAGTCATATGAACACAGCCATCTGTGGTGTACAAAGTCAAAGTGATTCTACTTGGTAGGCTCATGTATACATATGCCAGCGTGTGCTCATTTGAAACAATAAGCTAAACTATATTACTGTGGCTGCTGCATATTTATTAATTAATTTGATTACAGTTAGACATTTGAGGTGTACAAAGTCAATAATGTGACTGATTGGCACATGCATCTATGTTGGTAAGATACAATTATTTTTGTGCTATATTTAATTCAAAATTAACCCAAAACAAAACTCATGAGGTTATATCATTACAAATAAATGTGAAAACTGCAGTCATGTTTTCAAGGTAACAATACACGAGTTCAAGTGTCTATGCATGTTTGAGTACCTGTGTGTATGCATGTGATATCTGATCACCACCACTATGCAGTATTGCAATGGTTTTATCAATGAGATATACATAGATATCTTTACATAAAATCTCATGAAAGTGTTCAGTACTGAAGCACTGTGGAACATCTTTTCACATGTACAGTGTGCACACACTTTAGAAAAGCCTCCTGACCAAAACGGAGTAGTCAATACATTAGAATATGTAATATATTTTCAGGTAAAAGTATGGATATATGCCATATTCATTTTAAACATCTTTATTAAATCACAATTTAAACAATGACATAAGGTACACATACGTTAAAATAAAAGAGGTCAAACCATAGTGACCCTTTATTATTTTCCTGCAGTATACATATTTTCTTTAACAATCATTCACTCCAACATGATATAAACTGCTCAAGTCTTCTCCCCTTAAACCTTACTCCTCCTCCTGATTATTATTCTGCATGTGCGGTTATCACAGACTCTATTTCTATGTAATCTGTTTCTTCCCTCTACTTAATTCTTATTGTTGTTGTGCAATATTTTATATGCCGTATTAATTATCCCTTATTAACAGCAGCTACTGTTCTAAACTCAACTAAAAGCTCAGCCACAGCTGATCTTTCACTTAGACTTCCCTATCCATTTCTCTTTACCTATACTATTGGCATCAATCCCTGGTAGGGAAGACAGCCTTTAACTTAAAGTACAAACTTCTTCTTGGCATCATCCCACTCGATTAATCTTTCCCTCTCTAGTTATTTGTTCCCAATACCTTGTTTCCTTTGCCAATTTTCTCCAGTAAATTTGAGCCCCTTCTTGCCTATTTTCTAGGGCCCTAATTGCACTCAAGCCTATTGGCAAAATATTTCTCCATTCCCATGTTTGCTTAGTTTTTAGAATCAAAGAAGAAAAAAGCGAAACTAACTCCACCAAACTCCGAAAACAGGATGCAGGAGACTCGACTGCTAAACCACCTCAGACTTTAATGTTTGTAGATACAAAGCACACACAGCACGAACACTGAGAATAAATCTTGCTTATACCAAAACCATGAACGCCTTCCTAGTACAAGCGTTTTCGTCCAAATGGACTTCATCAGATAAACACATTGAACTGTCACTTTCATTTAATATACAAAATTAAAAATATATTACCCAATCAATTGTCCGAATGTTCTTTCAAATCAACAAATCAAGCCTCAAACTAATTAATAATTCATTATGCTATGCTCTCGTGTTTAACTTTAATTCACATAAAATTCATTATAAACTTGTTAAAAAATGTTATAAAACAAGTGTTTAAAAACCATTCCTTCTTTATAAATATTCCATTAAATATTCTATTAAATAAATTACAAAAAATTAAAATTTTATTTGTTAAAATAATTGTTTCATTCAAAAAATAAGGTTTAAAACATTACACAGTATTTTATGTTGGGTTTGGTGCCATCTCCTGCTAAGAACATGTAAATACACTTTTTTGTTTTTTATTTTTTATTTTATACCTTGGCAGATCTCATTTTTAAAAGGGGCAGAATGGATATGTATTCATTTAATCCAGGTGATTTGTTAGCCTCCAAGGTCACCTGCCACCACAGTTCCCTGTAGGCTATAATTTCTTCCCAAGGACCCCCTCTTATGTCATACTTCACTTGGTCTAGGACAAAGAACTGAAATTTGGCATCTGGACAGGTCTTTGTATGCCTGAATAGGGCATTTGCTTCTTTTTCTTTTTTCACATCATACATGTGCTCATATATGCGTCTCTTCAGAGTTCTTTCAGTCTTTCCTACGTAAAATGATGTACATTTTATACACACTGCCAGATATACTAACCCCCTGGATTCACAGTTGTAGTACCCTTTACTATCTACCCATTTTTCTCTACTTTCTATATATATTTTTTCTTTATTAGTTAGGTACTCACACTGTCTACATTTTCCGCATTTGAAAGTTCCCTTTTTTATTCTTGCTCCTCTTGACCTTTCCATACTATTCTTAGTTTTTTCCAAAATTCCTTTTATGCATATAGTATTTTTAAATACTACCCTAGGTGAATATTCGAGTAACCCTTCCAAATCAGTTAGTGCCCTAAACCTATCCCATTCCCTTTGAAACACAGTTCTTATATTTTTGTTTAATAAATTGTACTCAAGGACTAATGATTGCTGAAAGTTTTCTTCTTCTGTTTTGCCTTTGTTACTCCTTTCATCCCTTATACCTAAAATTGGCCCAAACCTATCTTTTCTTCCTTTTTCTACTTCTTCCCTTAAATTTTTGACAAATTTTACTGGATACTCCCTGTCAATAAACATTTTTTCCAATAAATCACATTCCTTTCTAAATTTGTCATCCTTGCTTGTCATTCTGGACCCTCTTATAAATTGTCCTTTCACCAAATTTTTCTTAGTGTATAATGGGTGGGCATTATCGAAATGCAAAAAAGAATTTACGTATGTAGGCTTTCTAAATACACTTGTTTCAAACCTATTGTTCTCCAAGGTTATTTCCACATCTAAATATTGGATATTCTTTTCTGAATAATTACAGGTAAACTTTAAGAACTCTGTAGTCTGTCCTATATATTTAACAAATTCATCTTTACACATTTTTCATCAATGTGTTTATCTGATGAAGTCCATTTGGACGAAAACGCTTGTACTAGGAAGGCGTTCATGGTTTTGGTATAAGCAAGATTTATTCTCAGTGTTCGTGCTGTGTGTGCTTTGTATCTACAAACATTAAAGTCTGAGGTGGTTTAGCAGTCGAGTCTCCTGCATCCTGTTTTCGGAGTTTAGTTTTTAGAATACTTTCTGTACTTTACGTATATATTTTGCACAGTTGTCATTCTCCTTAAGGACCTGCATTTGAAAACCCTACTCTTTTCTTATTCCTCAAATTTCACAGTTTTCATAATCTCTTTCCAAAAAACTTCTGCTTGAGTTATGTATACAAGCCTTAACTGTGAAGCTCTCAAGTATCCCATTAAATCAGGCAATCCTAAACCACCTTCTTCTATGGGGAGGATCAACTTATCCCACTTAAAACTTGGCACTTTTCCCCTCCCAAATAAATTTCATCAACATTGTCTATTTATCGTTCAGTCTTCTCCTCTATGCCTCATCCGTACATAAAACTAAAAGGACTGAAACATTTTTACTACTTAATATATCTTACTATCTATGATTTCTTGCTTAGTATCTTTCCAAATATCCTTAGCAACAATAATAGAATCCTTATAATCAATACATCTAAATACCTCATTTTAACCAATTTGTGTTTGGTACACAGTTTACCACTATAGCCATTGTTTTATCTTCATTCTGTACCTGAAAACAACATTGAAAAGTCCTTTTCTGGATTTTTCAGTTACAAAAAGTATCATCTGCAAACACAGCTAGCTTTTTTTGATTAACATGCCACTTACATCCCCGTTTCCAAGCCGCTTACTTTCTTGTCGAATGGCTCTAAATATAAAGCAAATAAAATGTTAAAGAATACACTCTCTGCCTTGCTCCTTTGTTCAAATACAGCTTGTCAGACAGGAACCCTCCCACCTTAGGCCTTGTCTCTTACTCTTTATATATCCTCTTAATTAACCCTACTATTCCATCAGATAATGAAAATGCTATCTTTACCTTACTCATAAAATCCCATCTGACCCTATAGAATGCTCGCTCTGCATCAAGACCTACCAACAACAGCACTGTCTTCTTACATTCTACTTCCTTCTGCATCATATTTGTTCTATTAATGGTGTCAAAGGCTGGTTTCCCCTCCACAAAATCACACTGATCCATATCTATTAATTTTGACAAAACCTTTGCCATTCTATTTGCTTGTATAGACAAACGCATTTTAATCATGGTTTAAAATTGAAATAAGTCTATATGGAACTGGGAACAAAAGTTCTTTACCCAATTTGGGTAATACAGCCACTACAGCTTTCTTCCAAGATGCTGGCACACCCCCTTTATTGTTAAACAAAACCTCCCATATCTATCTCTTTCCTCCCAACTTCTAACCTTCTACAATAATGTGTGTGCCTGAAGACTTCTCTGCTGACTATACATCACGATTTTATCTCATCTTTTCCTATTTTATGTGTTAAACTGAACCTCAACTTCCTCTAAATTTGACACAATTAAGTCTTCCACTAATTTCTATTTGTGACTTTTCTTGGTTTCTGCATTGCTTTGCTTTATACAAATGTTCACAACATGTCTGAAGAAATACCTCTATGGGATCTCTAGTTATTTTTCTTGACAGAGCCACCTAAGTTAGGCAACAACCCTTTCTGCTTTTGGCTGCCTAAACTGTTGTGCTAAACATTTTTTATGGTCTGGAAATCATCTAATAAGCTGCTTAACAGCATATTATCCAAAGACACTATTTTACTTTTAGCACTCTAAGGTTGCTCCCCTTCTTGTTCTGTGAGATTTTCCTTATTCTGCAATGTATTGACCTTTGTCAACCCCACTAATTAATTCATATTTCTTTCCTATATATTTTTCTTTTATTTCTATCCTCTTCTAAACTCTATTTTAATTGTACCCCGCTCATTAACTACCTTTTGTGAAAAAATTTCTGTCTTCCCTAATAACTCTTAAATCATTTCCACTATCCATTCCTTAATCTCCTCACGTTGTAGCAGGGAAGTAGAAATGTGCCACTGTCTCATTTTTACTTCACTAACCTACATCATTATCTTAGTTTGTATTAGTGCATAATCTAAAATAGTTATTGGATGGGTGTTAAAGCGTTTAATTAAATACACATACTCCTGTGAAATACAATTTATATTCAGTCTAGCCCAGTAACTGTATCTTGAGGAATAATTCTGTCAGAGTTCCTACTACTGAATTCTCATCTTCCCTGCCGCAAATTAAGTTCCAGTCCTTACACATAAATAATACCCCCCACTGAAAATTCTGTTAAGCTCCACATTAGTAGTAATTTGTGGAATATAAATATATGCCAGCATAATCCTCCTTTCCTGCCAATGACTCCTTACTACCACACAATCTACCATTATTCTTTTTTCACTTTCTCTTCTATCACTATTGGAACTCTCCAACAATCAGTATTATTATTCACATTTACTTTGTTCCAGATGTACTGCTGAGTGTCCAACATTAAATCCTCTCTCTGTCAAATTCACATCCTCATATCTATTCCAATGCGTCTCCTGCAACATTGTACTTGCATCCTACACTTCTAAATACAAATAATTATACTCTATTTGTCTACATTTATAAGGTCGTTTATATTCCTCAATATGGACATAGTGGCCATTATCATAGAAAGCCATTATTTCTACCAATTATAGACTGCAGTTCTTTTCCAATGTTTATCTTACACGCACATAGTAACATTGGGCAAGCTGACCTTTTATACATTTGGTTCTTTTCTTCCGCATTTAAACTTATGTCTCATTTTCAAGACATTTTGCATCAATGAAAACACTCAAACAAAAAAAACTAAATATATTTTCAGAACATCCCCATCCCCTTTTAAGTTAGAGATGCAAAACATGTGCATCTTCAAAAATGAAGTTGACCTTTCCAGATATGAGCAATTCATCCCAAATAGATAGCTGCATCCATGGACATTATTATGAGTTACCTTAATTTTAGGTAAAGTGCATGCTAGAGCCTATGTCCCTACTTATACTGATAGCAATTGGTTCTTCTCTTATTTTTAGTCACCTCCCAGATATAAAAAAAAACAGCTTGCATGCTTTAAGGATTGACTTTTAGCTCTTAAAAAGTGCACTGGCTATCTTTAAATAAACTAAATCATGCACGGTTTCATTAAATAGGTTCATAGGTGTTTACTACATTAATGACCACAAGGGCCTTTTTAAACTTAGCCATGCATCCCAAATCTCTGGCAAGTTCTGATACCCTTGATAAGTGTAAGCAGGGGCTTGGCAGATGAAACATTTACAGGTTGCCTGTGTCCATTAGAGATTAGAGACATAGGTGCCAAACCAGGGATAGATTTCCTGCTCTCCATCCAATTGTCAAGGTTGCACTTGAATTGGGGTTAGGGAGGAACTCTGCTTCACATGGATGAGGAGCCTGTTCCAGAGACGGGGTAATTTCTGCGATACATATATACATAGGACCTGCTGGAGAGACAGGTAACAGGCAAGGTTCAAGTCTTTAGAATGGGTGATTCTGGTGCTGTTTGTTTAATGGATATTCAGGAGGTCCATCAGAGTGGGGTCTGACAATGCCCTGTATATGAGGTATAGATCTCTCCTCAAAAGCCTGTAGGAGACAGAACACAGGGATAGAGCCTTGAGGTGGTCTGCATAGGTCATTTTACTTGAGCCCTGCATTCTTTTAGCAAGGAACCTCTGTGGACGTTCTGATTGTTGGATACGCCTGGTTAGACACATACAAAATGGGGAAGTGTACTCAATGATAGGTCTGATGAATGCCGAATACAGTGGAACAATGACTTCCATGGACTTAGATGCCACACCTTTATTTATAAGTTGCGCAACACAGAAGGACTTCTTTAGTACTGTAGACACGTGATGGTCAAAGGCTGGATTACTATCTATTTGTGTCCCTAAGTCCCTGACTACTGGGTCAACTCTAAGGGGTGTGTTGTCAATATAATAGTTACCAGGGGTGGATGACTTCCTGAAGGACACTATTATGCATTTCTTGGCATTAAGATTTAGTCCATGGCTCTGACACCAGTTATTTGTGTCAGCCCATCATGGAGAACATTTGTGTTAGTGTGGGATTCAATGACAGCTCTTAATTTGCAATCATCTGCAAATTTAGTCAGACAGAGGCCACTGACATTACATATTAAGGCTGCTGGGGAGCAATAATTTATTCACTTCCCACAGTTTCAAACTTTTAGTTATGTACTCACCATAACTTCAGATGTTTGGGATCCATCTCGCCTACATTCTGAATGATGGGTTCGGAGCCGATCCCTCGGCCCCGACTCGGCACGCTTATGCCAAAGAGCGAAGTCTCTTATTGGCTGAGCTTACTATATCCCAGGATGCACCACCACCAGTCCCCCAGATCTAGTTTGTCCGCATACATGCACACATGCATACCCTGCTTATATAACATCGTCAGATGAAACAAGATAAAAACAGTAGAGCTCAAAACCGCTCAATCTCTTCTGATCTGCAAGGCAGGGGAAGGAGGGTGGGTATCAGGAATGTAGGCAGATGGATCCCAAACATCTGAAGTTATGGTGAGTACATAACTAAAAGATGTTATGTGATCCTATCTCGCCTACATTCTGAATGATGGGACAGCGTCCTAGCACCTGAATCCTGGGTGGCTCACTGGAAAACACTCCTGAGTACCGTGGAACCAAATGAAGCTCGTCCTTTCGATGCCACATCCAATTTGTAGTGGGAAATGAACGTGTGCGGTTGGACCAAGTAGCCGCAGCACAAATTTCCTAAATAGCGAGCTTGGAATGAAAAGCTATAGAAGTAGCCATAGCTCTGGTAGAATGAGCTTTGATAGATGATGCAAGTTGCTTATTCAAGAAGAATAGGCCTGAGTTATGCAATCTCTGATCCATTTTGAGATTGTAGCTTTTGTGATGGTTTGGCCCAATTTATTATCTGAGAAGGACACAAACAACTGGTCTGACTTACGGTTGCTGAGTCCTGTCTAAATAGAAGCGAATTGCCTGTGAACATCCAATTTATGGAGAGTGTATTCTGCTTCATTAGAGAATTTTGGAAAGAAAACTGGTAGTTCTAGAGATTGTTGAAGACAGAAACTAGAGCAGACCTTTGGGACAAAGGATGGATTAGGCCTAAGTGATACTCTATCTTTGTGGAAAATCAAATACGGTGGTTTAATAGACAGGGCTTGAAGCTCTGAGACCCTTCTTGCAGAAGTAATAGCCACTAAAAATGCCGCTTTCCATGACAGATATTTTAACTCGCACGTAGCAGCCGGTTCAAAGGGGGGAGATGTTAATGCGCGCAGCACCAAATCAAGATCCCACGGAGGTGCAGGATGAAAAACTGGTGGTCTTAACAGGCTCGCACCTTTAATGAATGTTTTGCATAATCTGCTGCTCATCAAAGGAGGATCCGTGAATTCATGGAATTTAGAGATAGCTGCTAGTTGAACTTTAATAGTTGAGACAGAAGATCCCTGATTAAATAGGGATGTTAAGAATTTCAAAACCTCTGGGACAGGAGCAGTGATAGGGTCTAAGCCCTTGAGTTGAGCTCCAGATAGCAAACCTCTTCCACTTACTGAGGTACAATTTGTTAGTGGTAGGTTTGTGGGTCAAGATAAAATGTGCACAACTTCCGGTCTAGTGTGTGACTTCTAACCAAGGTTGGAAGTGGAGGAGCCAAGCTGTCAATTTCAGAGATTGAAGGGACTGATGCCAATGTCCCGACTGATGGATTAGCAACCGGGATCCTGTCTAAGGTCCACGGATCGTCCACTGCATGCTTTTTCAGGTAAGGAAACCATATCTGACGAGGCCAGTATGGGGCAATCAGAATCATTGAAGACCCTAGCTGAGAAGCTTTTGAATAACTTTGGGAAGGAGTGGAATTGGGGGAAAGCATAAAGCAACCCTGTTGGCCAAGGTTGTGCTAGAGCATCCATGGCTGGTACTTCCTGATGTGGAATCAAGGAGAAGAACCTTTGGCACTTGGTGTTTTGTGGAGTCGCAAATAGGTCGCAGCACGGCGCCCCCCATCTCTTGAAAACCTGGGCTGCTACTGCACGGTTTAGAGACCATTCGTGAGGAGAGAGAATTGTCCTGCTTAATTTGTCCGCCAATACATTTGACTTTCCGGGATGTGGGTCGCTACCAAGAAGCGGTTGGTAGCTAAAGCCCATTCCCACACTCTCATGGCCTCTCTGCAAAGGGGATACGATCTGGTCCCTCCTTGTTTGTTCAGATACCAAACCACCGACATGTTGTCTGTGTGGATGGCGATGATGCCGTGAGGAAGGAACTTGTGTAAGGCCTGTAGGGATAGAAGTACAGCCCTCATCTCCAACACGCTGATGTGGAGAAGAGCTTCGTCCGGAAGCCAGGATCCCTGAACTAGCCTGCCCAGACAATGCCCCCTACCCTATCTGGGAGGCATCTGTCGCCAGGGTAGCCACTGGAGGGGGGAGAACAAAGGGTTTTCCCTGATCCAAATTGGATGTCTGAAGCCACCAGCGAAGGTCCCTTTGCATATTTCCGTAATCATGATGTGATGATTGAGGGGAAGATCTTGAAAGGACCATTGAGTTGATAAGAGCCACTGAAGAATCCTCATGTGTAACCTTGCTAGAGGAACTAACAGCACCGTGGCAGACATTGAGCCTAGCACCTGTAGGACCATCCTGGCTGGGGCTTTGGATCTTGAGATCAGAGCTAGAACTTGGCCCTGTAAAGTTCGAATCCTTTCGCAGGAAGAAAGACACGATCAATCTTGAGTCTATCTCTGCTCCTATAAACTTTATGCGCTGAGAGGGCAGCAAGACAGACTTTGACCAATTGAATGTAATCCCTAGGGAAACACCCAGGAGATGGTGGCTTTGAGGTTGTCCATAAGTAGATGCCTGGTGGTGGCAGTCAGGAGCCAGTCGTCGAGATAGGGAAACACTTGGAATCCAAGACTCCTCAGGTGAGCCGTCACTACTGCCAAACACTTGGTGAACACCCTGCGGGCTGTGGTGAGACCAAAGGGCAGAGCACAAAATTGGTAATGACTGGTTCCCAGGCTGAAGCGCAGGTACCTTCTGGACGCCTGATGTATCGGTATGTGATAATAGGCGTCCTTGAGGTCTATGGAGCACATCCAAACATCCTTCTCCAACAACGGGAGAATGGATTGCAACGTGACCATTCGGAATTTGGATTTCGTGACGGATAGGTTTAGTCTGCTGAGATCCAATATTGGTCTCAGGTCCCCTGTCTTTTTTGGCACTAAAAGAACCTTGAGTAATTTCCTGATCCGATTTGGTCTGTGGGGACCGGTTGATGACTCCTTTTTCTAGCAGCTTTGAAGCTTCTGCGGCTGCTATTTCCCTTTGACTGGGTGGTGGGTCCGGGATTCTCTTGAACTAAGGGGTGAGGACTTGAATGGGATGGTGTAACCTCCGCAATTATCCGGCACCCATCTGTCCTGGAGTGATTGACTCCCAGGCTTCTAGGTGCTTGGCAACGACACCCGACTGGCTCCGAGCAGCACAGCCGGGCAATACCTCATGTAGTATGGGAGGCTGAAGAGCCACGAAAGGACTCGCGGTCTCCAGAATTGCGGGCCCTCTGCCGCCTCTGGGACGGCGCCTCCTGAAAAATTTCCCGCCTCTGCCTCTGGACGGGAATCTTCCTGCTGTTGGGAGAAAACTTGCAGATTTTCGAACCACATTTTCCCTCCTTTGGCCTTGGGGTAAGGCCGAAGGGAGTGGAATAACGGGCCCCTACGGCAGATAACGTTTTCCCTCTTGCTCACAGCGGTAAGGGTGTCTTTCACCTTGGGTCCAAACAATGAGGACCCATCAAAGGGAGTGTCGGCGAAGGAAGACTTGAAGGCCTCCGCAAACTGACACAAGCGGAGCCAGGCTTGTCACGTGAGCAACGCCTGTGCCTGCCGCTTACCCGCCCTTCGCCGCATAAGAAATGAGCCTCATGGACGAAGTTAGCAATTGACGTAAGGATAGCCAACTGAGAGCTAACGGACTGGGCTAGCTGCTCAGGTAGGTTACCCGAGAGGGAGTCTGACAACTCCTTGACCAGATCCCTCTGAAGCCTGGTAAAATGTGCCAAATAATTCAGAGACCTTAAGGTAAAGGCCGCTGAAGTCAGGGTGCGCTTCCGCATCTATCCATACTCCTAGACTCCTTATTAGGAGGATGGATGGACGCTGAAGCCTCTGCCACGCCCTGTTGTGTAGCAGATGCCACCACCATGGCATCTACAGCCACGCCTTTAGTAAGGAACTCCTTCTCGGGGGGTGCAGATAAGAATTTGTTTGGGCGAGAAGGGACTGGTTCCACGGTATCCAGGTGTTCCCACGCCTTCGACAAACTAAATCCAGAAGCTCGTCGAAGGGCGGAGACACCCAGGAGGCGGAGGGCTGAGCCCCAAAGGCCTTGAGGAGCACAGATTCGACCACAGAGGGGGGTTTGGACATCCAGCCGCCTCGTTGTTTGAGGATCTCTAAGATGTCTGCAAAGGAGACATCGTCCGAGGACGACTTAGGGGACCCCTCCGCATCATCCATATCCGTGTCCGATGTAATAGACTCGGGGGAGTCCACGTGCTTCCTCTTGCACGATCTCTTCCTTGGGGGTTCCTCTGGAGATGACTCCGAAGAACCCTCAGGAAGAGGGGAACCCCCACTGGGGGTAACCTCAGGCCTCGGGGCTCCGCTGGCTACGGACAGGGGAACTGCCAAAGACCCAGTATCCACGCCCAGGGAAGGTGCTGGTAGAACCGGAGAGATGGCCGAAGAGGATTTGGCCAAGGCACTCCTCATGGCCCCGAAAGCCGGACCCCCAGAATCCTGGGAGAATCCGGTCTCCGGGGCCATGATGGCAGACGGAAGTCCCGCAGTCAAGCACCGAGAGGGAGGCTCGAACCGAAAGCAAAGGTCCCAAACATCACCCTCGGGTCCAGCCGAAGAAGTCCACAGACCAAACTCGGACCCGAGGGCCGGGTTGGAGTAAGGGTCGGAGCCGACCCTGAGATCTCCACCGGCTCCAAGAGCACCTGCTCCGAC
Organism: Protopterus annectens; assembly: GCF_019279795.1. Lineage (NCBI taxonomy): Eukaryota > Metazoa > Chordata > Ceratodontiformes > Protopteridae > Protopterus > Protopterus annectens. The sequence continues at coordinate 1,832,631,048 of NC_056728.1, read as the reverse complement.
GGAGCCGAAGCAGTCGGAGGAGGAATGGCAATGGGGTGGGTCATGGTCATCGGCCCGAGGCCAACTGGGTCGGAACCAAACAAATTTTTGGAAGACTGGAGACTGGAAAAGTCTTTGGAGCACCCTGTCTATATCAGAATCCGACATTCTCAAGACCGAGAGGAAACAGAACGGGTTCGAGAAGACCTCTCCTCGGCCCCAATGGACTAGGGGACCGGCTCGAGGCGACTCGATGAGAATCGGCGCCGAGGAAACACACACACCAGATTCCATCGGTGCCGAGGTAGACTTCGGCGCCGAGGAGGAAGTGTCTGAGCTGGCGACCCTTGTCGGCCCGAGCAGTGGAGCCGACGAAGGAGACCCGCCTCGATGCCCCAGCCATCGGCTCCGAAGCCCGAGGAGTCGATACTGGAGGCATCGAGGCAGACCGTTCACCTCGGCTCCAAGTCTTTGGAGCCGAAGGGGAGGCCTGCCTAGGTCTCTTGGCAGTCGGGTCCGACGGACTGGTCGGAGCCAAGCCCTTTCTTTTGGCAGGAGTCGGAGAGGAAGCCAAGGCTTCTTCGAAAGAGGGTTTAATCAAGCCTTTGAGAATCAATTTATTTTTCCTCTCCTGGAGGAACATACGCTGCATGACTCCTGCAAGTGCTTTGCCCCTAAACAATACACACACAGTAGATGGTCATCAGTAACAGACATCTTAAAAGCACATTTAGAACATTTCTTAAAGCCCGAAGGCCTATGGGGTTGAGACATGTTGATACACAAATCTAGTCACTCTGACAGGAAAGTACACTAAATTTTAACTACTGATATAAGCTTACAGTAATAAATAAATCCAACTCTTCCTGTAACAAGAACAGGTAACTCTAACCCAACTTGAACAATTATTAGAGACCCTGTAATTCAAATATTAACAGTCCGGGAAGGCCCTGAATGGAGGGGCCGAAAACAAACTGAACTCAATCACACACAACAATTTCAAGTCCAAATCGCACAAAGTAAGCTTATAGCTGTTAAAACAGCTTTTTTGAGCAAAAACAGCAAAAAACTGACAGAAAAGTTAGTTTAATAAACTACTTAGCCCAGCCAGCTCGAGACCACGTCTTCGCAGGGAAGCGGCAAACGAGATCTGGGGGACTGGTGGTGGTGCATCCTGGGATATAGTAAGCTCAGCCAATAAGAGACTTCGCTCTTTGGCATAAGCGTGCCGAGTCGGAGCCGAGGGATCGGCTCCGAACCCATCATTCAGAATGTAGGCGAGATAGGATCACATAACATCTTATTTTTCACCGAGCTGTATGCCAATGTACCTTTGAAATTTTAATTATACTGCACCTCACACACTTCTCGTAGCTCAGTGTGTTCAGTGTCCTTATGATCAATTGATTGTACCTGCAGAAATCTCGTCTCCAAGTAAAAGCAATGAGGGGAACACACATGTAGTAACTTTGCCGATTCATGAAAGAATCTCATAAATTTCACACAGAATACACTATTCAGACATCTTATGGTTAACTGCTTGTACTCAGACTTCTCGACTCTGACTGGGAACATTTACTGAAAGAAAAAGAAAGTTAATGACCTTGCAAATTCAAGAAAAATACTACTTTCCATGCCTTTCATTATTTTATTTTATTTCATGTGCCTATTTGCTTAAAAACAAGGCAATGTGTCATAACTTTACATATAATGTGATCAAGACACTTACACCCCTACCCCAGCAGCTCAGGATCACATTATACTAACTAACCTGCCTCTTTCCAGCCTTTAACTTGTTAAAGTGTAAACCTTGGATCACGGCCGGCCTTAGGCATAGGCGAACTAGGAGACCACCTAGGGTGCCGTACAGCCAACCTCATAAAGGGCGGAATTTTATGTATTCATTTATTTTAATTACTGTACTTTTGTTATTTTGTGATGATCTTGGCGCCCTGTCTCTGAGTGAAGGGTGCCGAGAAGATCGCAAAATAACAAAACCATAGGGCGAAGGGAAGGAGGAAGTGCCCTCCCACTTTTATAGCTTCAGGTTGGCCAGGAGGCTGGCTTCAGCAAGTAAAAAAAAAAATGTTGTTGTCATGCGCGGAACATAAGTTAGTTCAGTGAAGAGAGGGGTTAAGGTCATGCATGCACGTGTGGCCGTTCAGATTCAATATAAGGTAAGTGTTAAGTGTGAGTCTGTGTAAGTTAAGCCGTTCGTTTCTGTATGCGAGAGAAAGTGTGTCAGTGTATATGTGTTTGTATGTAACTTAAATTAGTCGTTCTGTTACTATGAGTGTGTGTGTGCGTGTGTGTTGCTGTGTGAGAGAGTATGTGTGTGTTACTTTGTGGGAACAGTGTGCTTGTGTCTTTGTTTTTGCTGAGACCTGTGGAGATGTGTGATACAAAGATGAAGGTGATCCTCAGGTTAAATTGGTAATGTCAGATTCTCATCTGATGGGCATGCCATGTGGCTGTTAGAAGCTTTGCTTGGCTAAGAGACAGGGCAGATATTTAGGCATGAGTTCAAAAGGAATTGCTCTGAAGGTGATGATGAGGGCAATCTGTTTCTATTCTTCAGGTAAAAGTTGTCTAGGTGAGTTTTGTGTGCTGGTTTAATGAGAGTTGTTTTCCTAGCCATCTATATTGTTTCCTATTGTTTGTTTTCCTGATGCCTGGCCCTGGATTTGAGAGTCCTTGGATGACTTCCAGATGAAGCCATCCAAACATACAGCATGTAGAACAGCTGCCAGTTTATGGCTGAGGAGATAAATGAACTCAAGGCATGTTTCTGAATGGATGTAATGGGGTAGTGGTTATGTATTCCCCTTTCTTCTTCTTTCTTTTCTGTGGCCAGCTTTGGCAGCCTGCTACTTTAAGGTCAGAATACTTGGCTATTACTTTTGCCGTCATATAGTTAAATAAAGGAGGCTTTCTTGAGCTATTTGAATTGGGTGGATATGGTGTGAATATTAAAGCTAATTTATAGCTGTAGCACCTAATTAATAGTTCTATGTTTTAGAAGTGAAAGAATCTGCTTTCTTTTTGCTTACTTTTGTTGACAACTCCGATCAAAATCTGTAACTGCAAGTTTTTAGTTAACTATTGTATTAGTTTATGCACTGCACAATTGCATATTTACCTCTTTTTTATTTTTAGAAAACAGTAGTGCAAGTCAGACAAATCTTGAGAGACATTTTATGTCTGTCATACAGAACTCACTGTAGCATTGTGCCTGCTCCATAGCTTAATGTTGTAGTAGACCACATTTATGTGCTTCATGCATGTTTTATGGTACAACTATAGCAAGCATGGCGTGAGTGGCACCTTATTTTGGTTTTACCATCCCAGACTGACAAAAAAAGCATCCCCATAACTCAGCTGAGGGGTAAAAGGTTTTTAGGTTAAGCATAGAACTATTAAATATATACGTTACATATGTAAAAAGTTATTGTTAAGCTAGTGCTCCAAGCCAGTTAAATGATTATCAGAAATACTTTTGAGTTTCAAGGAATGATTGTTCTGCCTAGCATCTTGCACTTGAAAAATCCACACCTTTACCCCACCCTTCAGAATTTTTTGTTGATGTGTACATCTCAGGATATAATTTAAAACTGCATATTGTCAGTACAGTTCAGATTAAGGATCACATTATTTATTTTGTCCTTATACAGACTACATTATTGTATGAGCACTTTACACTTTCTTTTTATGGCACTGAGGCACTTATTTCTTTTTAGATCTGGGCTATGAATACAATGAATTTCACTCTAGCAAGAAGGATTGCATGAAATGTATTTTATGACCAGAATTCAGAAAAAAATGATAGCACATCTGCTTAACAAAAAATAATATGTTTAAAACTGAAGAGAGTGACCCACAAGTGATTAAGTCTGTAACAGTAGATAGGTCAGTGCTAGAGCTACATAAGTAAGCAAATCACTTGCAGAGGTAGTACGAATACTGTAAAGACTTTGGTAGTACAGGTCACATGACTTAAGCTCATTAGTGTACATATAGCACATTCACAATGATGCAGTTCCATACATACATTGTCATACCATTCCAGGCACAGCTGAGACCCCAAACAATGTCTAAACAGCAAACTCTGTGCTATGTTTGCATTAAAAATTGGAAGGAATTGGGTGAATATGACTGTAGAAAGCAGAAAAGAGTAAGCAGAGGAACATACAGAAGGACAATGAGAAGGAAAGAGTGATATGCAGTAGGGGAGGAGAGGTATTTTCTTCTGGGACAGGTGCCCTTTTATAAAAAAAAAATAGGGTAAGTAGCATGAGGGTGGTGTGGGTAGGAAAAAGGATATAGTGATGGCAGCAACAGCAGACAAACTGATGCAAAAGGGCAGCGGGTACTGAATTTATAGGTAAAACATTAAAATGTAAAGTTGTTTGTCAGTAGCAACCTCTTTCATTAGTTACAGATTTCTTTAATGTAGAATTATTTCGATGGATTTACTTCTGCAGAGATTGTGTGTATCAAGTGATATTGGTGGATTGTATTTACAGAAGTTTTGAGTGGCCTTTTATGGTTGAAATTTTCTGAAATGGGTAGTTAATTGGTTCATACATTTTGTCTTGTTGCTTATTAAAAGAATGTTTAAAACTACAAATTTAAAACCCATTCTAACAAGTGGTGCTGTTACTATACAAGGAATATAACTTACAGTCAAGAAGATGAATCAAAAAACAAATACGTGTATGCATGGCCCTAAAAAATGTGTGCAAGCAGTCTGTTTTGAAAACAGCCCAAAAGTAAACTTAATCCTCCACTGGCCAGATGCATTTTCTATGAATAAGAAGTTATGTACCTACCATAACGTTCCATGTTAGTTGTCTTCTCTCGCCTTCTTTCTTGCTTGATGGGTTCGGAGCCGATCCCTCGGCTCCGACTCGGCACTTGCTTTAGCTCGAGAACTCCTTTTACCAGCTCGAGGCAGCCCCATATCCCATGATGCAAGGCAGGAAGTACCCAGATCTCGTTTGTTGACAAAAGGGCAATAACACCAAGCATAAAATACTTCCCAAAGGAAGAAGAAACTTACAGATGGAAAAAGGACCAGGTCTGAATGGTCTTTAGCATAATAGTTTCTTATACAAGGTCTGTCCAGGCCAGGGGAAGGAGGGAGGGTCGAAGAAGGCGCAGAGAAGACAACTAACATGGAACGTTATGGTAGGTACATAACTTCTTAATGTTAAGTTGTCAATCTCGCCTTCATTCTTGCTTGATGGGACCGGCCCTAGCACCTCTATCCTGGGTGGCTCAATGGAACAAACTCTTGAGGACTGTAGAGCCAAAACTGGCTCTGTCCCTGGAGGCCAAGTCCAATTTGTAATGGGAAACAAAGTGTGAGGAGTGGCCCAAGTGGCGCTGCACAAATGGTGTCCAAAGGTAGTCTAGCTTGAAAAGCTGTAGAAGTAGCTAAACTCCTAGTTGAATGTGCTTTAGGTTTTGAGCACAGCTGTTTTCCCCTGATCGTATAAATTTCAGTGATGACCAAGAAAGCCATCTGGACAAAGTCACTTTAGAAACAGGTAGGCCTTTTTATTATCCGCATAGGAAACAAAAAGTTGATCAGATTTTCTAAATTTTTTGTTCTGTCCAAATAATATCTGAGCTGACGGTGGACGCCAAGATAATGTAGCTTTTGTTCAGCTCTATCTGAATAGTTAGGAAAAATACGGGAGATCAATGGATTGATTCAGATTGTTTTTGAAGCGACCTTAGGTAAAAGGATGGATTAGTTCTCAAGGATACTCTGTCTTTGTGAAAAATCAAATAGGGGTCGAACTGAAAGAGCATGAAGTTCAGACACCCTCCTGGCAGATGTAATAGCCACTAGGAATAACGTTTTCCAAGAAAGATATTTCAGGGAACAAGAAACAGCTGGCTCAAGGGGAAGAATCAAGGATGTCAGCACTAAATTTAGATCCCACTGAGGAGGAGGATTCCTGATTGGAGGCTTTAGTAGGAAAATTCCTTTCAAGAAGGCCCTGCAGAGCCTATGGGACATAATATTATGATCTGCTATCCCGACATGAAAATTAGAAATAGCAGCCAACTGAACTCTGACTGTTGAAGAAGAGGAGCCTGCATGAAAAATCTCTGCTAAGAAGTCCAGAACTGCCTGAACAGGGGCAGTAAAGGATCAATATTTTGGGCCTTAGCCCAATAAGAGAAACGCTCCATTTGCTTGTGTAAATCCTCCTGGTAGAGGATTTTAGTGAAGTTATTATGATATCTCTAACTGGGTTAGAGATCAAAGGAAGCCTGGCTAAGGAAGGAAGTGGAGCAACCATGCTGTGAGGTTGAGAGAAGGGATTGACCGGTGCAGCTGACCGGATTGGTGAATCAGTAGATCTGGCACTGGGTCCAGATGCCACGGCTGCACCAAAAGGTGACGATGGAGGAACGGGAACCAAACTTGTCGAGGCCAGTAAGGGGCAATGAGAATCAATTTGGCTCTCAAACGGTAGCTTTCTGGATCACCTAAGGGATCAGAGGAAATGGAGGGAAGGCATAAAGAAGTCCTTGGGGCCAATCCTGGGTCAGAGCGTCTCTGGGGGATGGCCTGATAGAGGGAAGAGGCTGAAGAAGTCTGGACATTTGCTGTTTTGGGGAGTAGCAAAAGATCGCAACATGGACGACCCCATTCCAGAAAAATCTCTTCCGCTATGGATTGCTTGAGAGACCACTCGTGAGGCATGAGAATAGCTCTGCTCAATCTGTCCGCTATAATGTTGGTTTTCCCAGGGATATGCGTTGCTACCAGAAACCGATGAGAGGAGATCGCCCATTGCCATAGTCTGAGCGCTTCGACACAAGGGGTAGGACTTGGTTCCGCCCTGTTTGTTGATATCTGAAACTACAGACATGTTGTCTGTGAGGACTGCAATTGTCCCTACGGGAAGAAAGTCGTTGAGGGCTTGCAACGTTAAAAGCACTGCTCTCATCTCCAGGACATTTATGTGCAGATGGTACTAGAACGGTTGCCACGTCCCATGAACCATCCTGCCCTGATAATGACCCCCCCCACCCGATCAGGGAGGCATCCGTGGTGACAGTGGCTATCGGGACGGAGGTACAAAGCACCTGCCTTGGTGAACCTGAGACGATGTGATCCACCAAGCAAGATGTTCTTTGCATGTTTGTGTCACCAGAATCTGGTGACGCATTGGGAGTTGCTGGTATGACCACTGTGTGAACAGCATCCACTGAAGGAGGCATGTAGAACCGAGCCAGGGAAGAAGAGTAATGGCCGCAGCCATGAGACCTAATACCTTTAGAACCATTCTGGCCTGTACCTTCTTGCTGGCCAGAATGATCCTGACATGAGTCTGAATGTCTGAAACTCTTTGTTCTGTAAGGGTAGCTGACATCCTAACAGTGTTTAAGTTTGCGCCTATGAAGGTAATAGACTGGCAGGGCGATAAGGATGACTTTTCAAGTTGACTGAGATGCCCAAATGAGAACAAAGGTCTATTGTGTAATCCCTGGCTTGTATAAGCTGATGCCTGGTGGTGGCTGACAGGAGCCAGTCGTCGAGATACGGAAACACCTGGAATCCTTGACGCCTCAGGTGAGCCGTGACCACTGCCATGCATTTGGTGAACACTCTGGGGCTGTAGTGAGACCAAAGGGCAGGGCTCTGAACTGGAAATGACTGGACCCCAGCCGAAAGCGGAGAAATCTCCTGGAGCCGCCTGTGAATTTTGATGTGATAGTACGCATCCTGAAGATCTATTGAGCACATCCAGTTGTCCTTCTGTAAGAAGGGCAGAATTGACTGAAGAGTGACCATTCGAATCTTGTCTTCCTCACAGACTTGTTGAGTCTGCTGAGATCCAATATTGGTCTCCAGTCTCCGTCTTTTGGGGACCAAAAGAACCTTGAGTAGATTCCGGCTCTGAATGGTCTATTGTAACTGGCTGAATGGCTCTTTTTGCAGTAGTTTTGCGATTTCTAACTCTGCAATGTCCCTTAGACCGGTGGTACATCTGGAAGGAACTTGAGGGGAAGGGACTTTCCTCGAAAGGAATTATGTAACCCTTGGATATGATCGACTGTACCCATCTGTCTTGAGTGAGGGAATGCCAGGCTTCTGGGTACAGTGATAATCTTCCCCGACTGCCTCCAAGGAGGGACAGCCGGGCAACACCTCAGGGATGCTGAAAGGGCTTCTCAGGAAGAGACTCCCTGTTGCCCTGGTTCTTGGACCCCTCTGCCTCTAGAGCGGCCTGTTGTTACCCCTCTGCCTCTAGGGGTAAACTGACCACGTGAATCCGGCGTGACTCCTTGGGATTTACGGAACCACATCTTCCCACCCTTCTGTCCTTTGGGATAAGGCCTAGAAGGGGTGGAAAACGGACTCCAACAGCAGAAAGAGTCTTGCCGTCCTGCTCACACCTGGTCAAGGTCTCCTTCACCTGAGGGCCAAACAGAGCTGACCCATCAAAGGGAGAATTTGTGAAGGACGCCTTAAAGGGATCCAAAAATCACATAGCCGCATCCAGGCTTGGCGCCTAAGAGCCACACCTGTGCCTGCGGCTCTACTCGCTCCATCCGCAGCATAAGATATTAGCCGCATGGAGGAGTTAGCAATGGAATTGAGGGTTCCTAGCTGCGAAGCAATCTTTTCTTGGGCCCCTGCAGCTGTAGGATCCTGAACTACTTCTCCCAGCTCCTTCAGGATATCTCTGGAGTCTGGTAAACTGACAAAGATAATTCTGCTAACTCATAGGAAAGGTGGCTCAGGAAAACATCGGATTGCAATACCTATCCATGGTCCTAGAGTCCTTATTAGGAGGATGGACGGGCACGGAAGGATCTGCAAGTTCCTTGGTGGCCGCAGCCACCACCATGGCATCAGCGGGGACACCTTTGGTAAGGAATTGTTTGTCACTAGGGGCAGTGATAAATTTAGAAGGCCTCCTAGGGACTGGCTCTACAGACTCAGCAGCTGACCACGCCTTTCCTGCAAAAACCTGCATAAGGGGGTCGAAGGCGGAGACACCCAGGAGGTGGAGGGCCGAGATCCAAACGCCTCTAGGTATACTGACTCATCCTCAGAGGGATTGTTGGTGGGCCAGTTTCCCTCTGTTTCAGAAGTTCTAGGATGTCTGAGAAGGAGACATCCTCAGAGGGGATCTAGGGGATCCCTCTGACTCATCAAAGTCAGTATCCAAGTGACAGACTCAGGGAGTCTACATGCTTCCTCTTACAAGTCCTCTTCCTAGGAGGATCTCCAAACATCAGGAGAATCCTCGGAAGAGGGGAAATTCCCAATGGGGAAACCTGAGGCGGAGGATCTCTGGGTCCTGTAGCAAGAGAAGTGGCAGAGATGTCAACAGGTACAATAGAGGGAGGAGCTACGGGAAGAGACTGCTGACTGATACCAGTGGCCAGTACACTCTTCATCACCTCGAATGCTCCCCTCCCAGGCAGGTCCGAGAGACCCCGCTCCAAGAGCTAGGAACCCAGGGCCACCGAAGGAAGTCTCCGAGGCAGATGTCGGAGCCGAGCTCACCAAGGCCGAGGCTCCAAGGGGAAGAGCGGCTCGGACAAGGGTCCGATGCCACTCACCCCCTCGGAGGAGACCATGGAAGCCTGACCACCGAATCCCTCTAAGGAAGAGGAGATAAGAGTAGGGGCTGAAGGGACAGAAGGAGGTATCCGCCCTCCAGCCGTAGCAGTAACCATGCCCGAAGACTCCAACTCCAAACTCTGGGGTAGAGTCAAGGAGGAACAGTAACGGGTGTGGACCAACAGTCGCCTGCTGAGACGGACTGTGTAGCATTTGGGCCAGTACCTGTGACTTGAGCAATCTACTGACCACTCTCTCTAGGTCATGATCTGACAACCTGGATGACCTTGAAAATCGGCTCCGATGGCTCCGCTCCGATAGAAGAGGCGAGCCGAAAGTATCGGCTCCAAGGAAGGAGACCTCGACCTCTTCCTGGAATGGGCCATCGGAGCCGATACTACTGATCCTGTCGGCACCGATTTCGGAGCCGGCAGAACGTCTCGATGTATCGGCTCCAGCCGAGCCGATACAGCTACAGTAACGGTGTCGGAGCCGATCGGAGCCGACACCGATGCCTGCCACATGGGTGTCGGAGCCGATCGAGCCGACACCGATGCCTGCCATGTGGGTGTCGGAGCTGATCAGAGCCGACACCACAGTGGTCAGCAGATTCGGCACCGATAGCCATCGGCCGAAAGCTTTGTGGATCAGAATCGGCTCCAGCCGAGCCGATCTCGACTCTATACGAGTCGGAGCCGAGGCCGCAGGCTTAGAAACAGAAGCCTGGGCCTTGGCAGTTTTGGTTGATTTTGTGGAGCCGACTTAGCCGGAGAGCCCTCCGGCTTAAGAAGACCCCTGAGAATCAACTTATTATGTCTCTCCTGCAGGACTCTCTGGCTGAAGGAGTGACAAATAGCACAGGAGTCCTGCAGGTGAAGAGGGCCCAAACAGTACAGGCAAGAAGTGTGACCGTCTGTCAGAGACATCTTCTGACAGCACGAGTCACACTTCTTAAAACCTGAAACCCTCTCCTTAGACATGGTGCCTAAACACAACACACACACACACACCAGTCAAATTAAATTAAACTAATACCAAGAGGTATTTAGTAAAAAACACCAACACACACACCCTAACAGGGGGGGGAAGGGATAGGGAAAATTGACTGACTAAAAATTAAAAGAGACAGGGATTTCTGTCAGAAAAAGGTTAAAATTAAAATTAAACTATCAAAAATTAGTTTTAACTAAAAAAAGGGGCTTAAATATCACAAATGTGAAATACTTACCAGGAGCTGGTAAAGAGAAGACCTCCCAAGCGAAGCGGCAAACGAGATCTGGGTACTTCCTGCCTTGCATCATGGGATATGGGGCTGCCTCGAGCTGGTAAAAGGAGTTCTCGAGCTAAAGCAAGTGCCGAGTCGGAGCCGAGGGATCGGCTCCGAACCCATCAAGCAAGAATGAAGGCGAGATTGACAACTTAACATTCTGGGTTTTCATGCTATTTTAATGAATGTGAGATTTGCCATTTCAATGAGTATGAGTTTCAACGGCAGAGAAGTTTACAGCTCATGCTACATCTGTATTCAATGTGAGACTGTATTGTTTAGAAAATGGCTATCTGTGTTTGTGTTATTTTATTTCAATATCTGTAAACATTGTGGAAGTAAATAAAAAACAGAATGCACACGGACAGATTTGAACAGTGTGCATGGTAACTGGTGAGAAATAGCAAGTAATGGAACACTGGAATGGGTGGGGAGGGGGCTGCTGCTGAAGGGTAGGGGTTGCTGCAAGAGGGGTTGCTCGGGGGGAGGGGCAATCTATTATCCTGCTAGGGCCCTATTTGACTATGATCAAGTTCTGGTATTTAAAGTAAGAAATAAGTACACAAAGGTAGTTGCAGTTTAACTACATTAAAAGGTATCTTTTTCTTCTTATGCATTTAAATGATTTAAGGAAATTAATGGAGTGGCTTTCTTGGGGAGTGACCTACCTGTGTGTGTGGCTCAAATAGGGTTGTTTTGTGAGTATGTTGTGGGTAGGGCGTAAGGGGGCACCGGAGCACTACTTCGCCTAGGGTGCTATTTCAGCTAAGGCCGGCCTTGCCTTGGATAAATCACAGCTATGAAAAACTATGTCCTTGTTTTAATATCTTTAGCATATGCAGGAGTCACCACCTCACATTTAAAATACTCAACTGCAACCAATGCAGTTTTACAATATAACATACAATTTTTATCATGGAATGTTATACACACATTAAGAACAAAACAGTTTTAATTGGTTACTTCTTCAGTCTCCTTCTAAATATTAATGATAAAGTGCAGTATATGCTCAACAGTACACCTACCACTTCAACAAAATTCCACTCTCTTTCAGCCACTTCTTGCAAAAACATATTTCACATGTCTAATCCTATATCTAATGGGATTAATGCTGCAGCCTCCATTTTATTCACTAATTCCACAATGTTGCTGTTTGTCTTCATAATCATCTCCATCTCCCAACATCAGTCCCTGGCTCAATTTCAGAGTACTTCTGATTCTTCTAGTTAGCCTATGTGCTTTTTCTGTCAAACAGTTTTCTTTCAAGCAATGGAAAGGGATTCACAGGCAATGGAAAGGGATTCACAGGCAAAAGTATCTCGATGGGCTTTGTGATTGTCAAAAGAATGAAAAGCACATCATTTTTGCTTGCTGCTCACTCTTTGCCGGCTAAACTTTTTATGTCATCCTTAGCCTGTTCTGCATCCAAAAAATGTCTGACATCTTGAGAAAAAATATTCTAAAGACAACTGGATAAAACAGCTTGAATCTCACTTCTGCCTCTCAATATTCCTCAAATGCTAGAATAAATTTGATTCTTTTCTTCCTGGTTTATACTGAATTATCTCCCACAAACACATTGCTCTCTCCAATTTTTTTTAACACTTTTTACTTTCTGCTACAATTTTGTCAGGAGTAACTCTTTGTTTGTATGACTGCATTTTTATTAATCTGGTTCTTATCTGCTTTCTCATGGTCAGGTTAACAGCATACACACAATTTTCCCTCGCAATTAGCAAAGCTTGTCATTTGTAGATATTTACAACTGCTCTAGCAATAAAATATCAAAATCTGCATTAATATATTTATGCAAATATCTCAGTCAGAGTCCATTTGGCAGCATCATGTAACAACAGTTATCAGACCAACTCACTACATGGTTCAAGAGTGAATCCTGACCCAAATTGAGTTGTCAGTGAGAAAATGTAAAATGTATTTTCAAGCCATGTAATGAATACAAGCCAAATTCATATCTGTGTTAACCTGACCACGAATTAATTTATATGATGCTTTATGGCATCATATGAAAATTTACATAATGTAGGAAAATGTCTCACTGATATCTGGTGCCTCACTACCATGGCTTTACAGTTATTTATAATTACTCATCAATAAAATATACAAATATGCATCAATCCCACATTTATGCCAACACCTCAGGCACAGTCTACTAAGCAGTATCATAAAATAGATTTTACTGGGATTTAAATATAGTTTGAGCTTGGTTTTAAAAGAAAGGAGGTTGCTGAAATGTCTAATGATGAAGGGAATGCTATTCCACAGTTTAGCTATACTTACAGAGTGAGTTATACTTACTCATGTGAGCTACTAGATGTTTGAGATTCTATTCCTTTTAAATCTGTACCATTTTAATCCTTTGCTAATGGCTGGGGTGCTTCAGGGATGTCTGCTATTAAGAGCTACATTAATACAATATGTGGTGTGCCATTACGACCTGCATGTATAATATATGTGGTGTGGTAGTTCTAGCCTAAATATGTCTTCATAAACTACAAATATATGCATGAAAAACAGTTGTGTATGTAAATATTACCATAAATGTATATGTTCTAATAAATCACTGTTGCAGTAGCCTAAGCTAAAAGAGTTGTATCCTGTCCAGGGTATGACCACTGGCCAGAATCTCAAAGCTTAACAGCAACTTCCACACACACTAACCACAGGGAACATTGATGAGAGCCATATAAAAGGAGCAGTTAGGGTACCAACAGCTTCTGAGCACAATGTTGCAAGGAAGCTGAAGCTGCAGTTTCAAAAGGAGCCTGAGTCAATTTTTCCAAAACAAAATCAAGATCCCAGGGAGGAGGAACAGGTTTCCTGGGAGGCCTAATATAAAGAACACCTTTTAAGAATTGTTTAGCCTCAAATCTAGGAGATAAAGGAAGACAAGTAGAAAAAGCCGATACATGGTCCTTAACAGAATAAGCTAACCCAGCACTGAGCAGTTCACACAGATAACAGAGAACCAAAGGATCATCAACTGACAGTGGATCCAAGCTGCAAGAAAGACATCAAACCGAAAACCTCTTCCATTTGGATACGTAGGATTTGCCTAGTATTGGGTTTCCTGGTCTCTTGCAGGACTAAGCACATCCTCAAAAAAAAAAAAAAGGTGCCTATGTGGAATCAAAATGGTATCACCCACAGTGTCAGTTGAAGAGTGGACAGGCGGGGATGGAAGAGACATCCCTTGTCTTGTGTAACTAGGTCTACCCTGTGAGGCAACTTGTGATGATTGCCCTTTGCTAAATGCATAAAAGGGAAAGTACAGTTTTGCACCTACCATAAATGTAGATGTTCGAGTGCTCATACAGTTACAGTCATAACAGATGGGTTATCCTGCCGTCAGGTGGGTCCTCGGTCGGCCGAATTCCAAAGTCTAGGTCCGGCGTCAGTTGTCATCGCTTCTTCCCTGACATCAGTGCGGCAGGGGTATAAAAGAGGCAGCCGACGCCATTTTCTTCAGTTTTTCTTGCCCCAGATGTCAGGTGCCCCCAGAAGGAAGGCAAACATAATGTTATGCAAAGATGCAATGTTGATAAATCAAAAACAGTAGTTGCAAGCAAATACACCATAAAAGAATACCCCAAAAAGGTTATCTGAAAAGTGTTTGTCATAAGGCCTATCCTAAGAGGGGATGGAGGGAGGGAAACCTGGACTGCAGCTGTATGAGCACTCGAACATCTACATTTATGGTAGGTACAAAACTGTACTATGTTCATCGTGCATACAGCTGCAGTCATAACAGATGGGTAGAATCCCAAAGCTTAGTAAGGGTGGTAGGCACTAAGTGGAACTAGGAGGGGCTAGGATGCCCTGCAGGACTGCTGTGGCAAAGCCCGCTCTAGATTTTGAGTATAGTGGGAGGTGATAGTGCTTGGAGAAAGTGTGCACTGAACTCCAGGTGGCTGCCTCCAAAATGTCCTTGGTAGGGACCCCCCTGAGGAAGGCTGCAGAGGTAGCTGTGGCTCTGGTGGAGTGGGATCTGCTGCATGCAGGCACAGTTTTTCCATGAAATGAGTTACAAAAGCGTATGCAGTGGGCTATCCATTTTGAAATTGTCTGTTTGGAAATAGCCTTTCCCTTAGCACCTACAGCATAGGACACAAAGAGTTGGTCAGATTTCCTAAATGGCTTTTGTTCTGTCCAAGTAGTAACGAAGTTGTCTGTGAATGTCCAAGGAATGCAGTAGTCTTTCCCCTTTGTTTTGTGGATTAGGATAAAAGGTAGGTAAGTGGATAGTCTGATTCAAAGCTACACTGGATACTACCTTTGGCATAAAGGTAAAATTGGTTCGTAAGGAAACTCTGTCCTGATGGAAAATGATGAATGGTTGCACAGCCATGAGGGCCTGTAGCTCCGAAACCCTGCGTGCTGAGGTGATAGCCAGAAGAAAGGCTGTTTTCCATGACAAGTACTGTAACTCTGTTGAAGAAGCTGGCTTGAAGGGAGGAAGGGTCAGCTTTTCCAATACGTAGTTGAGGTCCCAAGCAGGGACTGGTGGTTTCCTTGGGGGTTTTAAATTCTTTGCCCCTCTGAGGAACTGCCTTAAGAGAGGGTGAGAGAATAATGGAGGATCTGTGTTGTATTGTGCAGAAATGGCTGAAGCGTGGATCTTGATGGAGGAGAAGGAAAGTCCATTGTTTAACATCTCAGCTAGGTACTGTAAAATTTGAGGTATATTTATTACCCAAGGATTCTGTCCCTTTTCTTGATTCCAGGCACAAAATCGTTTCCATTTGGTGGAGTAAGCCTTTCTCGTAGAAGGTCTCCTGGCCTCCAAGATGACATCCTGCACCTCCTTGGAGAGGAGAAACTGTTGGGAAATCAAGGAATTCTCCATGCAGCTAGATTTTGAGTTTTGAGATGGCTGTGAAGGGTTTTGTAGTTGTGCTGGGACAACAGAAGAGGGACTAGAGGTAGGATCCATGGTGGGGAATGTGTTAGGCTTCTCAGGAGCGGATACCAGTGTTGTCTTGGCCAGTCTGTAGCGATGAGAATCATTTTCGGCCTCTCTGCTCTGGCTTTTAAAAGAATTTTGGGCAGTAGAGGAAGAGGCGGGAAGGCATAGACTGTCAATGGTGCCCAATTGAAGGAAAGTGCGTCCACTTTCCAGGCCTGTGGATGATGGCAATTTCTGTGGGTAGCAAAGAGATCTATGTCTGGCTGCCCCCATGCCTGAGTTATCTTTGTGAAAGGTTGAGGATGCAACTTCCATTCGTGTGGATCTGTCATATTTCTGCTTAGGTTGTCTGCCAGTGTGTTTTCCTTCTCTGGCAGGAATTGTGCCTGCAGTTGAATTTGCGATTCCAGTGCTGTGTTCCATAGGGTCATGGCTTGCCTGCACAGGGGGTATGAATGAGTTCCCCCCTGTTTGTTTATGTACCACATCACTGTGGTGTTGTCTGTCCTTATCAATAGCTGCCCTGGATGCAGTAGGTCTTTGAAGGTCATAATAGCCTTTTGCACGGCTAGCATTTCCTTTTGGTTGATGTGAAGGTGCTTCTCTTTTCGGGTCCATTTTCCCTGAATGCACTGATTTGTCATGTGTGCTCCTCAGGCGTAGTCTGAGGCGTCTGTTGTGATGATTTGAGTTGCTTGAGGTACACAGAAAGGAAGACCTGTGTTTCTTTGGCAGCTTGAGTCCACCACAAAAATTCCTTTTGAAGGCATGGAATGAGTGGGATAATTGTTTCCAAGCTGTGGCTGTGTTGAGACCATATGTTTTTCAGGTACCATTGAAGTTTCCTCATATGCAGCTTTGCACATGGGATTAGTAGGATGCAAGATGCCATGAATCCCAGAGCCTGCAGGATTTTCCTTGCAGTTAGCCTGGTGTAAGTTGCCATTTTTCTGAAGTATTGAGACAGTTGCCCTTGCTTGTCTGGCGTGAGGTAGGCCATCTGGGTGGTTGTATCCAAGCTGGCACCCAGGAAAATTATTTGTTGAGAGGATATTAGTTTTGATTTCTTTTTGTTGACTGTGTATCCCAGGAAGTTCACAGTTTTATTACGAACGCCAGGTGCTGCAGTAGTATGTCTTTGCTGTCCGCTTGGATCAGGCAGCCGTCCAGATATGGGTAGATTTGTATCCCTTGTAGTCTGCAGAAGGCGATTACTGATGCCAGGCATTTCGTAAACACTCTGGGCACAGTAGATAAGCCAAAGGGCAATGCATAGAATTGGTAATGGGTTGAACCTGCAAGAAATCTGAGGTATCTTCTGCAATCTTGTCTGATAGGGACATGCAGGTATGCCTCCTTGAGGTCCAATGTTACCAGCCAAGACTCCTTGCCCAGCATGGGAAGAAGCTGCTGTAATGTGAGCATCTTGAATTTTGGCACCTGTAGATATGTGTTTAGGATGGATAGGTCTAAGATAGGTCTGCACTCTTTGCCTTTCCTCGGTACCAGGAATGGTCTGGAATAAAACCCTTGACCTTGTTCTTTTGCAGGTACCTCTTGAATTGCTTTCATGTCCATGAGAGCTGAAACTTGTTTTTGTGCCTCTGCCCTTTGATTTTGTGGCAGGTTTGGCATGCCTCTCATTTTTGGAAGGGTGTGAAAGTGGAACCTGTAGCCTTTGTCTATAATGTCCAGAATCCATTTGTCTTTTGTAACAATATGCCATTTTTTGAGAATAATGTCAGTTTTCCGCCCAAAGGTGTTGCCATTAAAGCTTTGCTTGGCAGGTGTAGGGGGAAGTCATTGTGTCTGTTTTCTAAAAGACTGTGATCTATCTTCTCCACCTCTTGGGGTTGGTGCTTGCCACTGCCTGGCTCTGAAAGATCCTTGAGGTTGCCCTCTGCGCCCCTTGGGTGCCTGTATCTTCCCCTTTGAGGTTTGTCCGTGGCTGGAAAGGACCAATTTTTTGAAGGCCAGTTTAAGCTGAAACGTGGAGGTTGTACCTTCAGGAAATCTTTCACTGTTTGCATTGATTTCGCTTTTTCGTCCAATTTTCTTTAGCACCTCCTCAGCTTTAACACCAAACAATACATCTTTTTGAAGAGGTGCATCTAATAATTTAGCTTTGACATGATCTGGTAAGGTTTGCTCTTTGAGCCAAGCATGCCTACATATAACAGACCCCATAACAGCAGCTCTACATGAGGCCTCTAAAGCATCAAAACCACACTGCAAGGTATGTTTACCCACTTGCTCTGCACCATGCAACAAATCCTGCAACTCTTTTAAATCTGGTTGTTCTGGTTGTGTCATCTTGCTTTTCAGCTGAGATATCAAAAACTGTTGATACTTTAACATATGGAACTGACAGTTTAATGCCCTCATGGTTAAAGTGGCCGAGGTGTACACCTTTTTCCCCACCTTTCTAAAGCTCTGGAATCTCTCTGAAGGTAATGGATTTTTAGCAGTAGAGGCCTTAATTCCCTTGGGACCCTGTGAAATTGTTTCTGGGTCAGCAGTATGGCTTTTATATAGGAACTGGTGAGAATCAGGAACCCGGTAATACCTGTCTGGTTTAACAGGAGCTGGAGGCAAAGAGTCAGGATTAAGGCTGGCTTCTGTGTACACATCATCCAATATATCTAAAACAGGAGGGATAGCCAGAGGCCTATGCTGGGGAGCAGGAGAAATTCCCTGAGCCTTTTCTTGGAATCTGAGTAATCTTGGCCTTCCCATTGAAAGTGTTCCCTCAATGTATGCAGGGTTTCCCCAAAAGAGAAGTCCTCAGGGGGGGAGACTGAGGGAATAGACTTCTCTGCATCAGAGTCTTCGAATGGAGAAAAGGCATAATCCTGGTCCTCAGATAGTTCTGAGGTAATAGAAGCTTGATCTGAAAAAGGGTAGTCTTCCTCTAATCTGGGTCTTTTGTCAGAGGGGGGTTGAGAACCCCTGATAAGAGTAATCAAATCCTCAGCCATTTTAAGCATTTGTTTTTTAGGCATGGTGCCTTGAGAGGGGGTCTGAGGAACCTGTTTTTTGGTTTTCATGGCTGCTTTAGATTTAGTGAAGGCTTTAATAGAGAAGGAGGAAGGCCTGAAGACCCCTTGAGAAATGGCAGGCCTGTCTAAATTCTGAGTTTTCTGATTTTCCCCGCCAGGAGTGGCGTCGGGATCTGTAGTAGGAATGGGGGCCGAGGAGCCTGCGACCTCTGGTACTGAAGACACCGGTAATGCATTGTCATCGGTACTCAGGGGCTGCGAAGGCGCCTCGCTGAGTACCGGTAGTCGGCCTTAGCGTGGTTTCAGTAGGTGGTGCGGACCTCGTATGTAGGTCCTTATCTTTGCATTTTTTGCTCAAAACTGGAGTCGGAGTATCCAACAACATAATATAATTACATTTTTTGCCAAAAAAGTGAAGGGCGAACTCCACCCGATGCTTAATAGTGCGCTTATTGAATCTAGCACAAAAACGGCAGGCCGAGACGTCGTGGTCTGGGCCTAAGCAAGTTATACAGAAAGAGTGGAAATCCTTATGCGGTATTTGCTTCCCACGTGAAATACAATTATTAACTTTGTCTGACATCGGTCTGAGGCAAGAAATGTTTCCCCAATGGGGTATTTAGCTTTCAAGAAGACTTCGGCTGAAATACTTTCGTAAATCTCAGGAGCTGGCCGACCGGCACTTGCGAACTGCTTCTGCTTCGGGCACCGCGCGGCAAGAAAGACTGAAGAAAATGGCGTTGGCTGCCTCTTTTATACCCCTGCCGCACTGACGTCAGGGAAGAAGCGACGACAACCGACGCCGGACCTAGACTTTGGAATTCGGCCAACCGAGGACCCGCCTGACGGCAGGATAACCCATCTGTTATGACTGCAGCTGTATGCACGATGAACATCCAATGCTGTCTCAGGCAACAGGGAGTTGCCAACAAGATTTTGGGAGCATCCTGTTGAATTTTGAACAGCACTTTTGGAATGAGGGGAAGGGGAGGGAAAGCATATAAAGAAGCATCTCCTTCCAAGAAAAAAACAGGGCATCTGCCTTCCAAACCAGAGAACCTGGGACTCTGGGACAAAATACAGGAAGCTGTCTGTTCAGAGGGGAGGCAAACAGTTCTATTTGAAGTGTACCACACTGGTGGACAATGTCCACAAACACATCCCTGTGAAGTATCCATTCATGGGACTGAGTTAAGGTCCTGCTCAGAGTATCTGCCACAATGAGGGAATGTAAACTTCCCGTTAGAGTCACTGGATACTGGACAGCAAGATCCCAAAACAGGAGTGCCAATCAGCAAAGAAGATAAGATCTTGCCCCCCCGTTTGTTTACATACTACATCACATTGGTATTGTCTGCAAATACCTTGAGAGGTCCTGGAGAGAAAAGAGGATAAAAAGCCTGAAGTGCCAGCAGAATAGCGCCCATCTCTGACACTGACGTGCTCTTTCTGATGAAGAGGAGACCACACCCCCTGCACCTTTAGGGAGCCAAAAGCTGCTCCCCATCCCACATCTGAGGCATCCACAAACAGCTCCTCAGTGGGAAGAGGGGGATGAAAACGAAGCCCTGGGTTTAGAAAACTGCTCCACCAGTGAAGTTCCTTCTTGAGACAAGGTAGAATAGGAACTACGCATTCTACGGGATGTGCATGTTGAAACAAAACTGACTTCAGAAACCACTGAAACTTTCTCATGTGGAGTTTGGCCAGAAGGAGCATAGGGATGGTGGATGCCATGAATACCGGAGTTCTCAGAAATTCCCTGGCTGTAATAAAGGTCATAGGAAAAGCAGTTTGAAAGGAGGCAGGGATGCCAGCATAGGCACCATCTGAATCCTGCACCAGAAAAACATGGTTCTGAGCAAGAATCAATACTTTTTCAAGTTTATTGTGAATCCCAGGCTTTACAATAGGGAAATGGCAAAATGAGGACTTTGCAATAGGATATCTGGAGAGGATGCCTGAAACAGGACGTCATCCAAGTAAGGAAATACTTGGATCCACTGAATCCTGCAAAAAAAAAACAATCACAAGAGTGAGGAATTTCATGAATACCCTTGGGGCAGTAGAAAGGCCAAAGGGCAAAGCAGAGAAGTGAAAATGCCAGGAATCAACAGAGAAATGTAAAAGTTTCCTGAAAAGAGGATGAATCAGAATATGAAGATAAGCATCCTTGAGATTTATAGACACCATATAAGCCTGAGGAAGAAAAAGAGTGAAGTCTGAAGGGACAAAATTCAAAAGGAAGCACCTTTAGAAAAGTGTTTAGATGACAGAGTGATAGAACTGGTCTCCAAGTACCCTATTTTTCTAGGTACTAGAAACATCCTGGAGTAAACTCCTCTCCCCCTTTGGGACACAGGCACCTCCTGAATAGTACCCAGAGTCAAAAGGTCTGGAAGCGCCTCTGGAAAAAAAGTTCCTGAGAGGGCTGACGAATACTCATAAAAGGGGGAAGGGATTTTCACACAACGAAATACGCCTGGCTAATAATAGACAGGACCCAGGAATCCTGAGTTATCTGCAACCAAACAGGGAGGGAGAGAGGGAGAGAGAGGAAAGTGGCTGGGAAATGTAGGATAGCAAGAAAACACCTGGTTTATCTAGAAAAGGAGACTTCTGAGGCACTCACATCTAAGGAGGCTTAGCAGGAGGGGCCTTAGCAGGAGGGGCCTGCTTGCCACACTTTTTACTCTTAGGAGGAGGGTGAGGTTCCCTGTGAATAATGGCTGACTTATTGGGGTAGTTTCTCAAATTTAGGCATAGGAGAAACAAACATATGTTTAAGGTCCTGTAAAGCCTTGCCCTTATCCTGAAGGGACTTAAATGTATCAGAATCTGCTTCACCAAACAAGTATTTATTATCAAGAGGAGCATCCATCAACTTAGCCTTAATATCATCAGGCAAAGGTTGAAGTCAAAGCCAAGAAGAGATTCTCATCACTGACCCAAAAGCAGCAGCCCTAGAAGAAGCATCTGCTGCATCAAAACTACACAATGGAATGACGAACCACCTGGGAGGAAGTCCCTAACAGGGAAAGAGCATATGTCTTACTCTCAGAGTCTGGAAAATCAGAAATAACCTGACAAGCCTGGGGTAGGACAGCCAACAAGTATCTGGACATAGGGGTCTGAAAATGAACAGCCCTAAAAGTCAAAAATAGCAGAGGTGCAAGTCTTTTTGCCTAGCCTTTCCATGGTCCTGCTATCTTTATCAGAGGGCAGTAAACCTGGGAGAAAGAAGCAAGTGAGAGGGCTCGTCAGAGGCTACAGACACCACAGAGGGGTCAGCAGCAGGACACCTGTACACAAAATTTACAGTCCTCAGGCACCCTATTGAATCTATCAGGTTTCTTGGGAGCAGGGGTCTGAGAGTCTGGAGCCTTAGCAGCATTGAAAATGCATCCAGTAAGCCAGCCAAAACAGGAGGAACAGCAGAAGATTTAGGACAGTCCATCTGCAACAACTCATAGTATCATTTATGTACCTAAAACAATGAGTAAAAAGGTCACACAGAAAAACCAATTGGTTAAAAAACACAAAAAGAAAAATCTAGCAAAGCTAGACTTTCCACTGTGTGATACCTTAAACCTCTTGTATCAGAGGCAACATGGGATATATACAAATTATCCTTTAAGGATATCAGGCGTTTCAACTAAATGGCAATTCTGAATGTCCATGACTAAGTCTATTTATGGACAATTTCAGGCCAATAAAGCCAAACCCCTCTAGCTGTGGACATGCATGTTTCTGCCTTCTTATGGCATCATCAGCACAACATAAGAGGAATGTTTAACTTTTGGAAACACAGGGTTGTCATACCCAACTGATAGCCATAAACATATAGGTGTCTAGAAGGTCCCGCCCCCCAAAAAAACAGCCTGTGGGAAGGAAAAAGAAAAGATTTTGGCAAATTTAGGTGAAACCCTAGATTGAGGAGAGGGTTCTTTTTTTAAAACCTTTATTAATTTATCAGTTAAGACACAAGCAAACATACATTAACAGAAAACAAATCATATTAACTTTTTTTCCATTTGCATACATTATATATCACATTATCTTTCTTTACAACTATCATCAGTCCAACATTACATAGTGTTCAATTTCTGCCTTCCTTTAAACCTCACTCCTGTTCCATCTCATTATTCTGCATGTACTGTTCTCACAAGTTCCATTTATGTCTGTGTAATTTGCTCCTTCCCTTTTCTAAAGGTCTCTTTTCCAGTTCTTTTCTCTCTCTTAAAATATTCAAAGCTACCCATACAGTTGACTTAGACTCAGATTTCCACTTTCTAGTAATTAATTTGTCTGTCAACAGAATTAAACTCAACAAGGCCTTACAGTTTCTCAACAATTCAGACCCTGTGTTCCAGCTCAAAATAATTATTTCCTTAGTTACAACTATTTGCTTACCCAATGTTTTTGAGAGAGTGCTCTGTGGGGAATTTGTACAATCTGCAAACTCATACTCCCCCCCCCCAAATGTTTCCAGTTACCTCTTTCTTCTCCATAACACCTCCAACATTTGCTATTTACCTGAAGAAAAATTCTTTGAGGTTTGCTTTGAGTATAATATGCATGCAAACACTTCCAAGCAAAAATCCTAAAACCTCTGGGAGCCATACATACATCCACACATTGTTCCCTTGTAACCTGCTTTACTACTCTCTTTTCCCAATTTTTGGGACCTCATTTGATTAATTCTTATAATTATTGTGCAATATTTATATGCTCTACTAACTATCCCTTTTTTAACAGCTTCTGTTCAACGCCAGAGCAAGTCTTTCACTTATGAATCCCGTATCCCTTTCTTTTTGCCTATGCTCTTATATAAATTCCTCACAAGGAAGAGTCTTCCAGCCTTCAGTCCAAATGTCTTCTTGGCATCTTTCCACTCTATTCCCTTTCCCTCTCTTGTTATTTGCTCCCAATACCTTGGTTCCCCTACCAGTTTTCCGCAGTAAACTCCAACCCCCCCTTGCCTATTTTCCTATTTACAGTCCTCTCTGTTGGCAAAAATCTTTCTCCATTCATGTGGGTTTAGCCCTTAGAATCCTTTTGGTACTTTGTGAATATAATATTGTGTAAGGTTATTACTCTTCTTAAGGATCTGCATTCAAAATCCCATGCTCTGCTTATTTGTTGAACTCTGACTCCTGCATCATTATAACTTTCCGCTTTGAATAATCACCTTCAGCTTGTGTTTTATATCTAAGCATTAAATGTGTAGCTGTAAAATATTCCTGCAAATCAGGTAACCCTAAATTATCACCCTTTTCTATTGAAAGGATCAACTTATCTCACTTAACTCTTGCCCCTTTCCCCTCCCCTCCCTTCCTAGATAAATTCCTTCAACTCCTTACAGTCCACAACTTCTCCTGTGGTTGATAAAAACATGCCTGACTTGTATACAAAACTAAGGGACTAAAACAACCGCACTGCTAGTACCTTACTATCTATACCCATAAAGGAGAACTTCCACTTTCTCAGTTTTTGTATTATCTATCTTTTGTTTAGTCTCTTACGACATATAGCTGCTATAACAGGATCATAGGAAGTTACTAAGCTAATGGCCCTAAGGCCCTTACAAGCCTAGCCAAGTTCTACTCTTATTTCCAGGAGCCTCTTTAATCCTTATAAATAAATATGTCATCTTATCATTACGTCATAAATATGGGCAGTGCTGAACCAATTTGTGCTTGAGTACTTAATAAATGGCTATAGCTTTTGTTTGATCTTCGTTAATTTTATACTGCAAAAAGACTTGAGACAGTGCCAAAATGTTCCACAACAACTGAGATGCCCTTTTCTATATTTATTAGGTACAAAATAATATCTGCAAATAAAGCCAACTTTTCTTGATTAAAATATGAATTACATCCTTGAATTTCTGAGTCCCTTATTTTCTTTGCCATTGGCCCCAAAATACAAAGCAAATAAAGAGGAAAAAGGACACTCCTTATTGGTTCCTCTGCTGTAACACAATCAGATAGGAACCTTCCCATTTTAATTATTGCCTTTGATCCTTCGTAAATAAATGCTAAATGCTATTAAATGGATTTATCTTGTTTTAATGATAGTATATGTGTACTATTACAAATTTCATATCTGTAGTAATATTTGTATTAATCTATGTATTTACAGTATACTGCAATATGATGTCAATTTTCACCTATGTATATGTACATCTCACTTAACCTGCACCCATGGGGATTGGTAGATGCCGGTTAAGTGCATGTGCCGGTTGCTTGAGATATGCTTTGTGATTTTTGATTGGCTCGTATATCTGCATACGAGCCAATCAAAAATGGCAAAGCAGAGCCTCTTCTGTTCAATGCGGGAAAAAGAACAGGCTTCCCTTTGGGATTTTTGATTGGCATGTATGCCGGCACATGAGACAATCAAATGCCGGTTGCTTGAGTCCTGGTTAATGGGGAGTTTACTCTATTGCTGCTGTTTTATTTCTTCAGCCTTTCTTCCCGGGCCTCCACTGAAAACAGATACATTTTCCAGTTGGGCTTTCCTGGTAAAGAAATGTCAATAAATAAATAAATATCTTCCTAACTAACCTTATAACGGAATGCAAGTGCTTTCATTGCCTTACTTGTAAAATCCCAGCTTACTCTGTCGCATGCTTTCTCTGTATCAAGACCAGACAAAAACATCTGTATTTTCATACATTCTGCTTCCCTCTGGATCACCAGTTTTATTAATGCTGTCAACTGTTTGCTTCTCCTTCACAAAACCACAATGATCCAGAGCTATAAACTTTGGCAGCACCTTTGTTATTACTTTGGCTAGCACAGACAAACACTTAAAAATCATGGCTTAAAACTGAAATAGGTCCAGGGAGTTCTTTACCACTTAGGTAACACATCCAACCACAGCTTCACCTCCTTTTAAAATATTCTTAAAATCTACCAGATTGTTATCACAGTCTTCCCTCCTAACCTCTAAACTTCTGCAGGAATACCATCTGTTCCTGGAGACATTCCTGCAGACTGATTAGGCATCAACATTTTTATCTTATCTTCTCCTGTCTCAGTTTGTTAGCTGTTGAGCCTCATCTACCTCCGACCTTGGTATAATTAAATATTCTATAAATATTTCTGTTTGTGATGTTTCTTGATTTCTACATTTCTCTGGTTTATACAAATTTTTACAACAATTCTGAAATGAAATATCTAAAATACCGCTACAGGATCTCTGGTTATTTTATTTGTTATAGACTCCTTACGTTTGGCAACAACCCCTTCTACTTTATGATGCTTAAGTTGTTGTGCTAAAAGATTTTGTGCTCTGGAGTTATCAAAAAATAGTTGCTTAAGAGCAATCTAACTAAACTTCTGCATATTACCCAGATACTCCCTTATTTTCTCTTTAGCACTCTACAGTTGTGCTTCTTGTTCTGTGAGATTCTCCTTATTCTGCAATCATTTAACCTTTGTCAGCCACTCTAAATAATCTCTATTACTTCTTAACCATCCCTGGGATTCATTAATGCCTACACTCAGTGTTCACTTTTCCGAGTAAACAAACAGAACAAGCATAACTCACACCTTCTTCCTCCTACTGTTAAGTTTTCCTACTGATTTTCTTGCAGCCTTAAATATTGATGGGAATTGATAAAGGCTACCACAAAATGCAGACTGCATACACACTTAGTGTAAAATTTCCGAGTGACTAAAAGGCACAAAAATGTGGTAGGGATGTTCTTGAATACAGATTGTGTACACAGTGTAGGTGTTAATGATTCTGGCTCCATATCTCTGTCTCTCTCTCTCTTTTATTTCTATGCTATTTTTAAACTCCATTTTCATTTACACCACTCAGTAGCTATCACCTCTGAAGAAATTTCTGTTTTCCTTAATAACTCTAAAATAATTTCTATTACCCATTCATTAAATTCCTCTCTTTTAACAAGTAGGTAGGAAAGCCCAAGTCTCTCATAATTACTTCATTATCCTTCCCTTTTAGAATAGTTTTTACCGGTGCATGATCTGAAATAGTTACTGGACGTGTATCAAAGCTTTCAATTAAATGCACATGTTCCCGTGAAATATAACTTCTATTCAGTCTAGCCCAGTTATTGTACTTGGGGAATAGTATGTAAATTCTGTCAGAGTTCCTATTAATAAATTCACATCTTCAATACCAAATGTTTTCATACATTTCTTCAGAAATCTAACCTCTTCTGTTATATTTTCCCTTCCAGGTCCTCTGAAACATCCTCACTATTGAAAATCAAGTTCCATTCCTCATATTCAAGTAATATTCCCTGAAGAAAACTACTCATTTCTCCCCAAATTTTCTGAAGATCCACAATAGCAGCTAATTTCCTTCCTTTCAAATGCTTCCTTGCTACCACAAATCTACCATTACTGTCTTTTTCCATCTTCTATCCCTAGTGCAGCTCCTCTAGCAATCAGTATTATTACTCCACTTTTCCTTTGTCCCTGATATTCAGCTGAATATCCATCCTGAAATATTTTCTTTGTCAAATTCACAAGCTCCTTTCTTTCCAAATGTGTCCCCTACAGCTTTGCTATTTGCATACTGCATTTTCTTAATATAATTCAATATTTTCCCTTTACAATTATACTATACTTGTAAGGCCATTTATGTTCAACAATAATATGGATAGCATAGCATTTTGTTATCACTACTGTACATGCCATTTTGATATCACTACTGTACATGACAGTTTCTTGAATGTGTATTTCTAATTTTTGCCTCACATGCACACACCGCTTAGCAAGCTGATCTTTTACATAGCTGTTTCTTTTTATCTCCATTTGAACCTATGTCCATTTTCAAGACTTTTTGCTTTAATAAAAAACCTCAAATAAAAAAAAAATATTTTCAGAACACCCTCATCCCCCATTAACTTAAACACACACAGCTATGTACATCTTCAAAAGGTGAAGTTTAACCCTCCAGCCAGAATCACTTGCCTAAATCCATACTTGCACCCAGAAGCATTACCTAACCTAAACCTAAGGTTACCCATGCTAAAGCTCATGTTACATTCTATGTTCCCACTTGCACTGACTGCTGCTTGTTCTTGTCTTATCTTTATTCCCCTCCCAGATTGAAAAACATGTTGTATACTTTCAGTATACATTTAACTTTTAGTCCCAAGAAAACATGCACTGGCTATCTTTAAATAAAACTAAACTGTACACTGCTCTATTAAATGCACTAAAGTATTAAGACTGCTAGGGCTGCTGCTATCCCTTATTCATCTCCCATAATTTCAAACTATTTTTCACTGAACTGCTTAACATTTTACCTTTAAAATGTTTCACTTCCCCTGGCAAAAAATGCTCAGAACTCTCAAGATTAATTGCTTGCACCTGCAGACAGTGCATCTCCATATAAAAGGAATCAGCACTGCGAGAAAAAAACAAAACAGAAAATAACGCTGCAGATGCACGAAGGCATCTTTGTCAATTTCAGTCAGAGCAAAATGTACAACTGCCTTCAACCTGCAGACTTCTTGACTCCGACTGAGGGTATTTGCTTATGGAAAAAAAAAAAACAAGCTAATACCTTTGCAGATGCAAGAAACTTAGCATTTGTCACAGCTTTCTTCATTCTGTCTTGTTTCTCAAGCCTACTTGCATACAAAAAACACTTTTTGTAGCTTACTTCAAGAGTAATATTATGGACATCCACCTTTGTAAAAATGGGATAAATTATCTTAATTTTATATACAATATAACTCGTGTTCTTTAATACCCTGCCCCAGCAGCCCGAGGTTACTGCATATTAACTTATATTTACTTTTTTCTAGCATTTCTTCTGATGTCACACTCTAAAGCCTATATTTCTTACATTTATAATGGCATAGCGGAGGTTCTTCAGATGTGGCTTCTCTATGTCCAAGTAATCTCCATCCTTCATTCCTTTAAAACTCAATGCTACTAAATTGTTTAACCTCCCATATACTTTGGTTTCCTTTATTTCTTTTATCTACTGCTTTTATTAACTATCTGTGCGCGTTAAGTAACCCACTTCTTTTTCAATACTTTTTAGCATTGCTGGAGCTATTTTAACATAAGTAGCCCCCTGTTTTCTACATCATAACTTTACCTCCATATCAAATGTTTGTATGCTTTCCACTGATCTCATAGGATAATACATTATTGCATCCCTCTGCATATTAACACCCACTACCTCTGACATTTTTCTCCAAACAAGTATACTGCGTGCACTACCTTACTGAGAGTTTTTTTTTTAATTCTCCACTTTCTCACAGGCCAGATGCTCATGTATTATATGTAGTAGTTTATGATTTATTTTTTAATTCAACACTCCCATCATCCTCTGTGTCATTTAAAAATTACCTCCTTCCTGTTTGGCACCATTCTGCCTCTCCTTCCCTTCTGCTAACATCCCACAGTCCAGCCTTAGAATGCTATGCCTCCCATGTATGGCTGACATTTTGTAGACAATGATCTGTACAGTAAATCTGTTTTTATCATCAATGTTTTTCACTGCTTAACTATATCCAATAATTAACCTGCTAATACAATTGTTTTGTGCGTTTACCTCTGCTAGTAACTGATAAAGCTGTTCTACCTTTACTTGTAAGTATTAACCAATGTGTTTACCTTGACTATTTAAATGAACTGTAAATTCTATTAAGGTTAAACTGCTATAACATGCCTCCTTGTGCATGTCGGGTTCCATCTGTGTTTTGTGACAGCACTACAGAATATAAGCTGCGTGGTTCACTGATTGCTTTAAAGGTACAGGTTTCTGGTCTTCCACTCAGTTAAATCTGCCTAGTTTTCTCCCTTCTTTGTCTAGTTCTCATTTTCAAACTCCCCTCTTACTGCAAACAGCGAATGTTCTCTTATACTTATGGAGCCTTTTCTCCCCATAAATGGCTAGAATATTTTTATTCAATGACACGTGATTCTGCTTGCATGCAAACATGTGCTGAATAGCTCATCCCTTCCTCCATTTACATTTTCTGGCCAAAGTGTACTAACTGTATACTTAACTTTACCCTTTAACTAGTTTTTCTCTCTTGGACCAGCCTTAGGACATCTTACTTTTAAAAACTGTTGTTTTAATTGCAATCTGCAGTGTTTCATTAATAAACGTATTTTAATGCCATAATATTTCTGTGCCTCTTCTGTCTAAATTCTAGTTATTTAAAATATTTTGTCTCACCCCTTCTACTTTCTAATTATTTACAAAAGGCATAAGGGCCCTCTACCCTATACGCTCGTCAGTTCCTGCCCACCTACTGAAGTCAGTGACGCAGAGACTTGCACTAAAGCAAGTCCTTTCACCTAGCTCTTTTTGCTGGAGAATTACACCACAAGAGTCTTGTACGTTTACTATTTAAAATAGTTAAATTTGAATATTCTTATGTCTCAATTCAGCAGAATACTGCAGTACTTCACTTTCTGCGATAACAGTGGCAGCACTAGCATATAGTGTTTCTGTTAGGGACAGCATAGCGGAGTTCCTCAGACGTGGCTTTTCCTTAATCACCTCTATGCCTAAGCAATCTCCGTCCTTCATTCCTTTAAAACTATGATATTAAATTGTTTAATCTTCCATATACTTGGGTTTTCTTTATCTTTTTCATTTATTCCTTCTATTAACTATCTGTGTGCGTTACTACTTTTTTGCAATGCTGGAACTATTTTAACACAAGTAGCCCCCTATTTTCTACACTATAACTTTACCTCCATATCAGCTGTTTGTATGCTTTCCACTAATCTTTTAGGATAATACATTACTGCAGCCCACTGCATATTAACACCCATTACCTCTGACATATTTTTCTCCAAACAAGTATACTGCATGAACTACCTTATTGATAGTTTTGTCCATCTCCACTTGCAGTTTCCCACAGGTGAGGTGCTGCCTGCTATGTTAGGTCTCACTCCACTCCCCTACCCTACCCCCAATCCCCACTTGCAGTTTCTCACAGGTGAAGTGCTGTCCGCTATGTTCGGTCTCACTCCGCTCCCCTACCCTAACCCCAATTCCCACACAACCCCACTACTCCTAAATATATAACACTTAATTTCTCCCACTGTTCCTGCACTGATCAACCTCTATCTCGAAAATTACCTCTCTGTCCAGCCTCACCTATTCAATTTCCTCTATTCATATACTGCCTCCATTAATTCCCTCCCTCTACTACTCTCTTGCTGCTACCCACACAGCAGTAAATTAATTTTCATTTGTACTCATCTCTCATTTGTAACCAAACCTCCCCCTACTACTATCTCACCCTGTACTTAAGCTCTTGCTAACCTAACTCTTCATCTCATATCAATCATACTCTCCTTTCCTAGTGTCCCCTAGCTAACCATATCTCTCAATCTTACTCTACATTACTTCTACTAACTTAAATTTCCCACATTCCTTACTTGGCATTGCCAATACCACCACCATTATAGTCTACTGCATTCTAACCTCTGTTTTTCTCTGTCATCCAAATGTCTCACTACAGCTACCTCCTACTACCTTTCCTTAATGCCTCTCAAGTATAAATATACTGTTTCTTTCTCATTTCACCACAATTTTCTGTTACTAAATAATACAGCACTCACTCAACTCTATTTCCTCTCCCTCTAAACCTACATCTGTTACATCCTTCCAATCTTACCCACCAAACAGCTACTCTGATATATCCCCAGCCTATTTAAAATAAGTCCACTACATTTCCCCAAATTGATAATTCTACCATTAAAATACATTACCGTCTACCACAATAATCACCTTAGCAGATAAAAAA
Organism: Protopterus annectens; assembly: GCF_019279795.1. Classification (NCBI taxonomy): domain Eukaryota; kingdom Metazoa; phylum Chordata; order Ceratodontiformes; family Protopteridae; genus Protopterus; species Protopterus annectens. Next base: position 1,832,599,512 of record NC_056728.1, on the reverse strand, counting down.
GAAACCAATAACCATTCATTTACTATCAGAGATTTTCAAAATTACCCCTATGCGGTGATAACTACCCTAATCCAGAACCCACTTCCACTCTATCTAACCCCCAACTCCTACAAATCCTTAATTATTATTACACTAAACTTCCAAAGTATTCATAACAAAATCACTGACTATCATGCTTGGGTATCCCACAATCAACCAGATATCATGGCTGCTACTGAGACCTGTCTCAAACCTAACATAAAAGACGCTGAAATTTCTCCCTCCAGGCTTCAATGCCATAAGGTCAAATAGACTTCACAAAAAAGGAGGTGGTGTTGTACTCCTTTTCCCTAACACCTACAATATAACCCCATACTCAATTATTCCACAGTTTTCTAATGCCGAAATTCTCATTTCTTTTCTAAAAATAAACATCTAAAGATTATGTATCATATTTCTGCATATACTCCCTGGCAATAAAATACCAATTCTGGATGAGATCCTTGCCTGGATCTCTATTGCACTTAAAAATGAAGCTATCATTCTGGCTGACATCAATATTAAATGGCTAAACTTCTGTTCTAAATTCACATCCTCCAACATCAACCATTCAAATTCACCCAATTCATCACCACTCCAACTAGATTCAACAGGAGCAATTAGGAAGGTTCCATCTTAGACTGGATATTGGTTACTGATCCAAGTAAAATTTCCACAGCTGGTTCTCTTTCATATGCACTTAGTGATCATATCCCCACCTTTATTCATAGAACAGTTCCCTCCTTACAAAGGGATCATCATTATAAACAAATACGGAATCTGACCAACTTCAAATCACAGACATTTATCAATCTACTAAAAAATTTGAACTGGAGCATCCTAAAAATACAACCTCTAGATGACATTGTGAATTATTTTAATGTAACATTTGTAGAAAGGCTAATCAACCTTGCACATCCTCAAGTGAAATGAATCAAAACCAAACATGCTCCATGGTTAACTAAGCCTACAAAAGAACTAATGCTAATTAAGGACAAAGCCTGGAAACGATGGTTAAAATATAACCCCCCTTCAGACCTGTTGAATTTCAAGCAGCTTCGCAACCAGGTTAAAAAAAAAAAGTAACTAAAGAAAAAAAAAATACTATCTAAAACTTCAAATCAATCATAAGCAGAACCCCAGAAAAATGTTGGCATCCATTACTTCACTCCTAAGCCCTAACGTACTAAAAGCAATCCATATCCATATCCCAATAAAACTCCCATCACAAATAGCCAGGCTCTTCAACTCTCACATCAAACATTACTGCCAACTTTCCCCAACCTTACTGCAGCCCAAACTCAAATAGTTCTAATAATATACCATTAAGACAATCCTCTCCCATTCACTCTCCTTCCACTACATCCTCCTTCAATTCTTGTGAGGCAACTACCCATTGCACAACCACCTTCACTCATAAACCCATTCCAACTAATACCATAAAAAGACTACTTCTCAAACTCAAACCTGGCTCCACCGCAGCTGATAACCTGCCCGCAGAATATCTTAAACTAGCAGCCGAAGCCATTGCCTACCCATTAGCATACTTATCAACTGATCCATCTCTTGAATCCTATGTCCCAACACTTTGGAAAAAGGCATTCATTCTACCCCTTCACAAAGGTGGCAACTCTACTGATATCACCAACTTTCATCCCATAGCCATCCTCTCTCCCATTGCCAAGCTCCTTGAAAGATGTATATACATACTTCTAAACTTTCTCCTTAACAACCAAAGTCTATTACATAGTCAGCACAGTTTAAGACCAGGTCATAGTACTTACTGCCTTGACATCTTTCGTGGATATCATCAAAGCTCAAGAAATTCTCTCTTCCCCATTTCTTGACTTATCAAAAGCTCTAGATACAGTATCTCACCCACTACTTATAAATCAACTCTCAAAAATTGGTCTCACCCCCCCCCCTCTTCTCTTAACTGGTTCTCAATTTACTTATCGGTCAAAAAACAGGCAGTTAAATGGCAAAACTTCTCTCTCCGTATCTTCACAACTCTACTGGTGCTCCCCAATGCTCTATATTAGGTCCTCTCCTAGTTAACATCTTTATTAATATCTTCATCTAGTCAGGGCTCTCTCATACAATATGCAGATGATTCTACTATCATTTGTTCCGCTGATTCCATGCCTCATCTTCAACAATTCACTCAACTGGCCCTTACCTCCACTGAGACCTGACTCCATAACAATCAACTGACACTTAATCCACACAAAAACAAACTACTCCTTTTTACCCAAAAGAAAAAAACCCTGTTAAACAAAACCCAGTTCACCATATAGTCTCAAAAACAACACAATAATCAGAGTTGTTGCTTACTCCAAACTACTAGAAGCAATAAATGAACATCTAAAATCTGACCTGCACATACAACATAATATTAACAAAACACACCAGAAACTAGGCATTCTCCATCAGCACAAACACTTTCTTAACTCATTCATTAAACAAACCCTTGATACCACTTACTTCCCTCTCTCATCTATGGTGCCTCATTACTGCCTAACATAAAATCCTCCATAAAAACTAAGCTTGAAACATGCTACAACAAAACTGCCAAGTTTGCTACAAATACTAATTATTCTGCCCACCACTGTACCGCTCTACACTCCCTCAACTGGCTTGAATTCTCACGATCTTACCTACCTGCAATTGACCAGTGTGCATAAATTAATCTACAAACCTTTACTCTGTCCTGTCAGTTCATTTTTTAGCAACTAGCTACCCCAAAAGCTCTCTCAGATCTGAAAATCAACACCTTTTGCTGGTCCACAAGCCTATGTTACCTGCCGATCAGCTTCTATACTCCTGTACTGTAGCCAGAGCCTGGAATGTCCTTCCAATAACAATAAGAACTAATCAATTCCTAGCATATTTCAAAACTTCTTTACAAGAGTCTCTTTGTCGTGGAACTGCACATGCACGAAGCCTCCACCCCTTAAATCCTGACTCCCTCTATGTCTTGCATATATTCTAATAGCCGTCCACTTATCTACCATATTATTTTTCTTTAATTTTCTTCTACACCAAATTAACACTGTTCTACAAAATGTTCTATTATAACCTATCTGTTCTTCTGGCAAAAGTTTTACATAATGCCAGCCTTTTTTAATATATTTCTTGTTTCACTCTAACTTAAGTTTGTAATAACTGTAACTAATTGACAATTTTGTTCTACATTTGTGTTATCTATTTGTTAAATAACTGTCTATGCTAATGTGGAGCTTTTCTCCCAAGCCTCCACTGAAAAGGATCTCCAATAGGCCCAAGTGGACTATTCTGGTAAAAAATGCCAATCAATAAATAAATGAAGTACTTGTTTAATACCTTTAAAGGAAAATGCCACCTTCTACAGTTTAACTCAACTCTTAGGTTGCTTTTCTCCCTACAATACGTTCCCAGTACTGTGTAGGCACATGAAACCTGCTTGTACTTTATAAAATTTTTATTTCCTCATTTTGATATTAAAGGAAGGGAAAAAACATCCACTTTTTTTAAGCTTAACTTCTCACATGAGTTGCAGAAGAATTTGCACATACTTGCATGACATACCACAGACACAGAGAAATGTGTGGTCAGGAGGTCAGCCTGCTGTAAACAAGACACAGATGTGTGAAGCTGTTTTCCATCGTCTTTACTGCAGAGAGGAGGAGAACTTAACACTGATTCACAGCTGCTTACAATGTAGTCATGCCTTTCATAGCAAAACAGAGCAATTAGATCAATCAATGGTTCAAAGGCAGTTGTCACTTCTTTTTGACAAATTTACATATGCATCACAGTAATGAAATACTAAGCTTTAAACTTTAAATGTTCGCTGTTTATACTACTATACATTTTAAGATGACTTGAATGTGGTATCAAAGATGTCTGTGACATTTACAGAAAAGTCCGAAAATCTTTTTTTTTGTACAGTATCAGCACATTTACCAAAGTGTAGGAGGAGGGGCTGTCAATTCATCTTGGACTACAAAAAAATGCTTTGAACAAAGGCCTGCAGTTTAGCAACTGTTTTGGTTGCAGCTGCATAATTCCTTAGTATACTGTAAAATAAGCCCGGAGACAAACACAAATGAGGACCATTCAAGAAATAAATACAACAGTCCTGTTACAGAAGCTATATAAGGCAAAAGTGACCGACACTAATCTCATTATATGTCAATGGAATGGGAATACACCACTACTTCCTTATATCTAACATGACTCATATAAAGCAGACTTGAAATGGATCATGGGAAAGAGAAAAGCTTGAAGAAAAATAAGACCATATTGGTATGTCAAGTCCCACTGATAGTCATTTTGCAGGAAATATATTAAAATTCTACAAGGAGCTGTTAGAGTGATTTTTAAAGGTTAAAATAACTCAGAAGACAGAGCTAGAGTGAAAAAATAGATTTTTTTAGTTATACGGTAGAGTTTTCCTTTAACACATGCGACAGTCACTGAAGACTCCCCCTAAATTTAAAATACCCCTGACCACACACTATACAAAACTGCCTTATTATATAACATGCAGTCTACATAATAGAATATTTTATACAAATATTATGAACAAAAATTGCTTTAAAGTTGCTCTTTTTTTCCTTTTAGTGTCATCTTAAACACTGATGACAAAGTGGGGTATATGCTTTACAATTTAACAAAGTCAACAAAAATCCAGTCTTTCTCATCCAATTTTTCTTGCAAAGCCACATTCTACAAATGTGATTGTGATTTGTGGTCTCCCATTTATTCATTTACTTCAGTGATGCTGGTTGTCTTCTTGTTCATCTCCTGCTCTCCACACCACACTCTGATTCAAGTCCAAGGTACTCCTGTTTCTTCTAGTCAATTCATATGCTTTCTTCCAGTCCCTCAAGCATTTTCATTTGGAAGACTGGAAAAGGGTTCACTAGGAAAGACCTTCTAAGAGCTCTACTATTAGAAGAATGAGAAAGCAGCATCTCCTCCTGTTTGCTGGCTCAATTTTTGTTGGATAAACTTACTTTCTCTTTAGTCTGTTCTCTAACCAAAACATATCAAAAAGCACAAACCAGGAAACAGCAAAAAATGAGTTAACCAACTCCAAGACAGCAGCAATAATCCAAGTAAAAGAATTAATTTAGCGTTCGTCTTTTTTGTACACAGACTTCTTCAGAATGAATTAAAAACTTAGGTGTCATATAAATACACAACTCAAAGTCATAATTAGTTAACACACAAAAGTCACCACCCCTGCTACAAAGTTTTAAAACTAGGTTAACTATTAACTTGCTGGCAATAAAAATACATATATATATATATATATATATATACATATATATATATATATATATATATATATATATATACATAAAACAGTTCCATGACTATTGTATTAAATACATTGATTTAAGTTTTAAAAAGGGGGGGGGAGTGTTATTTTATCATTCAAACTAGGAAAAATTGTAGAATTTAACCTGACCTACCATTTCATCTCAATAAATTCCAAGTATTAATCTATTGGGCCCTCTCTTTGTCCCAGATCTACATGATCTATAACAGAAAACTTGAAAAAATGGTCAGGAAATTCTTGTATATGCCTATATAAAGCATTTACATTTTTGTTGGCTATGTTGCAACAATGTTGATAAATTCTCTGTTTGATGGCCCTCTTGGTTTTCCCGACATAGAAGCCATCACAGGCCTGGCACAACCCAAGATATACTAGCCCTTTAGAGTAACAATAATATTTTTTTCTTTGGTCTAATTTTTCCAAAGTTCCTAATAGTGACACCTTCTGTGTCCAACATGTGTCTGCATTGGGGGCATCTACCACATTTGTAACTACCTCCAGTCTCATTCAGGGAGTTTGTCCTTTCCAATAATCCCTTAAAAGACACCTCTTTCTTATAAACCATCTTCGGTGTCGTACCTAAGGTAGTAGCCTCCCCTGGGTTCAGAATAAAAATGTCCCAGTGCCTATGAATAATGTCTCTAATGTCATAGAAGTTGGTGTTGTATGGCAATAACATCACTCCTTCCAAACCCAGATTCAGTCATATTGTCCTTTCCTTCCAATAAGTTGAGGTCAATACTCAACAAGCTGTGGTACACACCCTCTCTTCTTTTGAACTTTACTTCATTCATGATGTTCTTAATAAATACTTCAGGGTAATCTCTCTGAACCAACATACCCTGCAGCACTGTACATTTGCTTAAAAAGTCATCCCAGCCAGATATCATCATAGCCAATCTAACGTATTGACCCTTTACCAGTGCTTTCTTCTGGTGGATGGGGGGCCAGCTGCTGAAATGCAGCAAAGAGCTGGAATAAGTAGGTTTTCTATATAAAAAGGATGAAAAAAGTTTATAATCATAGTCCTTTTTAATTGTAACATCTAAGTAATTCAATCTATCCTTGTCAGCTACCATGGTGAATTTCAAAAAGGCGGTTGTGTTGTTTATGTATTCAAAAAACTCTTCCAATTTTTCCACCCCATCCTTCCAGAATAATACAATATCAGCCAAATAGCATCTGTACAGTGCACAGGATTCTCTGTAAATGGAACCAAAGATATAAAGATTCTCCCATTGGGACAACACTATATTTGCAAATACTGGGGCACAGTAGGCCTCATTGCCAGACCTTGTGTTTGCCTAAAAAGTTGCCCCTCAAAGACCAAAAAATTATTTTCTAACACCATTTCCATGCATGTTCTTAAAGTACCTGTGGTATTGTAATCAAAATTAGTGTTAGTGACCAAATAGTCAGAGTAACACTCTAAACCCTGTTCGTGTGATATAACAAAGAATAAGTCACATATGTCAATAGTGACCATCAATAACCAATCATCAAAGTTCCTGCTTTATTTTAGACAAAAAGTCCCAGGAATCTCTAAATAAGTAGGGCCTTGTATCCAGTCATGCTTCACTTTGGAATCAATAAACTTTGCTATACAGAAGGTCTTCGATGCCTTGGCATCAACTATTGGACGTAGTGGGGGTCTGGTAATGTTTCTGTGAATTTTAGGGATCCCGAAAATCGTAGGGATCCGTAGGTGTGCAGTGTACAAAAAGGTAGGTTCCTCTATCGTGATTTGTCCATTTAATAACAGGTTTTTCAATCCCAGATCAATATTCTGGTAAGCTAAATTCAATTCATTATGAGAAACCTCTACATATGTATCACTGTACAAAATCTCCAACATTTTGTTGATATAATCATTCACATCCATAACTACCAGGCTCCCACCCTTGTCGGGTTTCATCACCCTAATCTGTTTATTAGTAATAATTTGCTGTAATTGCTTATTCTCATCCACTGTTAGGTTCTGTACTTTAAATTCACTGGGATACTTGTTTAATTTCCTGATGTCTCAAAAAGATGCACCATAGCATGTGCAGGGGGTATAAAGGTACTAGGTCTTTTTATGATCCCTAATTGTAAAGGTGTCATTGTCCTTGAAATACAAGGTTCAATTTCCTACAATAAACTTTGAGCTGTATAAGCGTTTCAACATTTGCCTTTTTTGTTGGAACAAAATTGAGTCCTTTTTCAAATAAGTCAGCCCATTCCGTTCCAATATTAGTCTGACCCAAATTGTAAATTTTACAGTCATTTGACCTGTTTGAAATGATGTTGCAAAGCTCCCATCCACATTATGTTCATTAGGGGTCAGTTCTTCCTGTAAAAGGAGTTGCTCTGATTCCTTCTCCCCCTCCCCCTTGTGGAGTTCTGATACTGGTAAAAATTCTACCTTGACCCATCCTGGCCTTGCCCTCTCTGATTCATTATTCTCTGACAGCGTCTCGGTGGAGGGTTCTCTAAAGGGTCATCCTCATAATTACTATCAAAATTTGTTTCAACATCATTATTTGCCATGTCTTCACTCCCTACTTCTGTCCAATAATTACTCTGTTGACTCAAAGGTGGATCCGGGTAGGCTTTCCCCCTTTCATAATCTGCTTTGTCACGTGTACGTTTTTTTGTCCTTCCTACCATTTAATTCCACAATAGTTTTTTCCACATCCTTAATAACATTGCTGTACTCATTCAATTTATGAACAAACAAATCCATTTTTATACTACTGTCTAGTTTACAAATATCATTATTTAAAACAGCCATTTTCTTGACATTATCCATTATTGAATGTCTGAATAACTCACATCCTTGCTTATTAAATAAAGCAAGTAAGTCCTGATGTAATAAGGAGTCCTTAATCAAGCCGGTGGAGTACTTCCACATCCGTAGCCCCTTAGGAACATGTTCATGCCTTAGGTATTTGCTTAAATAACAGTTTTCCAACTGTAGTTTCTTGTATTGAAGTGTAAGTTGCCTAAAATGCTTAATTTGAGAATCCGAAGTGGCACTGCTGACAGTATTTCCCACATTCACCGCTTCATTTCCCCCAGATGATGTTCTGTTCAAAACATTCACTAATAGAAAACGCCGAGCCATTACTGTTGTTGTTGCTGGTGTTACCTCGCTGATTATGCAACATACCATTAGCTCCAGAGTTAAAAGAGACAGCAACTTCAGGTTCACTCAGTCCATGAACATTGCCAGAACCATTTGTCTGTGCAGATGTAATAAATGAGGCGTTCGAGCCTTGAGAAAGGCTACTTGGACCAGCCTCACTAGTCTTGTCATTGTTACCGCTGATAAAGTTGTCAACCTTACTGTTTAAAAGTGCAATAGCAGTTGAAAGTGAAGAGATGGATTGTACTAACTGCTGCATATCCACACACTGCATGTCAGGTAATCGTTCTCCTCCTTCCATTTTTCAGACCAAAAACACCAAAACGCACAAACCAGGAAACAACAAAAAATGAGTGAACCAACTCCAAGACAGCAGCAATAATCCAAGTAAAAGAATGTATTTAGCGCTTTTGGCTTTCTTGTACACAGACTTCTTCAGAATGAATTAAAAACTTAGGTGTCATATAAATACACAACTCAAAGTCATAATTAGTTAACAAAAGTCCCCACCCCTGCTACAAAGTTTTAAAACTAGGTTAACTATTAACCTACTGGCAATAAAAAGCACAGTAACCTTATATACATATATATTTATAAGACAGTTCCATGACTTATTAAATTATTTAGATGTTACAATTAAAAAGGGCTACGACCATAAACTTTTTTCATCCTTGTTACATAGAAAACCTACTTATTCCAACTCTCTGCTGCATTTCAGCAGCTGGCACCCCATCCACCAGAAGAAAGCACTGGTAAAGGGTCAATACGTTAAATTGGCTAGGATTATATCCAGCTGGGATGGCTTTTTAAGCGAATGTACAGTACTGCAGGGTATGTTGATTCAGACAGGTTATCCTGAAGTATTTAAGAACATTATGGATGAAGCAAAGTTCAAGAGAAGGGAGGGTGTGTACCACAGCTTGAGTATTGACCTCAACTTATTGGAAGGAAGGGATAATATGACTGAACCTGGGTTTAGAAGAGTGATGGTATTACCAAACAACACAGACTTCTATGACATTAGAGACATCATTCATAAGCACTGGGACATTTTTAGTCTGGACCCAGGGTCAGCTACTACCTTAGGTACGACACTGAAGATCGTTTATAAGAAAGAGGTGTCTTTTAAGGGATTATTGGAAAGGACAAACTCCCTGAATGAGACTGGAGGTAGTTACAAATGTGGTAAATACCCCCAATGCAGACACGTTGGACACAAAAGGTGTCACTATTAGGAACTTTGGAAAAATTAGACCAAAGAAAAAATATTATTGTTACTCTAAAGGGGTAGTATATCTTGGGTTGTGCCAGGCCTGTGATGGCTTCTATGTCAGGAAAACCTAGAGGGCCATCAAACAGAGAATTTATCAACATTGTTACGAGATAGCCAACAAAAATGTAAATAATGCTTTATATAGGCATATACGAGAATTTCCTGACCATTTTTCAAGTTTTCTGTTATAGATCATGTAGATCTGGGACAAAGAGAGAGAGGGCCCAATAGATGAATACTTGGAATTTATTGATATGAAATGGCAGGCAAGGTTAAATTCTACAATTTTTCCTGGTTTGAATGATAAAATAACACTTTCCCCCTTTTTAAAACTTAAATCTATGTATTTAATATAATAGTCATGGAACTATTTTATATATATATATATATATATATATATATATATATATATATATATATATATATATATATATATATATATGTATATGGTTACTGTGCTTTTTATTGCCAGCAGGTTAATAGTTAACCTAGTTTTTAAATTTTGTAGCAGGGGTGGGGACTTGTGTGTCAACTAATTATGACTTTGAGTTGTGTATTTATATGATGTCACCTACATTTTTAATTCATTCTGAAAAAGTCTGTGTACAAGAAAGACAAAAGCGCTAAATAAATTATTTTACTTGGATTATTGCTGCTGTCTTGGAGTTGGATCACCCAAAAAATATATTTGATCTTCTAGGAAAAAAATATACTGAAGACAGCTGGATACAGCAGCCTATCTAAATTCCCTGACTGCTGGGATAAATGTGTTTCTCTTCTGTCTAGTATTCAGTAAATAATAATTTTCCACAAACACTTTGCTGTCTCCAATTTTTAATATTTTTCCATTCTGCCACAGTTTTGTCGGGTCAACTCTTTCTGATGTTACAATTTCATCTTTGCTAATACAGGTTTTTGCTGCTTTCTCATGGCCAGGTTTGGAGCATACACTGTACAAAATCTCCATCAGTATAATCACAACTGCCTTTTTTTGTTTTCATAAAATTAACGTAGTCTGCTCCTTCCAGTTTCTCTGGCACAACAAAAAATCTCATGTTTTCTGTGCATGCTCTGCCTTCTAACTAGCATTTTTTTAAATGGCTCTTCTTGAGAAGTCTTACACTCAGCCAGCCCTTTCTTTATTACTACCTCTGATTTTTGCAGTTTTATAACTTCATCTGAATTAGCTAGTCAAAGTTTCATTTTTTCCAGCCTTTCTGATATGACTTGATATATTTATTCAGTGTTTAATTTATTTTAATCACCTCTGAATACTTTGTTTTCCTCTAAATTACTGGAAGGCATCTTTTGTAACAAAGCTGAAGCCTGAACTGTTTTTTGATGAACAGCTGCATAATTATTCTCATGCCAGTGTTTCTTCTTTGCTTTTTCTGGTTGGTTTTCTTTCAGGTTCTCTAAATTTCTTGTTTGCTGGCACCCAGTACTTCCTAACCAGTACCTACATTTTACCCAAGCTTTGGCTCTTATTTCTCCGTTTCTGTTTTCACATTGGGAGTGCTGAAATTAAGCTGTTGATCAATGTGCAGCCATCTTGGAAGTCAAGGAGAAGGTTCTTGAACAAGTTCAAGGTACCCTGACAGTTGACAATCTGTATATATAACGTAGTTGACTAAATATGGAAACATGTGGATGCTTTGAAGTCAAAGTATGCTATTACTGGGTCCATATACTTTGTAAAAGCCTGTGGAGAGGACAATAACCCAAAAGATAAAATAGAAAAATGATAGTGAGATCAAAACGCAGAGAATCTTAAATGCCTACATTGTCTGAAGATTGGAATTCAGTGATGGGCATCCTTCAGGTCCAGAGTTATCATGTAACAGATAAGAAATAAAGGTAAACAAGGTTTGAAGAGAGCATCTTGAAAGCTGGTACCTTTACATACAGGTTGGCCCTGTATTAGCCTCCATGTCCACTATTTGGCTCTCTGCTCTGGAGGCACTCTATGATCTGTATGACAACATACTGTCAAAACTGGGAGAAACAAGGCAGATTGGTTTGCTGGATGAGACTGAATCTCCTGGAAAGGAGAATGGGACTCCTAATGTTACCAGTACCCTTGTTAGACTACTCTTGTGCACCAATTGTCTGTGACTATTAACTCTAGAGTGGAAACTGAAGGCCTATACTGGTAGAAGACATTAAAGGACTGCCAGGGTAGGAAGGGGTGGGAGAGGTGGCACATAGTCATTTAACCTTTTTGGGCTGCCCCTGATTCTGGGAAACTCCCATTTCTTGACAGACTTTCAATCCCATTATCTAATGAAGTTCCTTTTATTTTTTCCTTGCTGAGGTTTTTTTTTTTTTAAACAAAGAAACTGGAATTGAACACCATGTTCTTCTTAAATGTGGCAAAAGGAGGCTGAAGAAATTGAGCAACTCCCAAATCACTTTCCCTGTCTCAAACTTTTTTTTTTTGCACATTTTTGCCAAAGAAGGGACACGTGATCATGTAAATTTTGAGAATGCAACCAGGCAGACCTACTCATAACAGAACTCATAGCTGCAGCCCTAGACAAAGCATTAGCACCAAGCACCAAATGCAGCCCCTACAAACACTTCTTAACAGGAATCAAATCCAGTACAAAATACCAACAGTTGCTATAAACACTACACTGACCAAAGACAAGAGGCCCTTGTCAGAGAGAAAAAAAACAATTCCTGTGATAAGAAATTACAGTTTCATCAGAAACTTAGGTTTTCACAGAAAAATGAATAACTGGAAGGTATTTTTGCCCATGAAGGGTATTTATCTGCCCAACTAGAAAGATCTCTAGTCAACTGTCAGTTCTATCTAGCCTACAGTGTGTACGGACTTCAGTGGCAAGAAAGCTCTGAACCTTTTGGCTCCGTAGCCACTCCTTTTATACAGCTCTCTTTGAACCTCCCTATGGTCAAGGCTCATGGAAGGTGCCCATAATCTTTGAGAAGTTGGCTGGTGGTCATATCCTGGGCAGGATATAACCCACTTAGGTTACGCTACTGCAACTGTGATTGTAACGTTTCTTCATATATCATGTTTCTGTAAATACCTCAGACAGTATTCACTTGGAAGTATCGTGGAACAGCACCTCACATGGTTAGTCAACATACAGGTCATAAGTGGCTCCTAACTATACTGGGTACTTGGTACAATAAACTTTCCTGCAATATTACGAATAAATGATATATATTAATAACTCTGTTAACACAAACCAGGAGTTTATTGGGATTTTACAGTACCAAATGAAAGCATATACAACAACAGATAACGTGTACATCGATAGTTTGCTTATAAGTTGCAGAACTTTGCAGATATTTATTTGCCCACTAAATATGTAAATCCACACACAAATCATAATGCAAATATCTAAAGAATGGACAGACTCCTACAAAACTAATTTGCAGCAAAATGAAACATCTCCAAGAACAAAAGTCACTGACAGCTGAGGCCCATCTATTATGAATAGAAAGACTTACAATTGTAAGTGCAATTACAATAACAGCTTATGGATTATCCAATAACCTGTTCAAATGCAAAAACATCATTATGTCTGGCTGACATATTAATATAGTCACTGTAAAGAGCAGTGTGTGCTGAGTAATGTTTGCAAAGTTTGTGTTTTAACGTTTTATGTAACTTTTACAGTTTTCCAGATATGTACATTTGTTTTCTGGCAGGCGCAAAACTATATTCTTAGTAACTTGACTCAAGAAAATGTTGTTCAGCCATGACCTCTACAGGTGTCAGGAGATGTTAAATTCAGAGACTAAGTGTTAAGGAGTTAAAATTTAAAAATTGTGCTTGTGTTATTAAAACCAATGGTGCATGCATACATTTTTGCCAGTCAGTGTCAGACGGAATTATGCTTAAGCATAGTCTCTGCTACTTCAAATAAAATTTCCTGACTCACATTTAAGGAGCATTACAGCAGAATAAAACAGCACTTCTGCAGGCACTGTAAGAATCCTTTATACAATGCAAACTAAAATAAAATCTCATCAAAAATACAAAAAAAAAAAAAATACAAAGTGCGCCACTTTTTTTTTTTTTTTAACACACTTTTCTCGTATTGTTTTTATCATTTATATTCCATCTACAACCCCCTCCCCCCAGGCCTAGACACTGCCCTCCCTAACAAAGGGAAAAAAAAACTTTTTTTCCAATCCCTGTTGTGGAATCCACTGCCAACTAGATGTTCTGAAAAATGCAACTCCTCAATTTCTTCTTATTCTACTCCATTTCACATACAACTTCAGTACAGGGAATCAAATAAAAACCAAAGGGCATGGATGTAATTTCAAAGCGATAATTGGTTTTACAAATGCATACAAACATGTCTGCAATAAAAGGTGTTTGTAACTCAGAAAATGCCCCTTGGCTACACCAGAACCTGTTCCAGTACAGCAACTCAAAACTATTAAATGCACTCTTAAAACAAGAATCAATTATTTATTTCTGTATGTCCTAGGTATACGCAGTCTAAAAATAGGTGAATTACAAGACTGCTGATCAAAATACTGCTGACGATGCTTTTCAGAAGCTACTTCCTTCCGTAAACTCACCTCTTACTCAGCATAAACATAATGCTCAGTCCACAAAGTAACAGCAGAATTTCAAAGTGCAGATTTTGTATTTACAGCTATTTTACAATAGTTCAGAGCTATAGTGATTCATGGTGTTTTTCACCCCTGCATATGGTAAGACTGCACTGTGCTCAGCTTTTAAGGGCTGTAGGTATTCCTGAAATCATGCTGCCTACAAGTGCAGTAAGATTTGGTTGATGGCACATAAAGATGATCAAAAGACATGTCATTGGAAGGCAGTATTTGGAAAGAAGCGAATAGTGAATATCAAAATACTGCAGACATCTTGTAATACTTCCCATTTTGTGTCTGAGTGAACCTGCAGTACCTGCACTTTTCTGTGCTGGGCTTCCATGTGAATGAGTTTCTCAAATACAAGATTATTTTCATCAGCACGACTTGTCAGGACGTATGCCTTTTTGCAAGAGGAAATAAAGACTTTGTCTTGATGGTCATCTTAGCTTACTATCACATTACTATTTTAACCCTTTTTTCAGACTGCAGTAAGAGTGAAACCCCAATGCAGAGAAATTATTGCTCAATTTTTATTTGGTTACGTTTACTGTACCTGAATAAATTATTAAAATCTATAAGCAAACGTTTATTTTACCAGATTCAGTCTTAACTGATCTCTAAAATTATGGTTACCTCTTTCCACAGCGGTCACAAACATAAGGTTTTTCTCCAGTATGTTGTC
Organism: Protopterus annectens; assembly: GCF_019279795.1. Classification (NCBI taxonomy): domain Eukaryota; kingdom Metazoa; phylum Chordata; order Ceratodontiformes; family Protopteridae; genus Protopterus; species Protopterus annectens. The sequence continues at coordinate 1,832,584,481 of NC_056728.1, read as the reverse complement.
GCACATGTGCTATCAGTGAGCTTGCTTGAGTAAAGCCCTTCCCACAAATTATACAGACACATGGTTTTTCACCTGCAAGAAAATATTTGATTAACAGCAAGTGGAAAGCACTTTTTCTGGCACAAAGGTATATACATATGTATTATATGATTATCAGGTAATCCTCCTAATCACTAAGACAGAATAAGACAGATCACATCAAAAGATGTGAAATGTTTAACTTAAATCAAAGGAACAGAAAGTACAATTATGTAAGGAACTATCCACAAGAGCTGTTTGAGGAGGATCATTGTTGCAGTTATAAACTTTGGGAACAAGCTGCAGGTGAGGTCCTAGACCTCTTACCCAACTTCCAGAGCTTTGCACACTTCCCCACAACCAGGACAGGTAGACTTCTCCTTCCATGGATGTCAGCACAATCCCAGGATAAGGAGACATCCATCCAAGCCATCATCACGTCTTTCTTACCCATTCAGGCCTAAAGGGTACTTGCAAAGGGTTGTGTGGGCATCTATGGAAGCATCCAACTCCCCTCGTGACCTGCCCTCTCACAACTTTAGGCTTGGTCAAGCAAGAGGTTATGGCTTCCTTGGAGATAAGCGAGCAAAAGAAATAACATGGGTGCAGGGGGTGGATGAGGTAATAACCACTACAACCCTTAGATACCCAAGACTTTCCCACGAGAGTAAACTGTACAGGAGGTGGATGAGGTAATAACCACTACAACCCTCAGATACCCAAGACTGCCCACGTGGGAAAAGTGTAAGGGAAATTATACTGCTACACTAATCCTACTCAAGTATCTACTGTTATCATCAGTTTCTTATATAAAGTACAGTTACACAAGTCCTACTTACCTGTAACAGATGATGTTCGAATTCCTCACTGTCTCAGTGGTATTTTGGGTTATCTGCAAAGATAACCCAGTACTGGCCAGCTTTCAAAAGCTCAGAACCTCCTCCCTCTCTCTGCCTGTGACAATGGATTGGGTAAGCATATTCCGAGAGGGAAGCTTTTAACTGTCACAGGAAGTGAGTGTTCAGGCTTTTTTGATTCCACAAAGAAAAGAAAAGTACCTAAAGCCAGAATCATCTAGCAAGAGTAAATTCATAGCGAATCTCAGTAAAAAGAGTTCCAACAGTAACCACTTCAAAAAGGTTGCAACCCACCTCAACTATGTACAATATGTAGATAATACAATATGTAGATAATAGGTAGGTGCTGTCACTGGGGCAGTGAGGAATTTGAACATCTACTGTTACAGTTAAGTAGGACTTAAGCAAATGTTCCTCACTCCCATCTGCCACAGTGGAAGTTTTGGGTAGAATACTAAAGCTTAGCCTACTTGGGAGGTGGAAGGATAAGGACCCAGGATCCCCTGCAGAGTGGTCCTAGCAAAGTCTGCTCTGGACACTGACAAGGAATCCAGTTTGTAATGCTTTATGAAAGTATGAACAGAGGACCATGTTGCAGCTTCTAGAATGCTTCGTGTCCACCCCTTTGTAAAGTGCCACTGGAGAGGATAAGGCCCTAATCGAGTGAGCCTTAACCTTGGAAGAGATCTGTCATCATGGGAGTAACAGAAAACAATAGCAGAGGACAACCATTATGCAATAGTTTGCTTACAGACAGGATTACCATTCTTGTCCCCTGTATAGGAGACAAACAGCTGCTCTGCATTCCTACAAGGCTTTGTTCTGTTAAGGTAGTACCAGAACTGTCTGTGCGCTTCCAAGGTATGTAGAATCTTTTGTCCCCTGTTTGTTTTGGATCAGGATAGAACAGTAAGAGACTGATGGCTTGATTCAAGATAAGTTCAGAAACAACTTTAGGCAAGGATGATGGATTACTGCATAATAGAACAATGTCTTTTTAAATCAGACAGGGTTGTTCCACCATAAGAGCTTGCAACTCAGGGACTGGTCTTGCAGATGTTAGAACAATAAGTAAACCAGCCTGAATGGCAGGTTCATAAGGAGATAACAATTTTTCAAGAACAAAGTTGAGATCACAGGGAGGATGGATTGCTTTCAAAGGGGTTTCGTGTGCAACACTCCTTTGATAAGTTGTCTGACCACAAAACAAAATGAAAGGGATGGAGGCATATGACAACCCATCACTAAGTAGCTCACACAAATATTTGAAAACATGAGGGGTTGATACATTTTAGGACCCTCTCTTATTGGCTAGGCACCACCTAGACAACCTCTTCACTTGCAAATAGATTTTCTATTTGCAGGTTTCTTGCCTCCTTAAATGCCTGCTGCACACCCTCATGGAACAAGTGCCTGAAAGGTATCAAAATAGAAACATCCGGGCTGTCAGCTTCAATTGTTCCTAAGTGAGGATAAACCATTCACTCCTGAAGCTGTGTGAGCAGATCCAGTCTGTCAAGAAGCTTGTGGTAATTGCCCTTGGCCAACTGCATTAAAAGGGAGAACCAACTTTGCCTGGATTAAAGGGAGTTACCACAATGATCTTTGGTAATTCTTTCTGAATCTTTAGAAGTGCCTTGGAAATCACTGGAAAAGGTGGAAATGCATAAAGGAACATCCTCAACAATGGGAATGAAACAGTGTTTGTCCTCAAAGCATGGCTGCAAGGATGTCAAACAGAATTTTTTTCAGCTGCCAGTTTTGAAAGTAGGTGAACAGATCTACTTGAGGTGTGTTCCCCACATCTGGATCAGGTCTACATCACCTTGTCAAAAGCTTGATTGAGCAAATCACTATTTATCAAACTCAGTTCAGCAAAAGCTCAATTAAGCGAATTATTGTTTCAGCGAAAATTTTCCAAGTGAAAAAAAGTAGTGGGCCAGCTACCGACCATAATGAACACAACAAAGTTTAAAACTCTGCAAGGTGGGGGGCTTCACCTCCCACACTCCCCAATGTGGGGGGCATATGCCAACTTAGAGATCGCACCACAGTGGGAAAAGAGTAAATTCACGATGATGGCCAATCACATCCTTTCCTTGAGAAAAAATTTGCTGAAATGATCGCTTAAATGAGCTTTTGCCTAACTGAGTTTGATAAACAGTGTTCACTCAATTCAACTTTGGACAAAGTGATATAGATCCTCTGGATCAAGTCCTGGAACACATTTATATAGAGCTTCCACTCGTGAGGGGCTATCCAGGATCTATTTAGTCTGTCACTGTGTTTTTTCTGATGGAATGTAAAAGGCCTGAAGAGTCAGAGAATACTGTACATCTAGTTTTCAGACCATCACTGCCAACTTGCAAAGAGGGTATGACCTTGTATCCCTTTGCTTGTTTAAGTACCACATCATGGTATTGTTGTCTGTGACCACTAGAAGTGCAGGAGTCCATAAGTGGTGAAGAACTTTTCAGGCATGAATCACTGTCACCATCTGTTTTACGTTTATAAGCTTTGGTGTACCCTGAGGACCCTACTAGCCTTGTACTTGACTTGAACTCTTATGAACACTGCTCCCTATGCAAAATCTGAAGAGTCTACTGGACAGATTGGACTGGAGTTTGAAGACACAAAGGGAGTCCTGGATTCAGCGACATTTGATCCTTCTACCACTGCAGTTTCTGTTTCACAAATCTTAGTACTGGTACCTAGACCTCCAAGGGATGAAGGTGCTGGCTCCAACAATTCTTAAGTGTCACTGACTTTTTCTCGTGTGCAGCCTGGCTAGTAGTACAATGAGGCTCACTCATGCCATGAGGCCTAGAATTTTGCTCATGCCACATCTAGAAGACAGAAAAAAATGCCCCGATAAGTCAGAACTTTGTCTTCTGGCAAGAAGCCTGTCCTTTTTACTGTGTCTATCTAACATCCAAAGAACACAATTTATTGTGAGGGTGTGAGGATGGACTCTTGAAGGATCAACTTGAAGGAGTCCACGTACCTAGATAAAGAATCTGCATGAATCAGCAATTCGTCTGAATAAGGAAATATGTGGATGCTTATGGTTCAGCAATATGAAACCACTGAGGCCAGACACTTAGTAAACACTCATGGTACAGTAGACAGCCCAAAGGGTAATGCAGAGAAATGATAATGTAAGCACATTACAAAAATTTTCTGAAATTGGTAGCAATAGGAATATGATGTGTGTGTCCTTGTGATCAAGACTGACCATGAAACAATGGTCTGGAAGCAGTGTTAGGACCGGCTTTAAATTAAGCACTCTGAATTTTGGAACTTTTACAAAGGTGTTTAGAAAGGACAAATCTAGGACAGGTCTCCAGGAGCATTCCTTTTTTGGTATCAAAACATTCTGGAGAAAAATTCTTTGCTTTTATGTATTGCAGGCACTGGTTTTATGACCCTTTTACCATGTGATAGAGCACTGGAGGAAACAGCTCTGTATGGCCTGGTGGGTGTGGAGGAATTCCCCTGAAAAGGGGGAGGATTTTCTATTCACTGTTAAGTTTATGTTCCCTGTATTATTCTCAAAACCGATTTGCCTGAGACTATTTGTGGCCAGGCTGCAGAGCTGAAGGTTCTGCATGTAAGGATACAGCTAAATCATCCAAACTGTAAGCACTGTGTAAAATAAATTTCAACATATAGTCTTGATAATTTAGCATTCTAAAGGCTAGATTACTAGAAAGAGAAATCCTTTTGCCCTGAAGATCTAACTATTTTTTCCAAATTTTCAGGCAGCATTGGATTAGATGAAACCAAGGACTTTTTACCTGAGCAGGCAGCTGGGTCATCAGTCAAATGAGAAAAAGAGACTGGTCATATCTGAGGAGACCCTACATTATCTCTAAGCCTTTTTAGGAATTGATGGAATAGATACTGATGTCTTGTAAACAGCTTTATAATCATCTTCCAAGGCCAGTAAGAGACTGGGAATAGTCACAGAATTGGGCATATCATCCTCTATAAGGTCATATAACTCTATGTTCCAGACTACTCCTGAGCAAAAACATCACCAAATCTAGCAATAATCTGAGGAGAAGTGAACACTTGTTTGGACTTGAGCACAGGTCCGCCCTCTGAAGAATCAGACTGACTGGACTCAATGTCAGCTAGGAAATCACTACTGTCCTCATCAGATTCCTCATAATTCTCTGAAACAGAAAGGTCTTTAGTTCCATGTATGGGGACACAACCACTAGAATTAGCAGTCTGCAGAACACTCATAGCCAAGGAAGCCACATCAGCCTTATAAACAGCTATAATCTAATTATAAGATGGATGGATGAAGCTTCTGTTTCTTTTTCTTGTGAACTTCACTACTAGATAAAATACTTGGTCACAGAGTATTATGTTTTGCAAGGGATCTCTTTCAGTGGACTACTCCTGCACGTAAAGGGTTTGGTTCTCCCATATCTGCTCCAGGTACTGGAAAAGTCCAAGAGGACTCTTGTTCCATAATGGCCAGCAAAGCTACATTAGAGGGAAATGGGGTAAAAGGCAAGTGGTCTGCAAGTTGACTAGTGGGACCGACAGAATCACCAATTGTAGGCCTAAGCGTGTGTGTGTGTGTGTGTGTGTGTGTTTTTTCTTTTTTGAACTTTGTAATTAAGCAGGTCACCATATTGGTCAGCCATAGGGCTCTTTGTTTCTACTTGAGTGGTTGCCTCCTTCCCCTGTAACTGCAGTAAATTGACTCTTACATTAGAGCTGTAATACTTACCTTATAGCTTTAGGACACCTTAGGAAACCTTGTAAAAAAAATTCCCAAACTTGTATACTGTTGGTCTGTCTTTCCTGTTAAACATAAGTGAAATTACAGTGCTGAGTGCAAGTAACATTGAAGTACTGAGTGCAAATAACACAGTGCTGAGTGCAGATTTCAACTTATCTCTGGTGTGGTGTCTTGAGTCAATCAGGGTATTAACTGTAACCACTCCCACTGCCTTCTCTTTTCCCCCACCCCCCTCTTTCCTCAAACAGGTTAAACTGCTACAATTCAGTACAGGCATCATTTTCAAATCTAGGTGCTTAGGATTTCCCTCTCTCTTCCCCCCTTGGCTGACCTGGTGTGACTTTGTCTGAACTCTACAGTTCCCTACAAAACGGTGTCTACAGGACTGCAATCAGTTGTTTTCAACATTTAAACAGAGTAGGTTACACAAAAAGCATTTGTTAAGCTTTCACTTACAGTGCTTTGTAATTAAGCAGGTCACCATATTGGTCAGCCATAGGGCTCTTTGCTTCTACTTGAGTGGTTGCCTCCTTCCCCTGTAACTGCAGTAAATTGACTCTTACATTAGAGCTGTAATACTTACCTTATAGCTTTAGGACACCTTAGGAAACCTTGTAAACTGCAATAGCCCGCTACGCTCGGGCTCTCTTTGCTCCTCTCCCTGCCCCCAATTCCCTCCCGCCCCCCAGTACCTCTAAATTTATAGTACTATAGCCACTCCCCCACTTTCTAGATCCTATCTGCTTTCATCTGGGATAATTCCACCCACCCCCATTCTACTACCTACATTTAATAGCACATATTAGCTTTCATCTGGCATTCTTCCATCCCCCTTCCAGTACCTTTACCTCACCACTCTATCTTCTGGTGTTGCATCACCAGGTAAAACAGTTCCTTCACTCACTAGCTGAATCACATATAATGATATACTCCTCTTTACTACCCCTCTTGTTCACACCATACCTCCTTACCTTGTATGAAAACCAGTTTCTTACGGGATTTCAGGTCCCAAAAGGCCATACTATCACCCCAGCTGTAAATCCTTCCACCTTCAACCATACTTACAGTACCAGATCATATCCAACATCTTGTTCAGTCTATCAACATCTCAACCCCAGGCACATTGGTTCTAGATCCAAACACTACCACAAACTAATAAACAAATTCCTGAAGTTCATCACCAAGTATAGACTCAACCTAATACTTGGTGGTGATATTCACCCCAACCCTGGCCCACTCACTTCAGATACACATACCCCCTCTACTTGTAATCTAAGCTACAAACCTACAATTTATAGGCCAACTAACTCTCTCCTAGTCTGTCATCTCAATATTAGAAGCATTAATAACAAGGTACATGAATTGCATGCACTTCTGGATGTCCACTCCCCTGAGATTCTCTGTTTATCTGAAACCTGGTTAAAACCTAACACTAAAGACAATGAAGTGTTACCACCTGGGTACAACATACACAGGCTGGATCGTGCTTCGAGGAAGGGGGGGGGTTAGCTGTACTCTATAAATCTGAGTTGAATGTCAACATAGATGTAATACAACCTCCTCAGATTAATAACTCTGAGATTCTTGCCACCAAATTGCAACTTAATAAAAATAAATGCATTAATATCATCTGTATGTACATTCCCCCAGGTAACAATATATCTACATTTGAAGATATCCTGCACTGGTTATCATGTCACTACCCCCAAGAAACCCTACTACTTGGAGACTTTAACATAGACTGGGGCACCTGTTCCTTAGAATCCCCAACCACCCATATTAACCTGCATGCATTTACACAAATCATATCCACCCTACCAGGATAGGTAAACCCAACCAAAAAGAAAGTATACTTGACTGGGTACTCATAAACAGTCACCCCAACTGTACACCTCTGGTACCCTCCTTAATGGCCTAAGCGATCACCTTCTCACATATGTAATTAAGCACAAAACCATTAATTCCCAACAACCCTTACTCAGAAAGGTTAGAAACAATAAAAACTTTGACCCTGCCAAATTCCAACAAGAACTAAACTCATGTAATTGGTCTATTCTATAACACCTCCCCTTAGAGGAAGCAGTAGCATACTTTAACAACAAATTCCTTGAGATCCTTGATTTGCATGCACCTGTTCGTTCAAGGAGAACCAAGGCAAAAAAATTTTAAAAACATGGGCTTTATGGTTTCTGCCTCCTTAAATGCCTGCTGCACACCCTCATGGAACAAGTGCCTGAAAGGTATCAAAATAGAAACATCCGGGCTGTCAGCTTCAATTGTTCCTAAGTGAGGATAAACCATTCACTCCTGAAGCTGTGTGAGCAGATCCAGTCTGTCAAGAAGCTTGTGGTAATTGCCCTTGGCCAACTGCATTAAAAGGGAGAACCAACTTTGCCTGGATTGAAGGGAGTTACCACAATGATCTTTGGTAATTCTTTCTGAATCTTTAGAAGTGCCTTGGAAATCACTGGAAAAGGTGGAAATGCATAAAGGAACATCCTCAACAATGGGAATGAAACAGTGTTTGTCCTCAAAGCATGGCTGCAAGGATGTCTTAAACAGAATTTTTTTCAGCTGCCAGTTTTGAAAGTAGGTGAACAGATCTACTTGAGGTGTGTTCCCCACATCTGGATCAGGTCTACATCACCTTGTCAAAAGCTTGATTGAGCAAATCACTATTTATCAAACTCAGTTCAGCAAAAGCTCAATTAAGCGAATTATTGTTTCAGCGAAAATTTTCCAAGTGAAAAGAAGTAGTGGGCTAGCTACCGACCATAATGAACACAACAAAGTTTAAAACTCTGCAAGGTGGGGGGGCTTCACCTCCCACACTCCCCAATGTGGGGGGCATATGCCAACTTAGAGATCGCACCACAGTGGGAAAAGAGAAAATTCACGATGATGGCCAATCACATCCTTTCCTTGAGAAAAAATTTGCTGAAATGATCGCTTAAATGAGCTTTTGCCTAACTGAGTTTGATAAACAGTGTTCACTCAATTCAACTTTGGACAAAGTGATATAGATCCTCTGGATCAAGTCCTGGAACACATTTATATAGAGCTTCCACTCATGAGGGGCTATCCAGGATCTGTTTAGTTTGTCGCTGTGTTTTTTCTGATGGAATGTAAAAGGCCTGAAGAGTCAGAGAATACTGTACATCTAGTTTTCAGACCATCACTGCCAACTTGCAAAGAGGGTATGACTTTGTATCCCTTTGCTTGTTTAAGTACCACATCATGGTATTGTTGTCTGTGACCACTAGAAGTGCAGGAGTCCATAAGTGGTGAAGAACTTTTCAGGCATGAATCACTGTCACCATCTGTTTTACGTTTATAAGCTTTGGTGTACCCTGAGGACCCTACTAGCCTTGTACTTGACTTGAACTCTTATGAACACTGCTCCCTATGCAAAATCTGAAGAGTCTACTGGACAGATTGGACTGGAGTTTGAAGACACAAAGGGAGTCCTGGATTCAGCGACATTTGATCCTTCTACCACTGCAGTTCCTGTTTCACAAATCTTAGTACTGGTACCTAGACCTCCAAAAGATGAAGATGCTGGCTCCAACAATTCTTAAGTGTCACTGACTTTCTCGTGTGCAGCCTGGCTAGTAGTACAATGAGGCTCACTCATGCCATGAGGCCTAGAATTTTGCTCATGCCACATCTAGAAGACAGAAAAAAATGCCCTGATAAGTCAGAACTTTGTCTTCTGGCAAGAAGCCTGTCCTTTTTACTGTGTCAATCTAACATCCAAAGAACACAATTTATTGTGAGGGTGTGAGGATGGACTTTTGATGGATCAACTTGAAGGAGTCCACATACCTAGATAAAGAATCTGCATGAATCAGCAATTCGTCTGAATAAGGAAATATGTGGATGCTTATGGTTCAGCAATATGAAACCACTGAGGCCAGACACTTAGTAAACACTCGTGGTACAGTAGACAGCCCAAAGGGTAATGCAGAGAAATGATAATGTAAGCACATTACAAAAATTTTCTGAAATTGGTAGCAATAGGAATATGATGCGTGTGTCCTTGTGATCAAGACTGACCATGAAACAATGGTCTGGAAGCAGTGTTAGGACCGGCTTTAAATTAAGCATTCTGAATTTTGGAACTTTTACAAAGGTGTTTAGAAAGGACAAATCTAGGACAGGTCTCCAGGAGCATTCCTTTTTTGGTATCAAAACATTCTGGAGAAAAATTCTTTGCTTTTATGTATTGCAGGCACTGGTTTTATGACCCTTTTACCATGTGATAGAGCACTGGAGGAAACAGCTCTGTATGGCCTGGTGCGTGTGGGGGAATTCCCCTGAAAAGGGGGAGGATTTTCTATTCACTGTTAAGTTTATGTTCCCTGTATTATTCTCAAAACCGATTTGCCTGAGACTATTTGTGGCCAGGCTGCAGAGCTGAAGGTTCTGCATGTAAGAATGCAGCTAAATCATCCAAACTGTAAGCACTGTGTAAAATAAATTTCAACATATAGTCTTGATAATTTAGCATTCTAAAGGCTAGATTACTAGAAAGAGAAATCCTTTTGCCCTGAAGATCTAACTATTTTTCCCAAATTTTCAGGCGGCATTGGATTAGATGAAACCAAGGACTTTTTACCCGAGCAGGCAGCTGGGTCATCAGTCAAATGAGAAAAAGAGACTGGTCATATCTGAGGAGACCCTACATTATCTCTGAGCCTTTTTAGGAATTGATGGAATAGATACTGATGTCCTGTAAACAGCTTTATAATCATCTTCCAAGGCCAGTAAGAGACTGGGAATAGTCACAGAATTGGGCATATCATCCTCTATAAGGTCATATAACTCTATGTTCCAGACTACTCCCGAGCAAAAACATCACCAAATCTAGCAATAATCTGAGGAGAAGTGAACACTTGTTTGGACTTGAGCACAGGTCCGCCCTCTGAAGAATCAGACTGACTGGACTCAATGTCAGCTAGGAAATCACTACTGTCCTCATCAGATTCCTCATAATTCTCTGAAACAGAAAGGTCTTTAGTTCCATGTATGGGGACACAACCACTAGAATTAGCAGTCTGCAGAACACTCTTAGCCAAGGAAGCCACATCAGCCTTATAAACAGCTATAATCTAATTATAAGATAGATGGATGAAGCTTCTGTTTCTTTTTCTTGTGAACTTCACTACTAGATAAAATACTTGGTCACAGAGTATTATGTTTTGCAAGGGATCTCTTACAGTGGACTACTCCTGCACGTAAAGGGTTTGGTTCTCCCATATCTGCTCCAGGTACTGGAAAAGTCCAAGAGGACTCTTGTTCCATAATGGCCAGCAAAGCTACATTAGAGGGAAATGGGGTAAAAGGCAAGTGGTCTGCAAGTTGACTAGTGGGACCGACAGAATCACCAATTGTAGGCCTAAGAGTGAGTGTGTGTGTGCGTGTGTGTGTGTGTGTGTGTGTGTGTGTGTGTGTGTGTGTGTGTGTGTGTGTGTGTGTGTGTGTGTGTGTGTGTGTGTGTGTGTGTGTGTGTGTGTGTCTGTGTGTTTTTTTTCTTTTTAGGTGCAACCATGTTTGATGGGGATACCAGAGTTAGGATCCATCAAGATAGGGGAGAGACCACAAGCCAGAATAATAAACTGACAATACTGGATAATGTATCACAAGAAGCATGTCCCAATGCAACTAAACTCTGCCAAACAGTGTTATTACAAAAAAAAGTTTGAAATGTGTTCAGAATTCTTTCCCAACTGACATAGATTAAAGAATTTCCAGTACACAAAGTCCAAACACTAAGCAACCAAAGTGCCAAACCAGTGGTGAAAATCAGCTCCACTCACTTTAACCGTGTTAAACTGCTATAAAATAACTTAAGAGCAATTTAAACTACCTTTTCCTCTCATACAGAGTGAAATCTTCACAGCGCATTCATATAACTTCATTAATGGAAGAATCACAATCTGATGTTAACACACAGAGCACAGCAGAGTCAAACAGTAAATAAAGTACAAATGCTGAGAAAAAAATAAAAGTTCTGTAATACTTCCTTGTCAAAAGATGAAAATGAAGTTACAACAGTTAACGACAAGCCTCTAGTGCCTAACAGCACACTTGCACATAGCATTTCTGACAGAAATACTAAGTTTCTTCAGAAATAGCAAAAATAAATGTATGCCAAAAACAGAAGCCAAATAAGCACTGCTACAAGCAGCAACTCCCAGAGGAATTACTGTAAACAGTGACAGAAATAAAATATTAAATATATGCATATTAAACAAACATTAAAATAGGAAAAGAATAACAAATCTAATAATAAAATGGTTGGGGCAAAATGGGAATGATGAACATCTTGCACCACATTCTTTATATAGATCACTGTTACAGTTCTAAGTCTTAACAAGATTTCTAAAACTCTGCCCAAAAATTGAAAAGCTGAATATCTGCATGGGGTAGGAGACCTAGCAAGATGGTGATGGTGAAACATGCACTAATCCCTAAACAGGGTCCAGTCTGTAATGTTTGGAAAATGTGTGCACAGATGGTCAAATGTTTGTTGCCAGAATTTGATGGCATCCACTTCTCTAATTTAGGCAACGGAAGCTGTTGTTGCCCTGGTCCATTGCAAGGATGGCCCACTGGAAAAATACCAGAAGCTAATGCAATGAGCTAGTCATAAGAGGTTTGCTATGACACGATTCCCCTTCCACATTAGCAGCAAAGGAAATAAAATGTTGCTATGTGCTTTCTAATGTCATAAGTACAATAGGATGGACAACCACTTACTCAGAAATGAAGATAGAGAGACAGGATGCCTCCTTATATTGTGGACATGGTAATGTCAATGGATGGAGGAGTTTGCCCAGTTTGTGGGGAAGGGTGCAAAATTTTGCCGCATAGGCTTGATATCTGCAAACTTGCCTGTGACATGTTCCCAAGGGTTATGAATACAAAAGTGATATGTATGATGAACATCTGCTTTCAGACAATAAACTATGACAGTAAAACAGAAATCTCTTTTTGTTCTGATACTGCCATCAGATAGATGCACACTACAGGAACTCTTGGCAGTGGAAGATAACCATCGCTTTGTCAACATATGAGACACTAGTGTCTCATGTTTCACTTTCTAAAGAAAGTGTGGTTATCCCATAACTTCAAAAACAATGAAACTTTAATGAAAAATGTCTACAAACTACTCTAGCCAGCTGAGGAATAGCACTAACAAAAACTATAACGGCAGCTGCTACCTAACCCTTTAACTATGACTGACGGGGTATCTCACCACCAAAGTTACAGAACTGCTTGTGCTGAGAACGTTTCAGGGAATAATTACACTAGCCCAGTTTTTGTTTTTTATTTCACTAATGCATTAAGTTAAAAAAAGAATTAAAAATTAAGCCAGGAAGTGAAACACAAAGCTACTAGTTGGCATGTCATCTCATCTTTCCTACTCCCTCACAGTAACAAGACATGACTAGCCAATACAAGACCTTGTCCGATGTCAGAAACACTGATACTTGTTGCTCAGAACAACTATCATTGTTTTACTTGACAAATACAAATAATTTTACTAAAGACTACCAAAACAAACTAATGCTCTGATCTTCAAGGATGGTTTTCTGTTGTAGCTTTTTTTAAAATTAAAACAACTAGTACTGGCAGGACTTCATATAAACCTTCAGGCAGTATTACCAGCACACCGCCCTCAAAGCAGTGATCCATGCATTTATGCAATTTTTTTTAAAACTGTAATCAACAGAAAGAGCATTTCAATAATAAGCAGCAAACTCTAATCCTGTCATACCTCAGTGCCATTATAAGAGTGTAGACAGCACCAGTGAATGTTACTTGAACAAAAATAAGAGATCAGTAATATGGCTTATATGGAAAGGTTTGTGAAAAAGGTAACTTGAAATATATTACTTTGGGCATTATTTTTCCACTTGACCACAGTCAAACAACCAGACCATAACAAAATCAAAGTTGGTATCTTTGACAGGCAGGTCATGTGAGAAGGCAAGGGCCATTACATTGCCCTGACCTTAGTTACACGATCATTAATGTGGCTTGTCAGGGAGAGACCACTCAAATCAAGAGATAAAAGGTTAATATTGGTGGTTCAAGATAGTGGGCTACGCACAAGCTGGTTTACAAAGTCCACTGAACATGTGGGAGAAACAAATGTAGATTTTGTAAAACCGAACTGGAAACATTCGCACACCTTGTTGCTGACTGTGACATACTAATGGCAGGAGGACTGTATACTGAAAGGCACAATAATGTGATGAGACTGTTGCACTGGGGATTGTGCGAACACTATGGTTTTGAAATGGCTGAAAACCACTGGAAACATTAGCCACAAAGCTTCATAGAAAATTATGAACTCTATATTACATGGGATCACCCACTGCAAACAATTCAAAAGATGGATGCTAGAAAACCAGATAAAGTGGTCCAGGAAAAGAAGACAAGAGTAGCATTGATCATTGAAATCGCCACAGACAGTGACTATAGTGTTCTGCACACAGAGAGACAAAGTTATAAAATATCAGTATCTACAAGCATAAATGAGAGCAATGTGGAAGAAAGATACCCAAACAGTTCCAATAATAGTAGGACCAACGGGTCTTATATAAAAAAAAAAAAAGTCTAAAGTCTTTAGATACGCTACCAATACATACAACTCCATACGAACTGCAGGAGGAGTCATTAATGGGCACATTGCGGGTGCCTGGAAGAGCACTTTTGGCTGACATCAAAGAGTAAAACAATACTAATTTCATGAACTTTAATAGTACTTTGTCTTAGGAATGGGGTCCATTCCAGTCATGGTATTAGAAACTCAAAACATTTGGAGAAATTAAAAAAGGGAAAGACTGTGTATGTTAGACAAAAAGATGAAATAGCACCACGACTCAGGCAACAGAAAGTAGAAAAGGCTGTCACCAAGCTTAGGGAGCCTATAACAAGGAGGACAAAGTAAAGTTGTGTACACTTACCATAAATGTAGATGTTCGAGTGTATTCACTGTTGCAGTCATCACACTAGGGTTATCTGCCTACAGGTAAGCCCTCAGTCAGCCCAAATACCAGAGTCTTGGGATTTGTGTGTCGGTTGCTGTTGCCTCTTCCATGACGTCAGGTCATCAGGGGTATAAAATATGCAGCCGATGCCATTACATCAGTTTTTCTTGCCCCATATGTCAGGAGCCCCCAAAATAGGAAGCCATTACTTGGTGTGGAACACCTCCATTAAAAAGTAAATACCCCTGCCATAAAATATGGCCATAAAGAGGATAGGTAGAAAGGATATAAAAAAACAGGGAGATGGAGGTAGGGAAACCAGGACTGCAACTGAATACACTCGAACAGCTACATTTATGGTAAGTGTACACAACTGTACTATGTTCTTCATGTTTCACTGTTGCAGTCATCAAACTTGGGTTGATTCCCAAAGCTGAGGAAAGGTGGCGGCAGTCAAGAGGTGTTAGGGCTGGCTAGGAGGCCTTGTAAGACTGCTGTAGCAAATCCAGCTCTGGATTTAGAAAAAAATAGGTAAGGGGTAGTGCTTGGTGAAGGTGTGTACAGAACTCCAGGTTGCAGCTTCCAGGATGTCCCTGGTAGGGACTCCCCTGAGAAATGCTGTAGAGGTTGAAGTAGCTCTAGTGAAATAAGTTCGGATCCCCAGAGGGGTAGGTTTTCCATGGTGCTTGTAGTAGAAATGGATGTAGTGTGTTATCCATTTGGAAATGGCTTGCTTTTAAATGATCTTGCCCTCTGCCCCTGTAGCAAAGCTGACTAGCAGCTGGTCAGATTTTCTGAAATGCTTAGTCCTGTTAAGATAGAACCTGAGCTGTCTGTGCATGTCCAAGGAGTGCAGGATCATTTCCCCTTTATTCTAAGGATTAGGGAAAAAGGTTGGCAAATGGATGGATTGGTTTAAAGCCACACTGGATATCACATTGGGCATAAAGGAAGGGTTAGTCCTGAGGGAAACCCTGTCAGCATGGAAAATAATGAAGGTCGCCACAGCCATTAGTGCCTGTAACTCAAACACTCTTCTTGCTGAAGTAACAGCTAGAAGTAAGGCTGTTTTCCAAGAGAGGAATTTTAACTCTGCTGAAGCGGCAATTTCAAAGGGGGGGGGGGGGTGAGCTTCTCCAGTACTTACAAAGTTAAGGTCCCAGGTCGGGGTGGGAGCTCTCCTAGGGGGCCTTAAATTATCTCCTCTCAGGAACTGTTTGATGATAGGGTGAGAAAATAGAGAAGGCTCAGTATTATAATGAGCTGAGATGGCAGAGGCATGAATCTTAATGGATGAGAAGGATAGGCCTCTGTGGAGCAGCTCTACTAGATCATCAAGGATTTGAGGTAAGTTGGGCACAGCTTTGTCCTTTCCTTGAGACTGACTCCAAGAACAATATCTCTTCCACTTTTCAGCATAGGATTTCCTAATACTAGGTCTTCTGGCCTCAAGGATGACGTCCAGCACCTGTTTGCTGAGGGATGCTGGTGGTGCATTTAGGGAATTGGCCAGGTTGCAAGGTTTAGCGTTTGCAGTTGTGGATGCAAAATATGTCCCTCTTGCTAAGACAGCAGGAAAGATGTGTGATGTAGGTGCCAGGGTGGCACTGCTGTCAGACTGCGTAGGAGTGGGTACCAGTGCTGGCGTGGTCAGTCTCGTACAATAAGGATTGCCCTTGGCCTGTCCTGTTTGATCTTGAGTAGTACTCTTGAGAGGAGGGGCGGAGGAGGAAAGGCATAAACTGAGAGGTTTTCCCATGTAAAGGATAGGGCGTCCACCTTCCAGGCTCTGCTGTGAGGGTTCCTGGTGCAAAATCTGCTCAATTGGTGGTTTTGGGGGGAGGCAAAAAGGTCCACCTCCGGTGTTCCCCACCTCTGGGTTAGAAGTTTGAATGAGTTGGGGCCCAGTTTCTACTCGTGAGGGTCCAGTAGATTTCTGCTTAAATTGTCTGCCAGTGAATTTTGCTTGCCTGGCAGGAATTGAGCTTGTAGGTGCACTTGGATGCTCAATGCTGTATTCCACAGAGCTATGGCTAACCTGCAGAGTGGGTAAGAATGACTTCCTCCCTGCCTGTTTATGTACCACGTAACTGTGGTGTTGTCTGTCTTTATCAGGAGCTGTCCTGGAAGGATAAGGTATTTGAAGACTGTCAGAGCATTCTGTATAGCTAGCATCTCTTTTTGATTGATATGCAGGGGAATTTGTTCTGGGCTCCATTTGCCTTGAATGCATTTGCCTGCCATGTGAGCCCCCCATGCATAGTCTGATGCGTCTGTTGTCAGGGTTTGGGCAGCGAGGGGTTGAGTGAAAGGAAGTTTCTTGTTGTGGTTGCATGCTTCTGCCCACCAAAAGAACTCTGCCCTTAGACAAGGTATGATAGGAATCCCTGTTTCCAGGTCCTGAGAATGTTGATACCAGAGTTTTTTAAGTACCACTGAAGTTTCCTCATATGCAGTCTTGCATATGGAATTAGCAGAATGCATGATGCCATGAACCCTAGGGCTTGCAGTATTTTCCTTGCAGATAGCTGGGTTTTGCTGGCCATTAGTTTGAAAACGTTTGTCAAATGGACCTGCTTTTCTGGAGTGATGAATGCCATATGGAAAGTTGTGTTCAAGCTTGCTCCCAGGAATACAACCTTTTGGCTGGGTACCAGATGCGATTTCTTTTCGTTGATGGTATACCTCAGAGAAGTTAGGAGTCTCTTTACAAATGTCAGGTTCTGAAGTAGCAATTCCTGACTGTCCGCCTGAATTAGGCAATCGTCCAAGTATGGGAAGATTTGAATATTTCTCTGCCTGCAGTATGCAATGGCTGGAGCCAGGCATTTTGTGAATACTCTGGGCACCGTAGATAAGCCAAAGGGAAGTACAGAGAACTGATGGTGCATAGAGCCTGCCCTGAAATTTAGATATTTCCTGCAAGACTCCCTTATGGGGATGTGCAGATAAGCTTCTAAGTGTAGGGTGACTAACCAGGCATCCTTGGCTAGCATAGGAAGAAGCTGTTGCAGTGTAAGCATTTTGAATTTTGGGGCGACCAGAAAGGTGTTGAGAATAGATAGATCCAGGATAGGGTGCCAAGAGCCCTCTTTTCTGGGCACCAGGAACAGTCTGGAGTAGAAACCCTGTCCCCTCTGTTCTACTGAAACAGGTTGAATAGCCCCGATATGGAGAAGGGAAAGTACTTCCTTTTGCGCCTCTGCCCACTGGTTTGGAGGAAGGTCTGGCAACCCGCTTGGAATTGGCAGTGAGTGGAAGTAGAATAGTACAGTTGTGTACACTTATCATAAATGTAGATGTTCGAGTGTATTCACTGTTGCAGTCATTACATTTGGGTAATCTGCTGGCAGGTTGCCCTCAGTCGGCCTAAATTCCAAACTCTTGGGTCCTGCGTCGGTTGCTGTCTCCTCTTCCATGACGTCAAGTCATCAGCGGTACAAAACATGCAGCCAACGCTATTTTCTTTAGTTTTTCTTGCCCCAGATGTCAGGTGCCCCCAAAAAGGTAGCAAAAATATATATATATGAAAAAAAAAAAAATATATATATATATATATATATATATATATATATATATATATATATATATATATATATATATATATATACATACATGCATCAATATAAACTTTACCTTCATCTACAAGCAAATACACCACATAGGTTGTAGAAGATAGAAAAGGAAAGATAAACTCCAGAATGACTGGGGGATGGAGGTCGGGTAACCTGGACTGCAACAGTCAATACACTCGAACATCTATATTTATGGTAAGTGCACACAACTGTACTATGTTCTTCGTGTTTCACTGTTGCAGTCATTACATTTGGGTAGAATCCCAAAGCTATGGTTGGGAGGCTGGAGCTAAACAGCATTAGGTGCAGCTATAAGGCCCTGCAGAACTGCAGTGGCAAAGCCTGCCCTGGACTTAGAGTAGAGAGGCAAATGATAATGCTTTGTAAAGGTGTGAACAGAACTCCAAGTAGCAGCCTCTAGAATGTCTTTGGTTGGTACTCCTCTGAGAAAGGCTGCTGAAGTAGCTGCAGCTCTGGTGGAATGAGACCTAATGCCCTTAGGCACAGGTTTACCATGGAGTAAGTAGCAGAAACGGATGCAATGGCTTATCCACTTGGAAATTGGATGCTTTGAAATAGCCTTTCCTTCTGATCCTGCAGCATATGTCACTAGTAATTGCTCAGTTTTTCTTAGAGCTTTAGTCCTGCTCAAGTAGAATCTAAGCTGTCTGTGTACATCCAAGGAATGCAGAATTCTTTCCCCCTTGTTCTGCGGATTTGGATAAAAGTTTGGTAGATAAATTATTTGATTAAGAGCCACACTGAAAACCACATTAGGCATAAATGTAGGATTTGTCTTCAGAGACTCCCTGTCTGGGTAAAATATGATAAAAGGCTCTACAGCCATGAGGGCCTGTAGCTCTGAAACTCTTCTTGCTGAAGTAATTGCTAGTAGCAGAGCTGTTTTCCATGATAAGAACTTTATATCAGCGGTAGCAGCTGGTTCAAATGGAGGCAGGGTGAGCTTTTCCAATACATAATTGAGGTCCCATGCAGGTAATGGCGCTCTTCTAGGAGGCCTTAAACTTTTGGCTCCTCTAAGATACTGGTTTAGTAAAGGATGAGAAAAGATTGGTGTCTCTGTATTGTAATGAGCTGAAATGGCAGAGGCATGGATTTTAATTGAAGAGAAAGATAGGCCTTTGTCAAGCATCTCAGTTAAGTATTGTAATATCTGAGGAATATTTGGTTCTGCTGTATCCGTTCCTTGTGCTTGATTCCAAGCACAGAATCTCTTCCATTTATCAGCATAAGATTTTCTAGTACTAGGCCTTCTGGCTTCCAAAATGACATCCATCACAGCTTTACTGAGAGGAGTTGTTTGTATAACTACATGATCAGCCATGCTGCCAGGTTCAGTGTCTGGAGTTGATTGTGCAGGATCTGATTGTTTTGCTGGGACAGTAGTTGAGGTCTTTGAGGTAAGGTCCAAGCTGGGTACTGAGACAAGTTCCTTAGGACTGGGTACCAGTATTGGCGGGGCCAGTCCGGGGCAATTAGTATCATCTTTGGTTTCTCTTGTCCGACTTTTAGGATGACCTTGGGAAGAAGAGGCAGAGAAGGAAAGGCGTAAACTGATAGGTTTTTCCAACTGAAGGATAGGGCGTCCACTTTCCATGCTTGTCTGTGTAAGTCCTTGTGCAGAATCTTTTCAATTGATAATTTTGAGGACAGGCAAATAGATCTATGTCTGGGCTCCCCCATTCTCTGTTATCATGCTGAAGACTTGTGGATTTAGTTTCCACTCGTGAGGGTCCATAAGGTTTCTGCTTAAATCGTCTGCCAGATTATTTTGCTTTCTTGGCAGGAATTGAGCTTGGAGATGTATTTTGTAGGTCAAATTTGTGTCCCACAGTGCCATGGCTAATCTGCACAGGGGGTAGGAGTGTGTGCCCCCTTGCTTGTTTATATACCACATGACCGTGGTGTTGTCCGTCTTTATCAGTAGTTGTCCTGGATGAAGTAAGTCCTTGAAGGCTGTTAGGGCATTTTGAACAGCTAGCATCTCTTTCTGGTTGATATGTAGATGCATTTGTTTTTGGGTCAATATGCCCTGAATGCATCTTCCTGCCATGTGGGCCCCCCAGGCATAATCTGATGCGTCTGTTATTAAGGTTTGGCTGGCAGGAGGTAGAGTGAAGGCCCATCCCATGTTTTGGAGAAATGCCTTTGCCCACCATAGAAACTCTTGTTGCAGGCAGGGAATGAGAGGAATCATTGTTTCCAGACTCTGAGAATGTTGACTCCATAAACTTTTTAGGTACCATTGAAGTTTCCTCATATGCAGTCTCGCATATGGAATCAGTAGGATGCAGGATGCCATGAAGCCCAAAGCCTGCAGAATTTGTCTTGCAGATAACTGGGTTTTTGTCGCCATCAGTTTGAAGTAAGTAGTCAGTTGCCTTTGCTTGTCTGGCGTGAGGTAAGCCATCGGGGCAGTTGTATTCAAGCTTGCACCCAGGAATGTTATCTTTTGAGAGGGTACCAGTTGTGATTTCTTCTCATTTATTATGTACCCTAGGCATGTTAGAAGCCTTTTCACAAATGCCAGTTGTTGATGAAGAATGCCCTTGCTCTCTGCTTGAATGAGACAGTCGTCCAAGTAAGGGTATATTTGTATACTTTTTTGTCTGCAAAATGCAATTACTGGTGCCAGGCACTTTGTGAAGACCCTGGGCGCAGTAGATAAGCCAAAGGGCAGTGCAGAGAATTGGTAATGCATTAAGCCAGCCTTGAATCTGAGGTATCTTCTGCACGATTGTCTTATTGGGACATGCAGGTATGCCTCTTTTAGGTCTAATGTCACCAGCCAAGCATTCTTGCCCAGCATGGGCAGAAGCTGCTGTAAAGTCAGCATTCTGAATTTTGGAATGTCCAGGTATGTGTTCAAAATTGATAAATCCAGTATTGGCCGCCAGGCCTTGTCCTTTCTGGGTACCAAGAACAGTCTTGAGTAAAAACCTTGCCCTTTTTCCTGTTCTGGTACTGGCTGAATGGCCCCCATATCCATGAGGGACGTAACCTGTTTCTGTGCCTTTGCCCATTGATTTTTGGGCAGATCTGGCCAACCGTTTACCATCGGCAGAGTGTGGAAATGGAATCTGTATCCCTGTGATACTATGTTTAGTACCCACTTGTCCTGGATTATTAACTGCTAATTTTGAGCAAAAAGTGCTAACTTTCCCCCTAAGGGTGCTGACAAAAGATAAGTGCTTGGTGTAGGCAGAGGGAAGTCATTGGGACTGTTTTCTGTAGGTTTGCACTTTATCTCCTCCAGATTTGGAGGTAGAAGCGCCCCACTGCCTTGACCTGTATGAATCTTGCGCCTGGTATCTGGAACCCTTAGGGAGTCTGGATTTGCCCCTTTGAGCTCTGTCTGACACAGGAAAGGACCAATTCTTTGTAGGCCAGTGTCTACTGAATCTTGGTGGCTGCACTTGTAAGAAGTCTTTAACAGTTTGCATAGACTTAACTTTGTCTTCCATTTCTTTAAAACCTCTTCTGCCTTAATACCAAACAGAGTATCATGCTGTAAAGGTGCATCTAGCAATTTAGCTTTAACATGATTAGGCAAATTTTGTTCTTTTAGCCAGGCATGCCTCCTAATCACAGATCCAGTAACTGCGGCCCTGCAGGAGTCCTCTAAGGAGTCAAAACCACATTGCAAAGTATGCTTTCTAACCTGTTCATTTGCATGCAATAATTCCTGCAATTCTTTATTTTCTGCACATTCAGAAATCAACATCATTTTCTGTTTCAGCAATCCCATAACATGTTGTTGATACTTAAGCATATGAAATTGACAGTTTAAGGCTCTGATTGCCAAGGTCGCAGATGTATAAACCTTTTTTCCCCATCTGTCCAGTGCCCTTGAATCTCTGTCAGAGGGGGTAGGATTTTTTTGCTGTTGAGGCCTTAACTCCCTTTGGACCCTGTGAAATAGTTTCAGGATCAGCAGCAGGGTTTCTAAATAAAAATTTATGCGAGTCAGGGACCCTGTAATATCTGTCAGGCTTACTGGGAGCTGGAGGTAAGGAGTCAGGGGTTAAACTTGACTCCAACAACACATCATCCACAATGTCTAAAACAGGGGGAATGGCTAAAGGTCTGTGCTGAGGGAGAAGGAGGAAATCCCTGTGCCTCTTTTTTGATTCTGAGAAATCTTGACTCTCCCAGTGAAAATGCTCCCTCAAAGTATGCAAGGTTTCCCCAAATGAATAATCCTGAGGAGGAGAAGCAGATGGTATAGACTCCTCTGCATCAGAATCCTCATAGGGAGGTATAGGTAATTCCTGATCAGAAGAGGAATCAGAAGAAATAGAAACCTGATCTGAAGATTCATAATCAGTGTCTTGACTAGGCCTCTTATCTGGAGGGTGATTGGTACCCCTGATCAAGGTAATAAGGTCTTCAACCATTTTGCTCATCTGTTTTTTAGGCATAGAGGCCTGTGCACTTGGCTCATGCGTCGTTTTTTTAGTTTTAGAAGTTGCTTTTGTCTTTGGTTTTGCAGCTGTCGTCTGTTTGACATACAAATGTTGAGGTCTAAACACACCCTCAGAAGCCAGTGCCTGCTTAGCGGCTCCGGACCCATCCGAGGGAGATACATTCGTCAGTCCATTACCTTGAGTATCTTGTGGCATGCCGGACTACACATGGGTGTCGGTAGAGGCCTGCGACTCGAAGGTAGCGGGTATCAGGGACTGCGAAAGCGCCTCACTGAGTACCGGCGACTGGCTTAGGAGAAACCTTGTCGTCAGTTTTGGATCTCGACTGCCTTTCTCTGTCCTTTTTTTTTGCGTTTTTTATGTACTCCGGTAGTCGGATTGCTATCCGACGACATTTTTGGGTAGTTAAATCTGCTTCCAAAATACTTTGAGGCAAAAATATACCAACGCTTAACAGTGCGTTGGTTAAATCTAGCACAAAACCGACAGCCAGGCACGTTGTGAACAGGGCCTAGGCAAGGAATACAGTATAAATGGAAATCCTTATGAGGTATTTGCTTCCCACAAGTAATACAATTATTAACTTTTTTTGACATCGGTATGGAGCAAGAAAAAAGTTTCCCCAACGGGGTACTATGCTTTAGTGAAGACTTCGGTTCTGAAACTCAAACTCGAATATTTCAGTAGTCGGCCAACCGGCACTTGCATAATGCTTCTGCTTCAGGCACCGCGCTGCAAGAAAGACTGAAGAAAATGGCGTTGGCTGCATGTTTTATACCCCTGACGACCTGACATCATGGAAGAGGAGACAGCAACCGACACAGGACCCAAGACTTTGGAATTCAGGCTGACTGAGGGCAACCTGCCCGCAGATTACCCAAATGTAATGACTGCAACAGTGAAACACGAAGAACATCTGTATCCCTGGGATACAATGTTTAGAACTGATCGGTCCTGAGTAATGGACATCCAGTCTTTTGCATGAAGGGCGAGTTTTCCTCCTAGGGGCGCAAGTACTTGGGCATGGCTGGGAAGGATAATTGGAAAGTCATTGTGAACTTTTTCCATATGGGGGTGGCTTTACCACTCCCTGGTTTTGAGGTGGAAACACTCCACATTGTTTAGATCTCTGCATACCCTGAGACTGTAGTCTTGGTGGTCTATTTCCCCTGGGTTTGGACTGAAAAGGCCTGAGAGGGACTGGAAAGGATCAGTTTTTTGAAGGCCAATGCCTACTGAATCTAGGTGGCTGCACCTGTAAGAAATCTTTGATGGTTTGCATAGATTTAAGTTTTTCTTCCATCTTTTTAAGAACTACTTCTGCTTTTGTGCCAAACAAATGCTCCTGATTTAATGGAGCATCTAGTAATTTTGCTTTGACATGATCAGGCAAGACTTGTGCCTTTAGCCAAGCATGCATTCTCAGTACAGACCCAGTGACAGCAGCCCTGCTAGATGCTTCTAAGGCATCAAACCCACAATGCAAAGTATGTTTACTAACTTGGTTTGCAGAATGCATTAATTCTTGTAAATCTTTTATTTTCCGCACAATCTGGAAGTAACACCATTTTTTGTTTAATTAGTTCCATAATATGTTGCTGGTACTTCAACATGTGAAATTGGCAATTAAAAGCTCTGATGGCAAGAGTTGCAGAGGTATATACCTTCTTACTCCATCTGTCTAAAGCTCTAGCATCCTGTCTGAAGGGGTAAGGTTTTTGGCTGCAGTAGCTTAATGCCTTTATGTCCCTGAGAAATGGTCTCTGGATCCGCAGTAGGATTCCTAAAGAGAAATTTGTGAGAGTCAGGTACTCTCTGTAGTACCTGTCAGGTTTTCTAGGAGCTGGTGGTAAGGTGTAAGAAGTAAGACTGGACTCCAAGAAGACATCATCTACAATATCCAGGACAGGGATATAGCTAGAGGCCTGTGCTGAGGCAAATCTAAACATTCCCTGTGTCTCTTTTTGGACTGAGGATAGTCCTTGGATTTCCCAGTGGAAGTGCTCTCATAAGGCATGCAAGGTTTCACCAAAAGAAAAATCCTCTGGAGGGGAGGCAGAGAAAATGGATTCCTCTGCATCCGAGTCCTCATGGGTAGATAAGGGTATGTCCTGGTAATCAGAAGGGTCAGAGTCATCAGACCCCTGGTCAGTAGAATCAGAAGGAAATTCAATTTTGTCTTTTGGCAGGGGAAGGCTGGCTTCCCCTAATTGAAGTAATAAGGTCTTCAGCCATTCTAAGCATTTATTTTTTTGGCATGGGAGCTTGAGCATGTGCTTTGGACATTGGTTTTCTAGGCATAGTGCGAACTCTGGGCCTGAGAAACTCAGCAGTTTTAGTTGGAAATGAAGTTATCAGTTTAATATGAATATCGGTAGGTCGAAACACACCCTCAAAAGCTGGTGCCTGCACAGTGGTTCCAGACCCATCCAAGGTAGAGACATCCGCAGGTTCCATAGTTGAAGAAGCATCTCGCGACATACTGGACTCAGAATGGGTCTCAGCAGAGGTCTGTGAATCTACAGACGCAGGTATCAGGGGCTGCAATGGCACCTCAGTAAGTACTGGTGGACTGGTGAATAGCTTAAGCGTCGTCGGCAGTTTTTGACCTATGCGGTCTGTCTCTGCCTTTGTCTTCGTGCTTTTTCGGAAGATCAGTAGTCAGATGGCTTAACGAAGCCATTTTGGAATACAGAGAACTAGAGTGAAAGAATTTAGTTACAAAAATAGCACGATGATGAATGGTTCAAGCATTAAACAAGGCACAAAACCAACAGCGAAGGACGTCGTGGTCTGAGCCTAAATAGGTGACACAGTAAGAATGAAAATCTTTGTGAGGTATTTGCACAGGCAAGACAATTGTTAATTTTTTCTGACATCGGTTAGAGCAAGAAAAAAGAATCCCCAACAGGGTACTTAGCTTTAGAAGACTTCAGGTCTGAAACTCGAAAAAATGAAAATTTCAGGTAGTGGCTGACTGACACTTGCGAATTGCTTCTGCTTTGGTCTCCTTCTCAGCAAGAAAGACTGATGTAATGACATCGGCTGCATGTTTTATACCCCTGACGACCTGACGTCATGGAAGAGGCGACAGCAGCCGACGCAGAAATCCCAAGACTCTGGTATTCGGGCCGACTGAGGGCTACCTGCAGGCAGATAATGCTGGTGTGATGACTGCAACAGTGAAACACGAAGAACATCAAGGGTTCCTCTAGAAGTATTAGAAATACTCCGGAAATTCTATGAAAGTCTGTATAATGCAGAGAAATATTGAAATCAAGAAAAGGTACAAATGGAAATGTTATGGAAGAATTAAATATACCAAGGTTTGAGGTAGATGCGGATCAATTACTAACAGTTGGGATAGGAGGAGATGAGGCAAAAATGGGATGTATAATCAATCTACAGGGAAGTCCCTAGGAACAGATGGTATTCCTGTGGAAGTTTGGAAGCTAGAACAGAAAAAAAAAAAGTTAAAGATTTGGAAGGTGTTGATTAAAGCTATACTGACAGGAGGAGAAATACCAACATCCTGGAAGAAAGTAGTGGTAACTGTAACATCTAAAGAGGGTAAAGATCTAAACCACGATTATAAAGTGTTTATGTCTATAATGGCTAAAAGAATGGCAAAAGTGATGCTAAAATCGACAGATATGGATCTATGTGGTTTTGTCAAGGGAAGGCAAATGTTTGACAACATTAACAGAACACTGGGGATACATATAAGAAAATACCACTGTTGTTGGTGGGTCTAAATGCAGAGAAAGCATTTGACAGAATAAGCTGGGAGTTTATGATCAGGGCAATGGAAGCATCTATATTCCCTTATGAAATTACAAGGTTGATTAGGAGGATATATGATGGACTGGAGGCAAAAATGAAAGTGGGTAGGGGTCCTCTCTGATAATTTCTGCATGAGCAGAGAAACCAGGCAAGGATGTCCTCTCCCCCTTTGTTATTTGCATTATATTTAGAACCACTGGCAAGTAAAATAAGGGACTCAGAAATTCACGGATATAACTGGTATGGAAGTCAAGAAAAGCTGGCTCTGTTTGCCGATGCCATTTTATACCTGATCAAACCAGAAAGGAAAATTACAGTGGTGTGGAGAGTTTAAAATCTTTTCGGGATACAAAATTAATGAAGCTAAAACAAAGGCAATAGTGGTAAATTATGTACTCTCACATGAATTGGTTCAACAACATCTTTTAGTTATGTACTTACCATAACTTCGGATGTATGGGATCCATCTCGCCTACATTCATAACTGATGGGCTTGGAGCCGATCCATCGGCACCGACTCGGCCAACTAGTACACTAGAACGAAGTCTCTTATTGGCTGGGCTACCCTCTATCACAGGATGCACCACACCTGCTTCCCCAGATCTTGTTTGTTCGCTTTCATACTTACATGCAAACACAGAAAAAATAGTAGTTACTACAACCAACTAAAGTTCTTCAAGAGAAGATCTCCAAATGGAACTACATTTCCTCTAAATCCCAATGGAAGGGGGAAGGAGGGTGCAGTATGAATGTAGGCGAGATGGATCCCATACATCCGAAGTTATGGTAAGTACATAACTAAAAGATGTAATGGGATCCTATCTCGCCTACATTCATAACTGATGGGACAGCGTCGATAGCACCTAAATCCCGGGTGGCTCATTGGAAAACACTCCTGAGAACTGTGGAACCAAAGAAAGCCCTGCCTCGAGAAACCACATCTAGTTTGTAATGAGAAATGAAAGTGTGCGGAGAAGTCCAGGTAGCCGCAGCACAAATATCATCTATTGATAATTTGGAGTGAAAAGATACAGAAGTAGCCATTGCCCTGGTAAAATGAGCCTTGACTGGAAAGGGAAGCTCTTTGTTAGCCTGTGAATAAATGAAAGAGATGCAATCTTTAATCCATTTAGCTATGGAGGTTTTAGCTACTGGTTGACCCAATTTGTTTATTGCAAAGGAAACAAACAGTTGATTTGATTTCCGCGTCTGAGCGGTTCTATTCAAATAAAAACGCAGTTGTCTATGGACGTCCAACTGATGAAGAATATATTCTGCGTTATTAGAAAACTCGGGAAAAAATACAGGGAGCTCTAGAGTCTGTTGAATAAAGAAAGAAGAAGCTACCTTTGGTAAAAAGGAGGGATTTAATTTCAGGGACACTCTATGTTTGTGAAATATCAAATAAGGAGGATCAGAACAAAGAGCTTGAAGTTCTGAAACCCACCTGGCCGAAGTTATGGCCACTAAAAAGGCAGTTTTCCAGGACAGAAATTTCAAATCGCAGGTAGCAGCTGGTTCAAAAGGGCGGGCAGCAAGAACCAAATTTAGGTCCCAAGGGGGAACAGGGTGAGATATTGGGGTCCTAAGGAGCCATGCTCCTTTAAGGAAAGACTTACAAAGTTTGTGAGACATTAATGAAGGTTCAAAAGAAGCATGAAAATTAGAGATAGCCGCTAGTTGAACCTTAATCGTGGAAACTGAAGAGCCCAATTGAAAAAGAGAGGCCAAGAAATTCAAAACCTCCGATACTGGGGCAGTAAGGGGGTCTATACCTCGTTGCTGAGCCCAGAAGGCGAACCTTTTCCATTTGCTGGAATAGAGTTTGACAGTGGAAGGTTTGTGAGAAGAAGACAATATGTGGATCCTCCGGAGAGAGAATTGTCTCGATTAAGGATGGAAGCGGAGTAACCATGCCGCCAACCTCAAGGACCCGAGACGGGTGAGACTGTCCTGACTGATGAGTCAACAGGTCCGGCACGGGTCCAAAACCATGGACCTTCTACGCATACCTCTGAAGGAAGGGAAACCAAACCTGACGAGGCCAGTGCGGGCAATCAAAATCATTTCGCTCTCCAGGTAAATCGCCTTCTGTATCACCCTCGGCAGGAGGGAACCGGAGGAAGGCATAAAGAAGACCGGGGCCAAATGTGGGTCAGAGCGTCCCTGGGAATCTGTCCCTGAGAGGGATCAAAGTGAAGAACTCTCTGCACTTCGCATTGTGGGGCTGGCAAACAAGTCGCAGCAAGGAGACCCCATTTGGCGAAGATTTTCGCAGCCACTCTTTGGTTGAGGGACCACTCGTGGGGTAACAGAATGGTCCTGCTTAGTCTGTCCGCAATCACATTGGATTTCCCCGGTATGTGCGTTGCCATTAGAAAGCGGTTGGTAGCTACCGCCCAGTGCCAAAGTCTCATGGCTTCTCTGCACAGTGGGTATGACCTGGTTCCACCTTGCTTGTTTATATACCAAACCACCGACATGTTGTCGGATAGGACAGCAATCGGACCTTGCGGGAGAGCGTGATGGAGAGCTTGTAGTACCAAGAGTACCGCTCTCATCTCCAGGATATTGATATGCAAATGCGCTTCCTGGAGTTGCCATGTGCCTTGGACCGACCTGTCCAGGTAATGACCCCCCCACCCTACCTGGGAGGCATCCGTGGTCACAGTGGCAACGGGGGATTGAGGAATAAAGGGTCGCCCTGGTGAGATTGGATCGGAGGAGCCACCAACGCAGATCCCGACGGCAACTCTCCAATCATGACTAAGTGGTTCAAGGGAGTTCCTGATAGGACCATTGAACCGACAGAAGCCATTGCAGAATTCGCATGTGGAGTCTGGCTAAGGGGACTAGGAGTATAGTTGATGCCATCGAGCCCAACACTTGTAGGATCAGATGGGCAGGAGCTCTTGATAGAGGGAGGCAGGATCTGACTTGGTTTTGCAAAACTTGAATTCTTGCTGCCGGTAAGAAGGCGCGCATCCTTTTTGTATCTAACTCTGCGCCTATAAAAGTAATACGCTGAGATGGCTGTAGTACAGATTTTTGCCAATTGAACGTAATTCCCAAGAAACGGCCCAAGGTGACCGTGGCCATGAGCGCCTGAAATAGTAGATGCTTGGAGGTGGCAGTAAGGAGCCAGTCGTCTAGATAAGGAAACACTTGGAATCAAAGACTTCTCAGGTGAGCAGTCACCACTGCCAGACACTTGGTGAACACCCTGGGGGCTGTGGTGAGACCAAAGGGCAGTGCTCGGAACTGGAAATGACGGTCTCCCAGGCGGAAGCGTAAATGTCTCCTGGACTCTTGACCTATCAGAATGTGATAGTAAGCGTCCTGGAGATCTATGGAGCACATCCATGCATCCTTCTCCAACAGTGGGAGAATGGATTGAAGGGTGACCATTGAATTTGGACTTTTCACAAAACGATTCAATGAACTGAGGTCCAAAATGGGCCTGAAGTCCCCTGTCTTTTTTGGCACCAAAAATAATCTTGAGTAAGTTCCTGATCTGATCTGGTCGGTGGGGACAGGCTGGATGACTCCTTTCTAGCAGCTTTGAAATCTCTATTGCTGCCTGATCCCGCTGACTGGGTGGCACGTCCGGGATTTCCCTTAAGGGAAGGGGGGGCTTGATGAAGGGAATGAGATAGCCTCCGGTTATAATCCGAGCACCCACTGATCGCTGGTTATAGCTTCCCAAGCTTGTGGGTGTTCCATAAGCGACCCCGACTGGCACCAGAGCGGCACAGTCGGGCAACAACTCATGGACGTTGAGTGTAGGAAGAACCACGAAAGGAATCGCGGTCTCCAGAGTTACGGGGGCCTCTGCCGCCTCTGGGGCGGCGTCTTCCTGAATTCCCCCCCCGCCTCTGGAGGGGGGATCACTGGGTGGAGTAGGGAAAGACCTCTGAGTTTTCTGAACCACATTTTCCCTCCTCTCTGGGCCTTGGGGTAAGGCCTAGAGGAGCGAAAAGCGGCCCCAACGGCAGTCAAGGTCTTGCCCTCCTGCTCGAACCGAGTCAGTGTGTCCTTCACCTTGGGTCCAAACAAAGATGACCCATCAAAGGCGTCGGCGAAGGAAGACTTGAAGGCCTCCGCAAATGAACACAAGCGTAACCAGGCGTGTCTCCTGAGGGCAACGCCTGTTCCGCTGCTCTACTCGCCCCTTCGCCCGCATACGAAATGAGCCTCATGGACGAGTTTACAATGGAAAATAAGGTAGTCATCTGGGCGCCAACAGTGTGGGCTAGCGCCTCAGGTAGATTACCAGTGAGGGAGTCACTTAGCTCTTTAAGGAGGTCCCTTTGGAGCCTGGTAAAATGACATAAGTAATTCAGCGACCGTAAAGGCCGCTGAAGAAAGGGCACGCTTCCGCACCTATCCATGCTCTTGAATCCTTATTAGGAGGGTGGATAGACGTTGAAGCCTCTGCCACGTCCTGCTGTGTGGCAGATGCCACCACCATAGCATCTACGGGAACTCCTTTAGTCAAAAATTCCTTCTGGGGGGGGGCTGAAAGAAATTTATTAGGTCTTGCAGGCACCGGTTCCACAGAATCAGGGTGTTCCCAAGCCCTTCGAGAAACCAAATCAAGGAGTTCATCGAAGGGCGGAGACACCCAGGAGGCGGAGGGCTGGGCCCCGAAGGCCTTGAGGAAGACTGACTCCTCAGCGGAAGGGGTTTTGGCCTGCCAATCTCCTCTCTGTCTCAGAATCTCAAGGATATCTGAGAAAGAGACATCATCCGAAGATGATTTAGGGGACCCTTCCGCTTCATCGAGGTCAGTGTCCGATGTGACAGACTCATCTTGGGAGTCCACGTGCTTCCTCTTGCACAATTTCTTCCGTGGGGGCTCGTCCGAAGCAGTTTCGGATGGACCCCCCGGAAGAAGGGAACCCCCGATGGGGGTATCCTCAGGCCCTGGGGCCCCGCTGTCATGGGACTGCAATACGGCAGAAGCACCAGTCTCCAGGTCTAGGGACGGTGAGGTGGAAGCCTGCTGAGCCGGCAAGGACATGGCCAGCGCGCTCCTCATGGCCTCAAAGGCCGGACCTCCAGACTCCATGGAGATCACTGGCCGAGAGGCCACGACGGCACTAGGAATTTCGGCAGCCGATGCTCCGAGGGAAAGACTAGGTACCGAGGCACCCAGTCCCAAGATGTTCCCCTCGGGCCCGGCTGAGGAAGTCCCAGTACCAAACCCTGAACCCGAGGACAGGGTAGGAACAATAGTCGGTCCCGATAGACCTCGAAGGGGTCTCGGTTCCGACCGTACGGCTCCGCCTTGCTCCACCATCACCGACTCCAACGGCTCCGAGGAGGTTGGAGGAGGAATCGAGTGTTTCGGAGGGGGGATCGGCTCCGAAGCCAACTGGGCCAGAGCCGAGACCATTTGAGCAAAAACTGGAGACTGGAAAAGCCTCTGAATAACCCTATCCAAATCCGAATCCGACAGTTTTGAGGATTTAGAGGAGGTAGACAAGGGTCGAGACGACCTTCCTCTCTGCTCCGACAATGTAGGGGACCGGCTCCGAAAAGGCTCCAACACTATCGGCGCCGGATCCGGCACAGCATGAATAACAATCGGCGCCGAAGGAGCTTTCTTCGGAGCCGAGGGGGAAGAGTCTGAGCTGCACACCTCCACCGGCTCCGAAACCATCGGAACCGATGGAGGTGATTCGCCTCTCGATACTCCAACCTGCGGCTCCGAAACTAATGGAGACAAGGAAAGAGGCATCGAGGCAGACCCTTCGACCCTCGGCCCCGAAGTCAGTGGAGCCGAGGAAGAAGAGGTCGACTTATGCTTCTTAGCAGTCGGTTCCGACGGACTTGTCGGAGCCGATGACCTTTTCTTTTTTGAGGCAGTAGGAGAAGAATCCAAGGCTTCCTCAAAAGAGGGCTTAATAAGACCCTTCAAGATCAATTTATTTTTTCGCTCTTGAAGAACCCTAGAAGAAAAAGCATGACACACACTACATGTCTCCTGTAAATGTTTAGGTCCTAAACAATACACACATATAGAGTGACTGTCTGTAATAGACATTTTATAATTGCACCTAGTGCATTTTTTGAACCCTGACTTTTGCTCTTTGGACATGTCTGTCAGGATATAAAGCAGTGTCGAAATACCAAAAACTTAGCGCCAAACTGTAGAGCGCGAGAAAAAAATGGCACGAGCTCTCCAGAGAGAGATTTACCTCACAAGAGAAAACACAGCAGTAAGAACACAACAACAACGGGCAAAAGCCCTCTAACTTAAACGGGCTTTGCCCGGAGAAAACAATAACACAGACTTCAATAAGAAGGGCAAAGGCCCTCTAACTTAAACGGGCCTTGCCCGACAGCGATATCCAAGTATCAGAATAGTCAATCACTCACACACAATAATAGACAAAATACCAAAAATACACAAAAATAGCTGTTAAAACAGCTGTTGTATTAATTTCTGAAGAAACCCCAAGGTCAAAGACCAGTAAAAGGTAAAAAAGAACACTTAGCTCCAGCCAAGTCGAGACCACGTCCAGCTTGTAAAGCGGCAAACGAGATCTGGGGAAGCAGGTGTGGTGCATCCTGGGATAGAGGGTAGCCCAGCCAATAAGAGACTTCGTTCTAGTGTACTAGTTGGCCGAGTCGGAGCCGATGGATCGGCTCCGAGCCCATCAGTTATGAATGTAGGCGAGATAGGATCCCATTACATCCATATTTATGGGGACATATGATTAAAACTGATTCAGGTGTGGCAGCTAAGGGTAACAAAAGATAATATAAAAACTGAGAAAATGGAAGCTCTGTTATATGGATATCAAAAGTAAGACACAAGTAGTTAAAATGTTTTTAGGCTATTTAGTCTTATACACAGGTCAGGCATATTTTTTATCAACCAGAGGAAAAGTTGTGGATAGCAAAATAAAGACATGAAGGATTTTATCTGGGAGCGTAAGAAGGCAAGAGTCATGTGGGATAAGATGATTCTTCCAATAGAATAAAGCAGATTTAGATTACCCAATTTGAAGGAGTATTTCAGAGCAACACAGTTAAGGCTCCTATATGTAGCACAAGCAGAAAATGATAATTCAAAGTGGAAATGGATGATAATGAAACAGGTGGAAGTTCAAGACAAAAAGGACAGACTGGGATTTCGGATGCAGCCCTTTAAGGAGAATGACAATAATCATACAGAATATTAAATTCATAGAGTAGAAAGTATTCTAAGAACTAAGCCAACAAGGGAATGGAGAAGGGAGATTCTGCTGATGTTGATGGCTACAACTAGGGATGCAGACAATAAGCAAGAAGGGGCTGGAATTTACTTGAGAAAACTGGCAAAGAAGCCAAGGTATTGGGAGCAAATAACTAGAGGAGGAAAGGTAATATAAGGGGAAGATGAAGAATTTATAGGGACTGCAAGTTAAAGACTGATATCAATCCTTAATAGGGAAGACAGAGTAAAGGCAAAGAGAAAGAAATAGGGGTGCCCTAAATGAAAGTTCAGCCCTGGTAGGGGTTTTAGTAGAATCTACAACAGATGCTGCCATTAAGAAAGGAATAATTAGTAGAGCATATATAATATTGCATGATAACAATAAGAATAAATCAGAGGAGGTTAGAAAGGATTGGGAAGAGAGATTGGATAAACAATTCACAAAGGAACAATGGGGGATATATGAATGTCTCCCAAATATGCAACAAAGTCTAGAAGATTTAGGATATTTGCTTGGAAGTGTTTACATAGGTATTTTTATACCCCCCAAGTAGACTCCAAATAATTTTTCCTAAGAGAGACATCAAATGTTGGTGGTATGATGGGGAAGAGACAGGTAACTGGGAACATATTTTCTGGGAGTGTAATGAGTTGGCAGACTTTAAACATTCCCTGCAGACTGCTTTTTCAGAGATACTGTGCGAGCAAATTAACTAAGGAAATTACTTCTTTGACCTATGATACAGAATAGGAATTGCCTAGATATATAAGGTCTAGGTCTAATTATAGTGGTTGCCAAAAAAGAAATTACTAGAAAATGGAAATCAAAGTCTAAACCAACTTTACTAGAAGTAGCGAATATAGTAAAATAGATAAAACAACCAGAATTGGGATCTTTAGAAAAAGGTAGAAGCAACTTACACAGGAAAAAATGGGAATTGTGGGAAAAATACATGCAGAGGAGGAACAAGGTTTAAAAGAAGAGAATTTGAATGAGCTATGTAATGTCTGACAAAGACTGCATAGATTACAAATTATGCATAATGTTTGCAACTACAATTGTGTCGACATGGTTAGTAATGTATAATGTTTGCAACTGAAATTATACCAGCATGTTTTGTTTTCATTTATATAAATGTAAGATTGTCTGTGTCGTACGAGACAATTTAATACAGATGTTTCTTGTTTAAAAAAATTGATGAAATGCATTAATGTGTCATCTTTCACTTGATCTCAGTTAAATAGATGTGAACACAGTCAGTAAGGGTAACAATGTGCAGAAAGGAAGTCTGTATATGAAAGTGACTATTGCTGTCACTTGATCATAGTTAAAACTGCTCTAGCTTCTCCAGGGGCAGTATGAATGTGCATGTGAAAAAAACAAATGCAGCTTTTATTTGTGGGTAATTTATGTATCTTCTTCACAGTCAAAAGATAAGCAACCTATCTGAAATGGCACATTTAAGACTGTGAAAGTCTGAGAATGAAAGGAGCTGAAACTGCTATTTTATAAACTGTTGGACAATATTTTAGCTTTCATTTTGTTGCTTTCTTCTGATTACAAATGCTTTTAAATTCACTGAAATGGCACTCACAAATTCAACAGGGAGCTGTTTCATTACATACACACTTACAGCATAACGTAAATATACAATATGAATATCTAGATGCTGCCCAAACAATTTAACGGGAAGATGTCAAAATTGTTTCAGAAATATAATCCTAATTCGACAGGCACCAGAAAAGTATTAAGTAAGTAAAACTATTATGATGTGTCATGCAGCTAATCTGTTTTCACTGAGATGGGTATACAACTCCTTGTTATGTGGATAGTGTAATACATACACACAGCACACTAGTACTGGATTATCATATCAGAAATGATAATCTGCATTTTCTTCTAGAAAGTGAATTTCTTGTCACTGGAAACATGCCACTATCAAAACTCCCTGTACCTATAGAGGCAATGATGTGGGGTCAGTTTTAGCACTTTGTTAGTCTTAATCCTTAAAAGCAGGATGGCAGTCTTGGGTGCAATTTTTTTCTGCGTATCCAAATATAATTCCTGAAAGTTTTGCCAAGAACTTCAAAGTGAGAGCAACATATTGCTTTTCATAAAGAAGCACAGAAGGCTTCTCTACAGATGATCAAGGGCCAGCTATATTCTAAATGCTCACACAACGCTAGCCAAAATCATCACACTTCATCTCAGACTGAATGACAGATTTTGAGGTGCAGTTGGGCTTCTGCATATGCCAGACCATTGTGCACTTTAGGGAGATTCTCACTTCCCCAATGTTGTGTGACTATGAAAATGCAAGTCCGGAGAATGGGGTTGCAGGTTGTCTTATCCCCTGCAAAATATTTCAATTTATGCATTCAGGTTATAACAGAAATATGTTCTCAATCAGTAGTGACTAATTCTTTTTTTTGTACGGTTTTGCATCACTTGTTCTTAAGAAAAATGTTACAGAATACAGGGTTCTACACAATTTGGTAGTGGCAGCCTGGCAAGTTACAGTATACTCTAGTTTCAGTAAGAGTTATCATATGACTTCGGCACATGATGACAAACACCTGTATAGAGCAATCATACCACTGATCAAAATTCCCTGATGGTGACTTCCAGGATGGCTGCACACTGATTAGCATGTTGATTTGAGCTTTCCCCAGTATGAAAACTTAAAAACTGTGAAAAAAGGCAGGCCATCAATGTGGGAAAATTCAGCTAGTGGCTACTCTAACTGTCTGGATGCTAGCAAAGAAGAAATTTGGAAAAAGTAAGAACAAAAATGAACCAAAAAAGAAGAAACTCTGGCTGGGAAGAATCATGCAGCTGTTCATCAAAAAGTAGCTCAAGTTCAGCTTTGATACATGATATGACTCTTCCAGTAACTTAGAGGAAAAAATAAATAAAATGCACTCAGAGGGGTTTAAAAGAAATGAAACTGAAGTAATATATAAAGTCAAATAACAAAAGGCTGAAGAAAATAGAAGCAGCTTTAAATAGCAATTCAACTAATTAAATTGCAAAAATCAGGGGCTGAAATGAAGAAAAGTCTGGTTGAGCAGGAAGCTTCTTAAAAAAAAGAAGTTATGTCTTGCCATAATGTTCCAGCTGAGTTGTTGATCTTCTTCCATTCATCACTGATGGGTATGGTTCCGAACCCTCAGAACCGAGTCGGCCAAATGCCAAGCTAGCATACACCAAACTCTCGAGCCACGCTACTACCCACAATGCCCTTCATCCCATACCTCAGATCGAGTTTGCAGAGCACATAGTAGCAACATATATATAAGAAACAGAAACAGAGGCAGAGGCCATCTCTGCACAAACACCCTAACACACCAAAACGACCCAAAGATCTGCCAGGAGCCTTTGGCGGGGGAAGGTGGGAGGGTGTGATGAATGGAAGAAGATCAACAACTCAGATGAAACGTTATGGTAAGACATAACTTCTTTATCTGAAGTTGTTAATCTTCTTCCATTCCTCACTGATGGGACCGAGTCCCTAGCTACTACAGAATCTGGATGGCCCTCATGGAAGAACATTCTGGAGAACCATAGAGCCAAAGGCAGCTCTACCCCTGGAAATCAGATCCAATTTGTAATGCTTGATAAAGGTATGGGGTTTAGCCCAGGTGGCAGCTGCACAAATATCATCCATGGAAGCCCTAGCATGAAAGGCAACAGAAGCGGCCACAGCTCTAGTGGAATGAGGTTTAATGCGGCCAGGAGCGGATTCCTCCTCCAGAGAATAAACAAAGGAGATGCAATTCCTAAGCCATTTAGACAAGGTAACCTTAGACACTGCCGATCCCTTTCTAGATCCTGCAAAGGCAACAAAAAGCTGATCTGACTTTCAAAAAAACTTTGTCCTGTCCAAATAAAACTGCAACTTTCTGTGGACATCCAAGGATTGGAGACAGTATTCCCCTTTGTTGGTATAATTAGGGAAAAACACGGGCAACTCAATGGACTGATTAATAGAGAATTCCGAAACCACCTTGGGTAAGAAAGTGGGATTGGTGTAAAGTGATACCCTGTCCTTATGGAAAATCAAATAAGGACTCTTAATGCATAATGCTTGCAGCTCTGATACACGTCTGGCTGAAGTAACCGCCACCAGAATCAAGATCTTTCAGAACAGAAACTTCACATCACAGGTTGCAGCCGGCTCGAGGGGAGGTAGATTCAAAGTTTGAAGCACCCTAGACAGATTCCATGATTCCACAGGTTGCGTAATGGGAGGTCTAGAATTTAAAATCCCCTTCAAGAAAGTCTTACACAGATGGGAAGAAATAATAGGAATTCCGTCTGAACCATCATGGAAATTGGAGATGGCAGCTAGATGCACCCGAATCGTGGATGCAGAAGCCCCATTAAGGAAAAGCTCAGTCAGGTATTGAAGAACCGTAGCTACTGGAACAGAAACAGGATCCAGAGACAGCTCTTGTGCCCACAAGGAAAAAAGTTTCCACTTGTCTTTATAAAGTTTTCTGGTAGAAGGTTTGTGGGAGGCCAAAACAATATTCCGTACCAGAGAAGAAAGTGACTCAAGCCTGGCTACTAACGGAAGTGGAGCAAACAAGCTGTCAGTTTGAGAGTGGCCAGATTTGGAGACGACAACCCTTGGGGGTGAGAAATGAGATCCTGACGGAAGTCTAGAATCCAAGGAGGTCGGAGCAGGTGTGGCTGAAGGAAGGGGGAACCAAACCTGATCAGGCCAGAATGGGGCAATGACAATCATTCTGCTTCTCAACCGAGTAGCTTTCCTTAAGACCAAGGGTATCAAGGGGATGGGAGGATAAGCGTACAGGAGACCCGTGGGCCAACTGAGAGTCAGAGCATCTCTCGGCGACTCCCCCTGAGAAGGAAAGAGGGCAAAGTAGCTGCTGCACTTCGCATTGGAGGGGGAGGCAAACAGATCGCAGCAAGGCCGGATCCAGCGGCTGAAAATTCCCTCTGCCTCTTCCGAGTTGAGAGATCATTCGTGAGGAAGCAGGATGCATCTGCTCAGCCTATCCGCAATCATGTTGGAACTCCCCGGGATATGTGTAGCAATCAGGAAACGGTTTGTAGCTATCGCCCACTGCGAAACTCTCATAGCTTCGCGGCAAAGGGGGTAAGATCTGGTCCCTCCCTGCTTGTTGATGTACCAGACCACAGACATGTTGTCGGACTGGATAGCAATCGGTCCGAGAGGAAGAAGAGGATCAAGAGCTTGTAACACCAGTAACACAGCTCTGAGCTCTAGAACGTTGATGTGCAAGTCGACTTCTAGAGGAGACCACGTGCCTTGAACATATCTTCCCTGAAAATGGCCCCCCCACCCTATCAGGGAAGCGTCCGTAGTCACCGTGGCGCTGGGCTGAAGAGGTTGAAAGGGGCGACACCAAAGACTTTCATCCATTCTCATCCACCAGAGGAGATCCTGCTGCAAAGATCGGTGATGAGGATTAGTGCGTTCAAGGGATGATTGTGTATCCATTGAGTTTGAAGAAGCCACTGTAACAGGCGCATATGAAGCCTGGCCAACGGAACAATGGGAATGGCTGTCGCCATGGAACCCAGAGCCTGCAAAACGTCCCTTGCAGACACTTTCCTGCGGTCGAGTACCAATTGCACTTGTATTCTCAGTCTTAAGAGCCTGTGATGAGGAAGAGATATTAGGCCGAGCTGAGTGTTGAGCATAGCCCCTATGAATTCCAGTTGTTGTGAGGGCTGAAGGTTTGATTTTTCCCAATTGATAGTAATACCCAGAGACTCCGCCATAGACAGAGTGTGGCGCAGGGCCCTGGTCAGTAGACGCTCGGTGGGGGCAGAGAGGAGCCAATGGTCCAGATAAGGAAACACCTGGAATCCGTGCAGTCTCAAGTGAGCTGTCACCACTGCTAGACATTTCGTGAACACTCTGGGGGCCATCGAGAGACCGAAAGGCAGGGCTCTGAATTGAAAATGATTGGCTCCCAGCCGGAAGCGCAAAAGCCTCCTGGAGCGTTTATCCATTTTGACATGGTAATACGCATCCCGGAGATCTATAGAGCACATGCACACACCCTCCCGAAGGCATGGAAGGATGGATTGAATAGTGACCATGCGGAATAACTAACTCGTTCAAACAACGGAGATCCAGAATGGGCCTCCAGTCCCCCATCTTTTTTGGCAGCAAAAAGAGTCTGGAGTAGAACCCTAATCCGCATTGATCTGGGGGGACTTTTTGGATGACTTGCTTTAGAAGAAGCTTCTTGATTTTGGAAGCTGCCTCCTCCCTTTGACTGGGTGGAACGTCGGGAAGGGAGAATTGAGGTCTTGGAAAGGATTTGAGGGGAATGTGATAGCCTCTGGTGATAATTCTCTGCACCCACAGATCGTCGGTAATGGAGGACCAGGCTGTTTGGTGCAGAGAGAAACGTGCCCGGACTGCTTCCAGAGGAAAGCAATCGAGCAACGCTTCAGGAGCGCTGATGGGGCCTACCAGAGAAAGAATCTCTGGAGACCTGATTCTGGTAACCCCCTCTGCCCCTAAAGGGACGTCTTCCACTGTCAGACCCTCCTCTGCCTCTGGAGTAGTCCTCGCCATATGCATCACAAAAGAAACCTTGCGACTTCTTGTGCCACAACTTTCCACTCCTCTGATTCCTGGAGAAGGAACGCTGAGGTTTGGAGAGGCGCAGGCCGACGGCAGACAAGGTCCTTCTGTCCTGCTTGCACCTGGCCAAAGTATCCTTGACCTTAGAAGCAAAGAGCGTGGAGGGCTGAATAGGGGCATTCAAAAAGTAAGACTTGAAGGAATCCAGTATGTTGAAAATGCGCATGATGCAGGCATGACGTCGGACAACCACGCCAGCACCTGCTGCTCTAGCTGTTCCTTCAGTTGCGTGGGAGAGCAACCTCATGGAGGAATTCGAAATCGCTTCAAGGGAGGCAAGTTGGGGGGCCACTTTGTCACGTGCTCCATCTGACACTTGACCCGTGAGGCTACCAGAGAGTTTGGAAATAAGGCCTCTCTGGAGTCTCGTAAAGTGTGGCAAGAAATTCTGCGAATGCACGGCAAAGGTCGCTGCAGCAAAGACTCGCTTCTCTAGCCTGTTCACCACCCAGGACTCCCTGATGGGCAGATGAACAGCCAGCTCTTCTGCCAAGTCCTTCTTTGTGGCTTCCGCCAACACCACAACGTCTACTGGGCAAGCCTTTCGACCAATGGGGTTGATCCTCTGGAGGAGAAAGTACTTTATGTGATCTCCAGGGGTTAGCTTCTACTGAATCTGGACTCTTCCACGCTCGCTGCACGATGAATTTGACAAACTCATCTGCAGGAGGGGTCACCCAGGACGTAGTGTGCCGGGAATGGAAAGCTTGTAAGAATACGGATCCCACCTGGAAAGGGGTGGAAGATTTTCAGTCACCCCACTGACTCAAAATCTCCAAGATGTCCCCAAAGGAAACACTGTCAGGGGGTGATCAAGGGGAACCTTCCCCATCATCATAATCCGTATCCTCAGTAAGGGACTCTTCAGGTGAGTCCATGTGTTTTCTTTTGCACACCCTCTTCCGAGGGGGCTCTTCGGTGGGAATGTCGGAAGAAGACTCGGAAAGGGGGGTGCTTTGGATTAGTGGTCCCCTGCAAAGGGCTGGCGATGGCTGAGTAAGAGGGGGAACCAAAGGCGGAGCTGACTGAGAAGGACTGCTAGCCGCCAGTGCCCTCTCCATAATCCGGAAGTCGGGCCCACCCGAAGAGGGATGGGAGCCTGGAACCGAAGAGGACTGAATCGAAACTGGGGTCACACCCTGCTCCGAACGGCCCACCTCCAAAACTGATGTTTGAGAAGGGTTCAGTGTGGAAATAACTCATCCGAGATGGGAACCAAGAAGGCTGTCGGTGCCGGGGCCTGAACTGAATATTGCACCCCCAAAGCAAGGGGTTGAGTAAAGTGAGCTGTTGTCGGAACTGAAGCCCACCAGGACTTGGATGCTTCAGGCATCAAATCAGTTGGCGCCGAAGGAAGGGGTCCCGTTGAAAGCAATGGGCAAGGGGTCCTTGGCACCGAAAGATCTCCGTCAGGAGAATACGAAGGAGTCGAAGGAGGAAAAATCCCAACACCCGGAGTGGAACAGGGTCTGGCGATTCCTCTTGCAGGCAATACCTGATCCATTCTGGACATGCTCCTGGCAGACCTAATCGATATCCCGGAAGGAGATTCAGGCTGGTCCAGAAAAGGACTGTAGGGTTGCCCGGCAAATGGGTCCACAGAAGACGAATACCTGGTCCATGGTAATGAACTCAATGGAGCCGAGGATTCTGACTTGAATTGCGTAAACAGTAAAGTCGACACCAAGAGGGAACTCGGAGCCGAAGTCACAATCGGGGTAGTAGTCAAAATCGGATCCGAGGTCGTTGGAGCCGGAGCCTGTAAAGGCAAGGTCGGTGCCGAAGTGTCCTGAACCAGACTGGTCGGAACCGAAGTAATCAGCGGTTCAGTAGTCGTTGGTGCCAAGCCCGGCACCGACAATTCAGACTTCTCAGAAACTGTGCTAGGTGCCGAAACTGGCGGCACCGAGACAGCGAGTCGATGCTCGGAGGAAGATCTACCAGACTTAGATCGATGATTTTTGCCCCTATCACCAGCCGGTGAAGAAGGGTCTGAGGGGGGCGCTTCTTATCCTTGCCTGGAGGGGTTGAGACCTCCACAGAAATAGCCTCTGAGAAAGGAGAGGAAAGCAATCCTTTCAAAATCAACTTGTTGCGCCGTTCATTCAACGTTCGTTGACTAAAACTCGCACAAATATCACATGGGTAGTCGCAGAAAGGTGCGAGACGCCCAAACAATCAACGCATTTAAAATGCAAGTCACTGTTAGGTAATTTACCACTGCACGACGTGCAATGTTTAAAACCTAAACTACCCTTTTTCTCAGACATACTAACACTCGCTCAAACAGAGAAAAGGAGGAGAAAAAAAGCCAGACTACCGGCAATGGTAGGAAGAGTTACCACGAGGGTGGTAAAAGGTAAAGAAAAGGCAAGCAAATACCAACAATGGTAAGAAAAGGAATACCTGTGGGTAGAGCTAGACTATAAGAAGACACTAGAAGAGAAATTATGGAAGAAATACAAGTTTGAATAATTCAAAACTACTTAGCTGGAGAGCTCAGTGAAAACGCTGCTATATGGCTGTGTGGCAAACGAGATCTGAGGTATGGGATGAAGGGCATTGTGGGTAGTAGCGTGGCTAGAGAGTTTGGTGTACGCTAGCTTGGCATTTGGCCGACTCGGTTCCAAGGGTTCGGAACCGTACCCATCAGTGAGGAATGGAAGAAGATTAACAACTTCAGATCAGCTATTTCAAAAAAAATAGTACATCTGAAAAACAGAGCATGCAGAGAAAAGTCTGCTGTACCACAGAAACTGGAAATAACACACTGGATTAACTCTGAAAGTACAAATAAGCAAATGGACTGATGTTCCACTGCAGGTTTTGTTAAGTGTGAGGACATATTGTGCACATGCACCAAATCAGGCCATGTAAAAAGAAACAAGACTTGCATCAGGAAGGTGCAAACATACCAGCAGCAACAGCTGTTCCTGATAAAACTGTGGTAGAAAGGAAAAGCAGAGTGTATGTGGAAAATGACTGTGCACT
Organism: Protopterus annectens; assembly: GCF_019279795.1. Lineage (NCBI taxonomy): Eukaryota > Metazoa > Chordata > Ceratodontiformes > Protopteridae > Protopterus > Protopterus annectens. The sequence continues at coordinate 1,832,541,188 of NC_056728.1, read as the reverse complement.
GCACACAAAGTAGAAGAGAAGCAAGTTTATCTCAGCAATCAGGGAATGTCAAAAGGCAGGTATGAGATTATAGCTATTTATTTACTTTCTGGTCTTAGTTGACTAGGAAAGTTCTTCTGGGCAAAGCCAATTTTCAATGGAAGTCCAGGTATTGAAGCTCCAGCAAACATTTAAGATACTCATGACAAAACATTTTTTTTTTGTTTTACAAAGATACATTACAGAGATAGCTTTTAAGACATTTAGCTATAGGGAGGTAATTGTTCTGTAGTGACACTATACAAAGATAAAACAGGCATTTCTTCTGTGGTGATACATACAATATTTAGTACACACATGCAGTTCACATACGATATATGTGATAAGCAGACATTACATAGGACTTATTAGAAAAATGAACATGTGTCTATTTGACCCCTTTTAAAATTAAAGGCAGCTAAACTATGAATGTTAGTTTAGTTGTAATATAATTTTGTACCAACAGATAGAGCTATTGTGTTATAAAATGTATTTTCCTTAATAATGAATAATTATATTATAAATATAAGATTTTAGAAATATAATTAAGTATTTATGTATGTATTTTATTATTTAATAGTATTTTTAATTATTTATAAGAACATGAAGATGTATAAATTATTTTACTTATTTTATTATAAATATAGAAAGAAGAACTTATGAATATTTATGAGCCCAGAATGTGAATTGATTTGTGCATTCAAACTTAATTGAAGCTTTTTTATTGGATTATTAGTTTTATTAGAGGTATATAAATATATGTGTGTTAAATTAGTACTAGCATCTGATGAAGTCCAGTGAAGGTGACGAAAACGCGATTTATTGTGGAAGAGCGTTAATGTGGAAGTGTTTTGTGCGTGTTTGGTGACATTAAAAGTTTATTTTAACTTTTTGGAGATCTTCCTTTCTGTGACTGCACTCCTTTTGGTATTATTGGTGTTTTGTGGAAAGCTGCCGCTTTTCGTATTTATTTGGTGATTTTAGCGGTCTCTATGGAGAGCGGATCTCCGTTACTGAAAGGACATGATGAGACTGGCCAGACCAGGAAACTGGTCGGACAAATGACAGAACTCATAGATTTATTGACACCTTTTTGTTGTATGTTGATGGGAACTAATACTCAGGCGAACCGGAATGCAGGAAGCAGAAATGAGAGACCGGTAACGCAACAGAGTAAGAGAAAGAGGGAGCTTATGGGTGATGGTTTGCACGCCGGCGACTCTTTGGATTTGGAAAGTGAATCTTTTAACCCTGGAGCTACACCGAGGGTGTTTTTGGATGTTAATTCAGTGGAGAATGGATCGGAACGTGTCATTAATAGCAGACAACAATTGGACAATAAAAATACAGGTACTGTCAGTTCCAATAAAATGATGGATACGAATGACTGGCTTAATAAAAGCTTTTGTTTTAAACTGGACTTCAATGGCCCGAAAGGGTTTACAAACAGAGATTCATTTAATAAAATGTTGGACAATTTATCTAGAAGTATGTATAAATATAAAACGCTTATTATTGAAAATGCGTATTTAAATGAATGCATTAGTAGGAACATTGTTCCTAAAGGTTTAAGAATTTGTAAATTTCCAAATAATGTGCAGTTGGGCTCGATATTTCATAAAGTATTAATAGAACTTTTTAATAGAAGTGGCTTAGACATTTTAAAGTTGATGATAAAGGAAAATAATAGGATTTTAACTACTTTACAAGAAGATATTAATGAACTAGAAGGCCTTATTAAGGAAGACTTGATGTCTGGTATTGTTAATGAGAGAGAAATATTATAAGATAAGGGGAGATATAGAAGATAAATGTAAAGGATTAATTACTAGAAAAATGGATAAATTGAAAAGGGACTTGCAAGATTATGAAAATAATGTGAGTTATCCAAAACCTGCCATGTATACATATACTAATAATAAAAAGAATAATAAATATAATAGAAATTACATAAAGACACAGGTAGTGGAGGCTGAATTCAGAGAAGAACTATGGAATGAGAATGAATATGACAAGGAATTTCCCCCAATAGAGAAGGAATATAGGCCCTTTTACAGACCCCAAAATGAAAATTTTCCTATGAGGGGGGGAGAAGGGGGAGAGGGAGATATTAGTTAAATGTACCCCTGACCCGGACCTTAATTTAATAGAGAAGGAATCAGATGAAAGAGGAATTATTAACACTTTGAATGGATTCACAATTTATAATTATAGTGAGATAGTACTTGAAAAAGAACATTTTAGTCTTTTGGGAAAAGGCTTTAAATTTATTCCCCAGATAAAAGGGGACTTAACTTCAACACTTTTAGATTTAAAATTATTTTTGAGAAAAATTAATTTGAATCTTATATTAAATAAGGGTGATACTCAGAACAAAGTTGAATATAATTTCAGGTTATCAAAACCATCCACATATAATCCCCCTATGCACCCCCAACTTAAAAATTTAGAGAATGTGATGGAAAATGAAATAAGAAAGGTTTATAAGAGAACTAGGTATAATATGAATCTCCATGTAGGAGAATTTAGAGTGTTAAATGAATTGAAGGAGAATAAAAATATTAGAATAATGAAACCAGACAAAGGTGGGGGAGCTATTTTTATGGATACTATAGTATATGAAGGAAAAATGAATCAAATTCTTAGAGACGAAATAAAATATACAGAGGTGTCCAAGAATGAAATTATGGTAGCTTACAAAAGAATAGATATAGAACTAGAAGCTATGTATAATGAAGGGACTATAGATGGAAATAGTCTCTCCTACCTTAGAGTGGATAAACCTAAAATTCCAGTAATTTATGGCATTCCCAAGGTACATAAGAATTCAAAAGATCCCCCATTAAGGCCTATAGTCTCTGCAGATGGTTCTAAGACATTTCCTCTAGCCAAATTTATTGACAATAAAACTAAACATATATGGACTAAAAAAGTAGCTATTTTAAAAGATTCATGGGACCTTTTAAGAAATGTTAATTTAGAGATATATGACAAAAATATTTTATTCGTAACAATAGATATAGTGGATCTTTTTTCTTCTATTCCCTGTTCAAAAGGTATGGTAATGTTTGAAGAAGAAGTGTTCCAAGACGGAATATTGAGCCATAAAGATAAAGTAGCGTGCACTATTCTGATGGACATAGTTTTGAAAAATAATTTTTTTAATATTTAATGGGGAATTTTTTCAACAAACCCAAGGCGTTGCTATGGGCGCAGCCTGTGCACCTACATTTGCAAATATAGTTTTGGCCAATTGGGAAGAAACATATATTCTCAATTCTAGGTTCAAGTCTTGTTGGAACCTATATAAGAGGTTCCTGGATGATATAGTTATCTTTTGGACAGGTGGGGAAGAAAAATTAAAGGAATTTTTTACATACATTAAAGAGACTCCTGATTTCTTGAGATTCACTTATAATGTTTCAGAAAATAAGCTACAATTTTTGGATATAGAAATTTATAAATGTAATAATGTCTTTGAATCTAAAGTATATAGGAAATCGACATACTGTAATTTTTATTTGCACTATAATAGTGCACACCCTACACATTGCAAAAAGAATATTGTAAAAGGGCAATTTGTGAGGGGATCAAGAATGACAAGTAAGTCTGAGGATTTTAAATTGGAATGTGATTTGTTGGAGAGAATGTTTTTAGATAGAGGATATAGTAAGGAATTTGTTAGTAATATTAGGCTAGAGGTAGAAAGGAAAAGAGCAGATAAATTTTACCCTATATTAGGAGAAAAAGTAAATGATGGACAACAAAAAATAAAAGAGGAAGTACTTATTAATAATGGAGAATATCAACATGCTTTTACCTTAGAATTTAATGCTTTAAATAATAATATTAGGACCATCTTTTTTAATGAATGGGAAAGGTTTATGGCACTTTCTGACCTGGGGGGACTTCCTAAAGGTACACCTAAAGTAGTATATAGAAATCCCTGTAATATAAAAGATCACTTGGAACAAAAAAAGTTTGGCCAAAATAAAATTAAGGGAGTCAAAAAGTTAGGTACATATTCTTGTGGAAAATGTACTCACTGTAGTTATATGGTCAATAAGGAGAAAATCTATATAGAAAGTAGAAAGAAATGGATTGGTAGTAAAGGGATGTATAATTGTGAGACAAAGGGTTTAGTATACCTTGCCACCTGTGAAAAGTGTGGATCTTTCTATATAGGTAAAACCGAGAGAACTTTAAAAAGAAGAGTGTATGAACATACCTATGATATAATAAAGGAAAAAGAAACAAATGCATTATATAAACATTCAAAGGTATGTAAAGAAAGCAAATTTCTTTTTTTTAGTAATTGAACATATAAAGGATGGGATTAGAGGAGGTCCATGGGAAGACACTATCGGGTATAGAGAGTTGTGGTGGCAAGTGACACTAGAAGCAAGTAAACATCCAGGTCTAAATGAACATGTGTCTATTTTACCCCTTTTAAAATTAAAGGCAGCTAAACTATGAATGTTAGTTTAGTTGTAATATAATTTTGTACCAACAGATGGAGCTATTGTGTTATAAAATGTATTTTCCTTAATAATGAATAATTATATTATAAATATAAGATTTTAGAAATATAATTAAGTATTTATGTATGTATTTATTTATTGTTTAATAGTATTTTTAATTATTTATAAGAACATGAAGATGTATAAATTATTTTACTTATTTTATTATAAATATAGAAAGAAGAACTTATGAATATTTATGAGCCCAGAATGTGAATTGATTTGTGCATTCAAACTTAATTGAAGCTTTTTTATTGGATTATTAGTTTTATTAGAGGTATATAAATATATGTGTGTTAAATTAGTACTAGCATCTGATGAAGTCCAGTGAAGGTGACGAAAACGCGATTTATTGTGGAAGAGCGTTAATGTGGAAGTGTTTTGTGCATGTTTGGTGACATTAAAAGTTTATTTTAACTTTTTGGAGATCTTCCTTCCTGTGACTGCACTCCTTTTGGTATTATTGGTGTTTTGTGGAGAGCTGCCGCTTTTCGTATTTACTTATTAGAAAAAGTCAAAACCTTGGTTAAAAAAAAAGACAAAAAACTTCTATTTTTACCTTACAAGATGACCACAAATCAAACCAAAAGACTTTCTGGGCATCAGTTAACCATCTCCTAAAGCCTGGCAAACCACCCCAACCTAACCCTATGCCCAGTGACTAACTATAATATAACCTAGGTTCATAGGATGATACTAGGCTATTGACCAGTGTGTCTTTACAAGGCTAGCTGTTAAATCCCAATATAATACTAGATGAGAGATATTGTCCATGTCCATGGTTTTTCTAGCAAGGACTACCCATGTCCAGGAGAGAAGCTGGGCAATCCCTGGCAGAAATCTATGGTTTCCATCTAATCGTCCAGGTTGCACTTAAACAGGGACATGGAGGTGCTCTGCTTGATATGGACTGGAAGCCTAATCCAGAGGAGTGGCAACCTCTGACAGTTGTACCAGTCTCTACAGCAGGTCCTGTTTATATTGCATGCAATACTGAGGTCCCTGGAAGGGGTGACTCTAGACATGGGTCAAAGATAGCCCTATAAACCAGACATAAGTTGCCCCTAAGAAGTCTATAAGCTAATAGTACAGTGACAGTGACTTCAGTCTGTCCATACAAGACATATGCTGGAGACCCTGAATTTTCTTACAAATCTCTGAGGTCTCTCAAGTTGATGCAGGTGTCTGGTACGGTACATACTAAAGGGGGAATTATATTCAATAACAGGCCTGATGAGGGACAATTTACAGGGGGGATATAACCTTTTTTGCTCTTGAGGCAATGCCTTTGCTAATCAGGTGAGCGACGTAGAATGCCTTCATCACCACAGCAGACACATAGTGATCAAAATTGATGTTACAGTCAACTTGTGTTCCCAGGTATCTCTCACTAAGGAATTGTTATTAGGGTATTCTTGTTTATTTTATAATCAGCAGGGACACTGTTTTTACTGAAGGGAATGATGATAACCTCAATAGGCTGTGTGCATGGCTCTGCCCTCATCTATGGCTCTGGTCACATTCCCAAAGAAGTCCACCAGGTTTAGCAAGCATGACCAGTCCTTTTAGCATTTAGGTTTAGGAAGCATGACCTGCCCTTTTAGCATTTAGTTTTGGACCATGCCTTTGGCACCAATCATTGGTCTGTGTACACCCTTTTTGAAGTACACTGACATCGCTAGAGGATTAAATGATGGCACCTAATTTGCAGCATCTACAAACTTGGTTAATCACAGCCCCTCCAGTTTGGCCTGGACTTCTCAGAAGTATATGCCAAATAAGAAGGGGCCCAGCACTGACCCTTGTGGGACCCCAATGGTGTCAAGGTCTACGGGTAGAGGTCTCCCACTTTGACTGAGGGTTGTCCATCTGTGAGCCAGTTAGTAACCCACTTGACAACACAGGGGTTGACATTCATCTGGGTTAGTTTGTCAAAGATGCCCAAAAATGGGATAGTGTCAAAGGGCTTGGCTAAGTCAAGACAGGCTGCGTGCAAGGCTCTGCCCTTGTTTATGGCTCTGGTCACATTCCCAAAGAAGTCCACCAGGTTTAGCAAGCATGACCTGCCCTTAACAAAACCGAACTGGGACGGATTCAGGGTTTTGAGGTCACCTTTATCCTTACTTATGAGGTCCATGATGATTTGTTCCATTGCCTTACAGATGCGCTGGTTAAAAATATGAGTCTATAGTTACCCAGGTCTGTTGTTGAGCTGCCCTTGTGGAGGGGGATAACAGTCGCTGTTTTCCATTCAGTGGGGACAAAGCCAGAACTTGGGCTGTGGTTAAATAGAGTGCCTAATGGAGTAGCCGGTTCTTGCTTTAGAACATTAAGAACACTGTCTGGAATGCCATCTGGTCCAATGGAGACTGTGCTCTTAGCCTCGGAGTGAGCACTGATGACTTGCTCTTTGGAGATGCAGGGAGGAGGAAGAGATGAAGAAGACATGGATTGTGGTATGCCTCATGGGGGATGGGGGGAATGAAACATTTGCCAAGCCTGTCTGCTAGCAGGTTTGCAATTTCCACAGGGTCAGTGTGTGTGATACCATTCACAATTAGTTCAGCAGACATCTGAGTCCTATCTTTTAGTTTGTGGATATAGCTGAAGAAAGCCTTATGGTTAATCATTAGGCTTGGGTTGCTAAATTTTTCTCAGAGTTGCTCTTTGAAGATTTTATGAGTTGTCGTATTTGCTTGTTTAGGCTGAGAAGGGTGCTCTTCCAGTTCTGGGATCTCACTTTTGTATTTTTAAACAGCAGCTCCTTTTGCTTATTGTGTAATTTATTAATGCTATATGTCCACAAGAATGTTTGTTTTCTATTGAGGATCTTGCTTTAATCCTATCTAGCATTTGTATAGATGTTTATACAGGGCGTAAGTGTATACCTTAGTATAGCAATCAATGCCATCTGTGGAAACTGGAGCTTGAAAGTCAATAACACCTTATCTTAGGAGGGTATATTTACCTTTGGTGAAGTTTAATAGCCTTACTTCTCCTTTGGGGAGTTCTGGTGCTATTGCTATTTCAAAAATTACTGATTTATGGTCAGATTTAACCAGTGCGGGCCCTACATTTGAGGCACTGCATCACTCACTCATATTGGTGAGGACAAGGTCTAGAATATTGAAACCCTTTGTGGGGTGGTGCACTATTTATTCCAGGGCATTTAAGTTAAAGGCCAGGAACTACTGTTCCAGTGAGTTTGGGCTCGTATAAGTTTCCAAATTAATGGAATTATAGTTGAAGTCACCCATGACTAGGGTGTTAGGTTGTACCTTAACTGTCCCAAGTAGGTCTACATAACATGTGTGGGCAATCTTGGTTCATGGAAGGGGACCTGTGACTGACTATGACCTGGAGGAGGGTCTTACCCATGGTAATTTGGACTTGGAGTAGCTCCACAGAGTTTTCTTGTTTAACCATCTAGAGGTGTAATTATCTTTAATGAAGACATACTCCCACTTCATTAACACAGCTGCTTCCCTCCTTCAAGACAGACCACAGTAACTCCCTTACTCAATTATACTCCAATCCTGCTGATTTTACTGCTTTCACACTACAACCTCAATCACAAACATAAAAAAAAAATCATCTCTAAGCTTAAACCAACCACTTTAGCAGCTATCTTCCTGTCAAATTCATTAAACTAGCCGCAGATGCCTTAATGCCCCCTGTCTTCATATTCATCAATGGGTCTGTAGCTGAATCCAAGTTGCCAAAATCTGGAAGCAAAGTTACACATTACCTCTTTATAAAGATGGCAAACCTAACCAACTTAGTCACTTCAGTCTGACTGCCATACTACCTACATTAGCAAAAATAGTGGAAAGATGTGTAAATTACTACTGTACTGTTTAGACCTACTCTCTACCGCCCAGCAAGGTTTTTGCTCTAACCACAAAAAGTACAGTTATGTACACTTAACATAAATGTAGATGTTAGAGTGTATTCACTGTTGCAGTCATCATCATATTTGGGTTAACCCTGCCAGGGTAGCCCTCGGCCGGCCCGAATACTAGAGGCTTAGTATTTCTGCATCGGTTGCTGTCGCTTCAGGACTGATGTCAGGTCATCAGTAGTATAAAGTAAGGCAGCCAACGCCATTACATCAGTTTTTCTTGCCCTAACTGTCAGGAGCCCCTAAGTGGGAGCCAGGATATGGTAGAATCACCGCACCAGTAGAAAGTAAATACCAAAAAGTTCCTTGTAAGGAGAGAGATAGAAGAAAAGGGGGATGGAGGGAGGGAAACCAGGACTGCAACAGTGAATACACTCGAACATCTACATTTATGGTAAGTGTAAACAACTGTACTATGTTCTTCGTGTTTCACTGTTGCAGTCATCACATTTGGGTTGATTCTCAAAGCTGAGGAAAAGGGTGGAGGCAGTCAAGGAGACTAGGGACTGGCTAGGATGCCCTGCAAGACTGCAGTGGCAAAGCCTACCCTAGATTTGGAGAAGATAGGCAGGTGGTAATGATTGGTGAAGGTGTGAACAGATTTCCATGTTGCAGCCTCCAGGATGTACCTGGTGGGGACTCCTCTGAGGAAAGCTGCAGAGTTGGAGGCTGCTCTGGTAGAGCGAGTCCTGACCCCCTCAGGGGGAGGTTTCCCGTGTTGCTTGTAACAGAAATGGATGCAGTGTGGTATCCATCTGGAAATGGTTTGTTTGGATATGGCTTTGCCCTCTGCCCCTGCAGCAAAGCTGACTAGAAACTGATCAGTCTTTCTGAATGATTTAGTCCTGTCTAGATAGAATCTGAGCTGTCTGTGCACATCTAGAGAGTGCAGGATCCTTTCCCCCTTGCTTTGTGGGTTAGGGAAAAAGGTGGGTAAATAAATGGATTGGTTGAGAGCCACACTGGACACCACTTTGGGCATGAAGGATGGGTTAGTCCTGAGGGACACCCTGTCAGCATGGAAGATAATGAAGGGCTCTACAGCCATGAGTGCTTGTAGCTCAGATACTCTTCTGGCTGAAGAAGGCTGTCTTCCTGGAGAGAAACTTAAACTCTGCTGAAGATGCTGGTTCAAGGGAGGCAGGGTGAACTTTTCCAACACAAAGTTTAGGTCCCAAGCTGGGGTAGGTGCTCTACTGGGTGGCCTCAAGTTGCTAGCCCCTCTTAGGAATTGTTTGATCAGAGGGTGTGAGAAAAGTGGGTGCTCAGTGTTGAAATAAGCAGAGATAGCAGAGGCATGAATTTTAAGAGGAAAAGGAGAGACCACTGTGTAGCAGGTCAGCTAGGTAATCCATGATAAGAGATAGGGAGGGCTGTGCCGTATCAGCTCCCTTAGCCTGAATCCAGGTACAGAACCTTTCCCATTTTTCAGCATAAGACTTTCTAGTGCTAAGACGTCTAGCCTCACGTATAACATATAGAACCTGTTTACTGAGATTGGCAGATTGATCAGTGGACAGGGAATAAGCCAAACTGCCAAATTGAGGGTCTGCAATTGGGGATGCATGAATTCTCCTTCCCTCTGGGTCAGGAGGGTTGGGGTCTGACGGAGATGCCATTGTGGCAGTGGAGACAGGCTGTGCAGCAGTGGGTACACCAGTGCTAGCGAGGCCAGTCTGGAGCAATCAGAATTGTCCTTAGTTTTTTCTCCCTTATTTTGAGCAGTACCCTGGTAATGAGAGGTAGTGGGGGAAATGCATAGACAGAGAGGTTGACCCAGGGGAAGGATAGGGCATCCACTTTCCAAGCCCTGCAGTGAGGCTCCCTGGTGCAGAACTTGCTGAGCTGATGGTTAGAGTGGGAAGCAAAGAGATCGACCTTCGGGGTGCCCCATTTCTGAGTTATTAGGGTGAAGGTTTTTGGTCTAGCTGCCACTGGTGTGGGTCCAGAAGATTTCTGCTCAAGTTGTCTGCCAGAGAGTTTAGAGAGCCTGGCAGGAATTGTGCTAACAGGTGTAGTTGCATGGCCAAAGGGTCATGGCCAGCCTTCATAGAGGGTAGGAGCGAGTCCCTCCCTGCTTGCTGATATACCACATCACAGTGGTGTTGTCTGTTTTGATCAGGAGAGCCCCTGGGGAGAGAAGGGGCCTGAAAGCTGTTAATGCGTGCTGGACAGCTAACATCTCTTTTTGGCTGATGTGCAGATTAATTTGCTGTGGGCTCCACTGGCCCTGTATGCACCTGCCGTCCAGGTGTGCACCCCATGCATAGTCTGATGCATCTGTGGTGAGGGTCTGGGCGGCGGAGGTGGTGAGAAAGGTAGTCCTTTGTTGTGGGAGCATGCTGCTGCCCACCAAAGAAAATCTTTCCTTACGCAAGGTATCATCGGTATAGGAGTTTCCAGGTCTTGACAGTGTTGACACTAAAGGCTTTATAGGTACCAATGAAGTTTCCTGATATGCAGTCTGGTATATGGAATGAGTAGAATGCAAGATACCATGAATCCCAGAGCTTGCAGGATTTTCCTTGTGGATAACTGGGGTCTGGGGGCTAGTTGAGAGAAGTACGCTGTCAGGTAAGTTTGCTTTTCTTGTGCGTGGAATGTCATCTGGGATGCTGTGTCCAGGCTTGCTCCCAAGAATATAATCCTTTGGGTGGGTACCGGTTTGGATTTCTTTTCGTTGATGGTGTACCCAAGGGAGGTCAGTAGGGACTTTACAAAGGCCAGGTGCTTGAGCAGCTTTTCCTGACTGTCTGCCTGAATTAGGCAGTCGTCTAAATATGGGTAAATTTGTATATTTCTTTGTCTGCAGAAGGCAATGGCGGGAGCCAGACATTTTGTGAAAACTCTCGGAACAGTAGATAAGCCAAAGGGAAGTGCAGAGAACTGAAAGTGCAGAGATCCTGCCCTGAAATGCAGATATTTCCTGCATGATTCCCTGATAGGAATGTGGATGTAGGCCTCTTTTAGGTCTAGGGTGGCTAGCCAAGCATTCTTGGAGAGTGTAGGTGGTAGTTGCCAGAGGGTGAGCATTTTGGTATCACCAAGAAGGTGTTTAGAATGGATAGATTGAGGATGGGGCGCCAGGTGCCTTCTTTTCTGGGTACCAGGAAAAGTCTGGAGTAGAAACCTTGGCTTAACTGTTCTGCAGGAAAGTGCTCTATTGCCTTCATAGAGAGCAGGGAAAGGACTTGCTTTTTTGCCTCTGCCCACTGGTTTGGTGGAAGATCTGGGAACCCTTTTGGGGTTGGGAGTGTGTGGAAAGAAAATTTGTATCTCTGGGACACTATGTTGAGGACCCAGCGGTTGTTGGTAATGGTGGCCCAGGTGCTTGCGTGGAAGGAAAGTTTTCCTCCTAGGGCAAGTGCAGGTGGGCAGAGGGAGGGGGTGGAGGAGAGTCATTGTGAGTTCTTAGCATGAGGGGGTGGCTTTGCACTCCCTGGTTTTAAAGTGGAGGAACTCCATTGCTTTGATCTCTGCATTCCCTGTGGCTGCTGCCTGGGGGGGGGGGTCTGCTTCCCCGGGGTCTGGGCTGAACTGACCTGGAGGGGGCAGGAAAGGACTAGTGCTTGGAGGGGTAATGCCTACTGAACCTGGGTGGCTGGGCCTGTAGGAATTCCTTAACTGTCTGCATAGATTTAGCTTTTTCTTCCACCTTTTTTAAGACCTCCTCTGCCTTGGTGCCAAATAAGTTATCTTTGTGCAAGGGTGCATCCAATAATTTAGATTTGACATGGTCTGGCAAGGGCTGCTCCTTAAGCCAAGCATGCCTTCTCAGGACAGAACTGGTGACTGCTGCCCTGCAAGAAGCTTCTAGGGTGTCAAAACCACAGTGTAAGGTGTGTTTAGTTACTTGACTTGCAGAATATATTAACTCTTATAACTATTTTCTGCACAAGCAGGAAAGGATGATATATTTTTTGAGGAGTTCCATGGTATGTTGCTGAAATTTTAGCATATGGAACTGACAATTTAGTATTCTGATAGCAAGAGTAGCAGAGGTGTATACTTTTTTACCCCATCTGTCTAGTGCTCAGGAATCCCTATCTGAGGGGGTGGGATTCTTAGCAGAAGTTGCTTTAATTCCTTTAGGCCCTTGAGAAATAACCTCAAGGTCAGCAGTAGGATTTCTGAAAAGAAATTTGTGAGAGTCATGGACTCCAATACCAGTCAGGTTTTCTGGGAGCAGGAGGGAGGGTGTCAGGAGTCGAATTAGATTCCATGAAAACATCATCCACAAATCCAGGACAGGGGGAATGGCCAGGGGTCTGTGTTGTGAAAGATCTAAGAATTATCTGAGTTTCTTTTTAGACTGAGGGTAGTCCTGACATTCTCATTGGAAATGCTCCCTTAAAGTATGAAGGGTTTCCCCAAAGGAAAAGTCCTTGTGTGGAAAGGCGGAAGAAATGGATTCCTCTGCATCAGAATCCTCATAAGCAGAGAGGGGTTGCATGTCTTCATATTCAGATGCATCAGAGTGATCATACTCCCGTTCAGATAAAACTAATGGAGACAGACATCTTTCTTTTGGAAGGAGTAGCTTGGCTTCCCCTGATCAGCATTATAAGGTCTTCCACCATTTTAAGCATTTGAGACTGAGGCAAGGAAGCAGGTGTCTGAGACTGGGTCGTCGGTTTCTTGGGCATGGTTCGTACCCTGGGCCTTAGAAACTTGGTAGTTTTTGAAAGAACGGTAGATGCGAAAGAAGTCATCGGTGTGTGTCGAGAATCGGTACTGCAAAGTACATCCTCGGAAGCCATTGCCTGCTCAGCGTAGAGACAACCGCAAGATCCTTGGTCGAAGAAGGGTTTTACAGCATAATGGACTCCGAAAAGGTCTCAGCGGCCTGTAAATCCACAGAAGCGGGCATCAGGGGCTGCAAAAGCGCCTCACTGAGGACCGGAGAACTGATGACTAGCTTAACGGAAGTGTCGTCGGTAGGTCTGGACCTGTGCGGTCTTGTCTCTTTTTTTATCCTTATGTTTTTTCAGAAGATCTGCTGTCGGATGGCTTACCGAAGCCATAAAGGAATTAGAGGACTGTGAGCGAAAATATCTAGCTACAATAAGGGCCCGGCGACGTATAGTTCAGGCGTTGAACAAAGCACAAAAGTGACAGCGAGGGACGTCGTGGTCTGGGCCTAAGCAAGTGACACAGTAAGAATGAAAGTCTTGGTGTGGTATTTGCTTTCCACAAGTGAGACAATTGTTAACTTTTTCTGACATCGTTTAGAGCAAGAAAAAAGGATCCCAACGAGGTACTTAGCCTTAGAAGACTTCAGCTACAATTCGGAAGATGAAACTCAGGTAGAGGCTAACCGGCACTCGTGCGAACTGCTTCTGGCTCCTTGGCAAGAAAGACTGATGTAAATACTACTGACGACCAGACATCAGTCCTGAAGTGACAGCAACTGACGCAGAAATACTAAGCCTCTGGTATTCGGGCCAGCCGAGGGCTACCCTGGCAGGGATAACCCAAATGTGATGACAGCAATAGTGAAACACGAAGAACATCAACTGCCCTAGTATCTTTTCTAAATACCAGCAATCTACACCATAACAACAACCTTTTGGTTTCTGCCACCTTTCTTGATCTCTTTAAGGCATTTGACACAATATCCCATTCTAAACTACTTCATAAGAAAGAAATTTGTAGCAGATATATTTCATTCTATGTACAGTCTGTAAATTCCTTTTAAGAATATTTTATTGCTTCCTTAATTTAAGTAAATTCTGTAAATTCCTTCACAAAAACTTTATATACATCTTTTTAACATTTTGACCTTTTGTGCTAACTTATGTTAATTGTTTTTGTACTTGCTCTGTCAATCTTATGCTAGATCTGTTGTTTAGCTTTTTTGTTGTTGCTAATTGGAGCTTTTCTCCCCGGGTCACCACTGAAAATGGGCTCATCTTGGCCCAGTGGACCTTCCTGGTAAATAAATGCCAATAAATAAAAGTAAATAAATAAGCATACCACTCACCTCTGCTTCATAGCTACTAGAAACAGAATACAATGTGTCAAGTGTCAAACAACATACTTAGTTTTCCTTCCTTTTCTATGCTGGCCCTACTGCTGTTTAATATATTTGATAATCTGCATACTGCTTCTGACCCCTCCTCAATTACTCAGTATGCAGATGACTCCAGCCTTGTCAGGACTGGGCTTTAGTCAACTGGTGCCCTAGGCAAAAGGTCTCCACAGCACCTCCCACCAACACAAATCTGTGCCCCCATCCTGGTCTACCTACACCATCCAAATTTGCCTAGTTGGCCTATGCCTAAGGCCGGCTATGAGCCTTGTTTGCTATTCCCCATCCATTAATGAGCTGCAAGCTAAAACCTAGGAATCATACTCCTCAAGCAAACTATGACTACAACAGTGTGACCTAATCCTCAATGCTAAAAAGATAAAAAAGTCATGCTCTTCCTAAATAGATCCAGTTCTATCACACACAGATTTTTCCATTACCTCTTTCAACAATATTATCCTGGATATTGTCCCAAATATAAAACACTCCAGAGTTACCCACTGACAATAAATGAAAATGTGGCTTCCATTATGTCCAGTGCCATAAAAAACACATGAAAAATAGGTGCCTTATACAAGACCAACAAGCCCATAAGGCTACAGCCAATGCTTGCCTTCTAACCAGTTTACTCCATACTGCCCCAGTCTACACTAACCTTCATACTAAACAACAAAGACAAGAGCAATGCTAAAACAAAACAAAATTTGCCTCCAACCTCCACAACAGAACTCACCACTGTATTTGCTCTACATACAAGTGGATGGAATTTCTCGGACACCTTCGATAATCCCATCTGAATGTAGCCCACTCTATTCTGCACCAACCCTCCAAATGTCTTTCCATAATCTGACTGATAAAATGGACCTGTCCCACAACAGAACTCCGCTCTAAAGACAAATATCTTGCCAACAAGCAAGACCTCAACTGCACATGGTAAAACCTTGTACTCATGCCATGTGGCCAAATTCATGACCCATTTGCCATTAGCCCTCAGGCAACTTCAATCTCAAAACAGTCTCAAGAAATATCTCCTTACTCATCTTAACGCAGAGTCTGCTCCTGTTCTTCCTCTTGTTAATCAGTTGTTCCCCTTACTACTTTCTTCATTCAAACCATAGCATTTCTCCTCTCATCAGTAACTCTAATTTTACTCTTTTCATAACTGTTGATGCAAATCTTTAACCTTTTCTTTTCTGTAACCATGATCATGCAGATTAATAATGTAATCCTCCCTCAACCACTTTTACGCTCAAACCTCTAGATTTTTACATATTTTTAGTGAGGATCTCTGTCAACATTTAGATCCTGACACCTTTTTCTCTTCTTTTACTCCTCTTCCAAATCTTCTACAACTGTGTACCCTCACTACTTCTTCTATTGCAACCCCCCCCCTTTTTATTACTTCTTCTTTGAAACCTGCTACTAGTTATATTCACCTACATCCCTAGTCTGTGTCAAATCTAATCACTATATTTCAAATATTGTACCGTACTCACAAAGGGCCTGCTACTGGTTCATAGGTAAGTTACTAGGCTAGCTGTCCTTATGGGCCATTTTAAGACAGCGAATTCCCCTTTTGAGCTCAAAAATAACCTATCCCAGTTGGTTATAGACTGGCCTTACCAAAACTGCACAAAACCGGACCAGCACAAAGTACTCGGGAGACAGTAAGTACAAACCCAAGGATTTTATTAATCCACACACAAAAAGAAAAAAAAAAACAGTTTAACCGTCCTTTCTAACATACAGGACTTCATCAGAACTGGTAACTAACAAGCTGGCAATCCTTATATAACCTCATCTTCATAACAAAATGACGGTTTTAACGCTGTGGTGTTCATTTACAACAGTCTGTGAAAACTTGTACTAAAAATAACCAAATATCATCATAAATCCACCTACATTTACAACAAAATGGGTTAAAAATTTTACTTGATTTCTCACATGAACATCTTAATAAAAAGTCACCTTAAAACATTTACATCAACTGTACCATGTTTACAAATATTAGCATTAAAAATGTATAAAATTCTTACAATTTAGCAACATGCATATAAAGGACTGAAGTTATTGAAATATATTCATTTAACCCAGGCGGTGTGCAGGCATTTATCTAAACTACCATAATAATTCTTTATACTCCAATTTGTTTTGCCATGCACCAGTCGTGGTATTGGGAACCACTACTTCTAAAATGATAATGAAAAACTTTTTAAATCCTTTACACACAATGGAATGTTTAAAAAGTACATTGCTTACATTCTCCTATTCAATGTCATAAAGGTGTTCATAAATTCATTTACTGAGCATGCTTTCAGTTTTTCTCACATAATAAACTTGAGCAGGTGTTACAAATGGCCAGCTAACCTCACTAAAACAGTTACCCTTTTGAAGAAAAATGACCCTTCCACCTATGGTCTTCAAATGTTCATGTTCTGTGTAAATGAACAGACATTGTTTGCAACACCCCCATTTTTGTGTACCTTTCAACTGATCGCACTCATTCTCCAGAAGTCTTTGCTTTCTTTTTAATAAAGACTTAATAATGTTTGCAGCCTTAAACACAAAATAAAGTTTTAAACTGACAATTTCTATCATCATACCATCTGCCTTAAAAATGTTCCAATTCCTAGCAACTACGTTCTTAACTTGCTGACTCCCTGAGTTGTATTGCAAAACAAGGGCCCTATCACAATTTCTAAAACTTGTGGTCATGTCCCTAGGTGTATCATAGATAAGCTGATTCTGTAAACCAACACCCAGAATTGGTGGAAAATCAACTTTCCGCCTTTCTTTTATTTCATCATTAACCTCAAAAAATTTTTTTAGGGTACTGTCTGTCTGAAAACATTTTAACTAACTCATAATTCTTGATGTTAAAAACCCTTTTATCAGAAACCATAAGTGTTAAATGAATGGACTGTCCTTCGAGTATATCCCTCTTCAACTTACAGGTGCAGGAACTCCCGAAGTGTAAATACTTGTTATTAAAGGTGAGCTTACACTAAACCGCAGAAATACTTGTATCCAAGTAATTAATCATATGTTTATCGTAATGTCGGTACATTTTAAAAATGTTGTTGTCCCATTGATGAAATTCATAAAATCCGAGATACTTTTGTGTGGACCATTCCAAAGAATAAAGATGTTATCAAGATATGTTAAATATAAAGTACAGTATTATTCATAATAATTGGATGGAAAAATGTATTTCCTCTCCTAGGCAAACATCACTAAATTTACAAACATGGGGGCACAGACAGCATTGTGACAACCTTTAATGTGCTTGAATGTCTCCCCTCAAAGTATATAAAACTGTTCCCTAAAACCACTTCAACACATTCCATAATAAAACTTTAATGTTGCACCCACTCAGAAAATCAAAACTCATGATTGCTTCTTGAAATAAATTCATCCCTTCATCCTGAAGGATACAAGTGAAAATATTGATCACATCAATAGGAAGAAATCAGGCATCTTTGCTGTATAAGCTACTCAGAGCTAGTCATCCCAGGAGTCCTTAATGTGTTTCACCTTGTTAAAAATTGGTTTTAACAGTCTATCAATATACAATGTAAAGGGGTATATTTTGGAGCCCTGTGTTACTGTGATAAGTATTTACAATCCTCCATTTCAACCTATGTACCCGAGGTATCTCAGACATAGTGGGTAACACTGGATGTGGGTTCCTCAAAAAACTGCAGATGGGTCCATCAACAAATCACTGACAGCCAAACCTTAAGTAACAAATCAGTATTTCCATAAGTTATATTTATTTTGTTCCTTGAAACCTCAAGCTAAGTGCCATCATGTAAAATATTGAAAATAGCATGGATGCAATCCATAGACTGAAAAAAATCACAACACCTCCACCTTTGTCTGGTTTCATTTTTCCAAATGTTTTATCACCTATCAGTTTTTTTTATTAAACTATTACTACATTAATATAGTTATTAAATTTACATGTATGTACTTTATTAATTTATGCAAATAATGACAAAATAGAGTACTACACTATTTACAGTTTACCCACTGGTTTAAGAGAGTCAACAAGGTTGCAGTCTCTCTCAGTCATGCCTTGCAAGGCCCCATTTCACATGTCTAATCCTACGTCTAATGGGACTGATAATTTATTGTTTTCCATTTATTCATTAATACCACGGTGCTGCTGGTCATCTTCCTGACCATCTCAAACTCTTAACCTCACTCTCATCAAAGTCCAAAGTACTCCTGATTCTTCTAAACAGCTGCTATGCTTTTTACTGTCACTTAAGCATTTTCCTTTGGAATAATGGAAACAGTTTCATTGACAGTCTCTAAATCTGTGTGTTTTGCTACTGTCAGTAGAATGAGAAGCACAATCCCTTTCTGCTGACTGGCTAATTCTTTGTAAGCTAATTTTTTATATTTCTTCCTCAGCCTGTTCTGCATCCAAAAATGTCTTTGATCCTTCAGGAAAAATATTTTGAAAGACTGCAGGATACTTTTAAAATCTAAAAAAAAAAACAAAAAAAAAAACTTGTGCTTTTCACACCTAAACAATACCAAAATGAAAATCTTTTGAAATAACCTTATCCTGCAACCTAAACAAAACTTCTAGGCATCATAATCGACAATCTTAAATCTGTCCAACACATATTGCAAGCCATTAAAAAATGCACCCAAAACTCTGCTCCTTCTGTAAAACCAAACACTATTTGACAGTTAGTACAAGACACACACAAGCTCCCACCTATCCTCTTCCACCCTTACCATATCTCTCACCTATTCTTATAAACCTAAATGCTGCACTTAAATGTTAAGCCCTCTGATACAATAAAGTAGGCAAATTTGATGCTCACCTTACTTACAGGACTCATCATTTGGGAACATATGTGGACAGTGACCTAACTTTTGACCAACGTGCGTCTACTGCTGTAAGAAAGTCCTTCTATATTTCCCAGTTTATAAGCAAAGGGATTGTGTCTAGATATATGTCATTGCCCCCCTTTACTCAGTCCCCATTAAACCATTTTCAATGGACATATTTCAATTCAATAAAATGCCCCCCCCCCTTTGATATTTATATGTCTAGACACAAGTAATAACCAGAATGCCCACAGAGATATATTACTAAAAGGGTACACAGCTTAAACAATGTCTTACATGAACTGGCTCACAGTCCTATCCTACATACTGCTAAGAGGTGACCTGTGTCTGGCATCCTCCAACCTACTACTGATGGATTTACTGCATCTTGGCAAGTCAAACAGCATCAGAAATGCTCTGTCTAGGGATCAAAACCTCTTCTGCATCATCAACAGAACAGTTTGGAGGGACAGGTATATCTTGCAAAGGATACAGCTGCTATGGAACATCTACATAAAACAAAGTTAATCCCTGTCAATGTCCAAGTGAAACTTAGATAAATGGATGAGAAACAGAAAATGTACCCCAGGACTGCTCTCTGTACCAATGGACACAGGCAGCTTCTAAATGCTTTATTTCATGCATGGGTTCCCCTCAAACTATCGTTATGTTATGATCCCAACTAGTGTCATTAGGGATAATATATAATTATTGACCATGGGATGGGTAAAGCAAATCTATAACCAAATGGAATAGGTTACTTTTGAGTACAAAAAGGGAAATTGGCTAGGCTTAAATGGCCCACAAGGGCAGCTAGCCTAGTACTTACCTAAGAACCTATAACTACTGAAGAACCAAGTAATGCATTTTCATTAATATTTGTATAAAAATGTCATGATGTAAACTGCAAGGTATATTGTAAAACCATTTTATATAGAATGCAGTCAGGGATGTTTAAATGTGAACTGGACAAAGTTGTAAAAGGGGCTGTAGCATATGTTAAGGATAGATGCAGTGTATCCAACAGTTTGCACTGTAACAAGGTAAGAAAGACCAAAAATAAGCCATATGAAGTTATTATAATGTTGTGATCCTAAGCTGTTGGAGCAGGGAGTGTAAAAATGTACTGGTCACATTATATAGACTTGAGATAAACATTTTTTTACAGGGGTGGTTTTCTATAGTAAAACATTGATTTAAGCTATAAACAGTATTTGTTTTAAGCAAAAAGACTTGAAAATAACAAAATAACAAAAAATATGGAAATAGTAGTTTTCTCATATTTGCAAAGTTATTAGCTGTTTTGGCCCTAAACTGTTACTTGTATTCTGTGACAGGAGAGCTGACTGAAAAAAGCTGTCATATAGGAGATCAGACTACAGCCCATGTCAGCAAGCAGGATATCCATTAGCACAAAGAATTCAATCTTGCCTTGTAAAATGACAAAGAGAATGTCTAATCTTGTCATATTTCCAAAGTACCCAAAGATGAATAGTCAAGTCCATTGTTGAGCAGGATGTCTCTGGAAAAGTAAACCTTTTCGGGATTGTACCACTCTTTGGAAAGAGGGATAGCATCATCTTCTCCTTGATCTAATCCACACTATGGAATCAAGAGAAAAAGGAGCTGTAGAGAATAAGAGACCCCCTTCTAATAAGAAAAGGAAAAACAGAGAATCCTCCCTGAGAAATAAAATGAAAGAATAAAAACTATATCACTGAGATTAGAAAGCAAAATGGAACAGCTACAAACAGAAACCTCTGAGAGATGGATATGCTATAAAAAATTCTCCCTCAGACCTACTGACTCAGTGGGAACAGAAAGAGAGTTGAGCAGAAAGGGATCATTTTCAGGGTAACCCACTTCTGGAAATGCAACCAGACTGGTATTAAGTGCTGCCTCTACCCAGTGGAGGAAATAGAAGGGTGACTTAGAGAATCTGACCACAGAATGAGAATCCCATCAAGACCCTCACAACTCAGAATCCAATGCTTCCAAGAGGAAAGAGAAGGCTTTGAGTCAAAGGAAGAAGCCGACAAAGATCCCTTGCCCTTCCATACCTAAACCTTCAATTAAAAGATCACCTGCTAAACTGGGCAAAGAGGAGTACAATATCCAGTTAAAAAAATGGATTCTTTGCCAAGAGCAGACACAGAGCTCCAGGTTCTAAATGGGTTATGGCAGCCCCCCCCCCCCAACACAAGCACCAGCCTCCAAGAGGAAGATGAAAGGCTCTAAGTTCAATGAGCCCAGCCCAAAACTGTGAAACAGTCCAACACTCTGAAAAAGGAGTCCAAAATGATGATAAAGAAGGAAGTAGTGAAAATCATTTGCCTGCAGCAATGACAAAGGGGCCCTTCCAAGGGAAGTGAAGCAACAAAACAGCAAAGGTAACCCAAATTCATGCAGCCTGGACTACTGCATCCCTTAAATCAAATTACTGGATGAAACTAACCTTCCAAGAACAAGGTTATGAGCTTGGCATGGAGATAGGTCACTGTTTAAAATGGAAGACACTCAGCCTAACTCTGTCACAGCTGATAAAGCCCTATGAACCTATAAGATTAGTGTGTGAGCAGCAACTTGTGTGCTAGAACAGCTGGGTGGGAAGAGGCAAGAATAAACAGATAGTGCTGGTTCGTCTTACCAGGGGAATGGGAGTAGTGGTTCAATTGGCTGATTTGCCACATGCAACTGGAGGCTTGCAGCCAATGAAGTTGCAGTTAACTTCATATGTAGGCTTGGCTAGGAAGGTTGCAACAGTACCCCTCACAATGACACAGCCCCCCATCTCATCTACTATAAATGGAGTTAGGACCTTACTAGGAACACCTGCACACTGACTGCATCACTGGATGCCAGTGTGGGCATAAAGACCACCATGGCTACCTGTATGACAGCTTTCTTCATTCAACTCTCATGTCAAGAAAAGCAAACAAACACTTTAACAGCAAATTTAAGTCAGTGTAAGAGTGGTAAGACAAAGTATCACGTTAATCTGCCAGATAATACAGGGAATCAGTTCACCTTTTGAGGAGTAGTAAAGTATGGGCACTTGCAGACTTGTATAACATCTACCAGGCCTGGTCCAAAGGGAGGGATGACCTAGGAGCTAAACAATTATATACTCCAGGCCAAGCCAAACCCTAGGTACAAACACTGAGCATTATACAAAAGCATTATAGAAGGTTTCACCCCATAAAGGAGCTGGAGGAACTCGGACATCAAACTTGGTCAGTCAGAGAAACTAAAACCACCCCTCTGACCCCCCCACCCAACACAAGACAAATATGTAGACGGCACCAAGTATAATGAGGCTAGAGCAGTCTGGGAGTCAGGCTGGAAGAAGTTCACATGATGGGAGAAGACTATGCCAGACTAGGTGCCTGCATCAAAGACAGCTCACTGTGGGTGAAAGTCTGATTTTGCACCAGAGATCAAAAGTGCAATCAAAAACATCACTTTTACAGCAGACATTGGATTATGGCCCTGACAAGCAATGCAGCACGTACCCCTGCTTCTAAGACTTTAATGAGACACAAGCACTGGTAGACCTCTGGTTGAGAGTGCTGCCTATCCCATGTGGGTAGGTATAAGAATAAGAGCACAAACACTCTGTCAAGTAGGTTAGACTGCCTGGCATCTGCTGCCAAAATCCCTAATTTGGGGTTCCCCCATGGACCGAGGTAGAGTTGAAGGGTAGCCCTGAAAAGGGCTAGTAACAGACCTTTGCTGCATATCCCTGAGAAGGGCTATCAGCAGACCTTTGTGTAGTTATAGTCCTTTGGAGTTCCGGAGAGCCCTGCAAAGGGGGGGGGGGGTCTTCAGAGTGCAGGAAATCTTCTATGTATGTTAGTCCTGAAAAAGACTGTTGTGACAGACTTGTGTGTGCCTGGTCCTTAAAGGGACCTTGTGAGGCCTCTAAGTAAAGCCCCTAGGGGGAACAAGGATATCAGTGTTAGTGGTCCTTTGTGGTCTAGGGCCCCTGGTGAGTGGTCTAGGAGTCCCAATGCGGCTGGAAGAGCCCTAATAAGGGCGGTTTATTCTCAGCGAGAAACCTCAGTGAAAAACCTCAGGTAAAAACCTTAGTAGGAAAGCCCTGATAAGGGCTGTTGCTATATCCAGTGGTGGTCCTTGTGTTAGTCTTTAAAAAGACTGTTTGGGTTGTAGGTAGCTGTCATTCTTTAAAAAGACTGTTGTAGCTCTAGTTAGCAGTGGAGTCTTTAAAAAGACTTTTTTGGAGTAGGTACTCTAGGGAGGGAATCTGAAAAAATGACGTTTAGGCTCCAATGTAGGTAAAAGCTCATTCTGTTTATTCAGTCCTTAGAGAGTACATTACAAAGTGAAGTTCTCTGAGCGCTAGTCAGAAAGTGAAATCCAGCGTATCTGGAGTTGCATTTATATCCCAAAATGAGGGGTGGGATTAAAGGAACGCCTACAGGCATCATCAGGGGGAGTGACATGGGCGTGGCCTTTAATGTGCCAGTCTCCTGCCTGCTGTGTGCCTGTGATGTCATTTACTGTAAGTGCAGCGGTTACAGACAGAACACTAGCTAATGGTGAACAGTGGCCAAAATTGATTGTGGCATCTTTCTTTAAAAAAGCAGAGTTCAAAAAGTACATACTGTCCACTCTTGTCAGTAAAATTGCACAAACATTATGTTTATCAGCAGGAAAAAACAACAGAAGTTCAAGATAATTTAGGAAAAATTTTAAGACTTCATGTCTCTGGTGCAAACTAAACTGATAGTAAGTGTTGTAGACATGACCAATTCTAATACAGAATAAAAGTCTTTAGAGAATGTAATTTTAATTCCTAAGTTATATCGCCGTAAGAGCGGTTAAACAGCTCACACTTTACATTGTAACATGCTATTTGATGGCCGTGGGGTGTTGTTAAATGAGAAAGAGTGTGTTAGAATAGCTGTAAACTCTCCGTGGTGTTAGTGTTGTGCCTGGGTTACCCGCCAATGCGAGCTCGGGTAGGGTATGATGCAAGAAAGTTTGTTTTGTGCTTAACAGAGAAAAAAGTATGTACGATATATGCTTTAGCCTGATACAGACTGTTAGGTGTGGGGGAACACCCTCACTATGGTCAAGTGACTTCCTGAGATTATTTATTTATTACAGTTTGCTGTCCGGGGAAGTCCCATTTTCAGTGGAGGCCCAGGGAGAAAAGCTCCACAAAAATAAAAACAATAACAGTACAATATATATTTTACAATACAGCAGACTTGGTAGACAGTGTATTAAACATATTCATTGAACACTGTAAAGACATGTCGAATATTGTTAAATTTAGAATAGGCTATATGTTACTGAACTAGTCATTACACATAAAAGGATAATTTGCTCAAAATAGACTTAGCATACATTGAGTGTCAGACATCTAGTTCTAGAGCATAGTAAGTTAGGAAAGGATTGAGAATGAGATAGAGATAAGAATACAATAAGTGGAAGAGGTATATATATCATAGGATGTGGAATCTGGTGTATGAAGACTATAAGTAGGAAGTGGAATTTGGTGTATGAAGGGTATAAGTGCACCAAAGTAATTACCAGCACTTTCGGACTCTTCTTCTGGGGAGTCTTCACTTAGTGGAATTGGGAAGAAATAGACATTAAAATGAAAACTAAAATTAACCTAAGCTCAACACTATATGTTCACACCTAAAACCTAAAAAATAAAAATCTAAATATCTAAAAATCGAAATATCTTAACTGTAATTCAGCGAGTGAATATTTTAAAATCTACGATCAAGATGTAGAAAAATAAACTACAGTGAACCTAAACCCTGGGAAAAGCAAACCATTAAGCAAGGGGTGCCATGTGATAGAAGGAGGGATGGCTCGGGGGCCTCAGTAACTGCTCAGGTGGAAATGAACACTGCTTAGACAGTCTGTATGAGGGTGTAAATGTGAATGTATGTGTGAAGACATCATCTACAATATCCAGGAATGGGGGTATAGAGCTAGAGGCCTACACTGAGGGAAGTCTACAAATTCCCCGACTCTCTTCTTAGACTGTGGGTAGTCCTGGCATTCCCAGCGGAAATGCTCTCTTAGGGTTTGCAATGTTTCACCAAAAGAAAAGTCCTTGAGGAGGGGGGGGGGGGGGGGAGTCAGAGGGAATGGAATCCTCTGCATCTGAATCCTCATAGGTAGATAAGAGTATGTCCAGGTAATCACAGGGGTCAGAGTCATCGGACTCATGCTCTGTAGAATCAGAAAATCAGAAGGAAAATCAATTATTTGTCTTTTAGAGGGGGAAGGCTGGCTTCCCCTAATTAAAGTAACCAGGACTTCAGCCATTCTAAGCATTTGTTTCTGTGGCATGGGAGCTTGAGAATGCGCTTTGGTTGTCAGTTTCCTAGGCGTAGTGTGAATTCTGGGCCTGAGAAATTTGGTAGTTTTAGTCATTAATGAACTAGCCGGTTTAATATGAACATCGGAAGGTCTGAATACACCCTCAGAAGCCGGTGCTTGCACAGCGGCTCTGAACCCATCCAAGGTAGGGACTTCCGCAGGTTCCATAGTCGAAGAAACATCTCGCAGCATACCGGACTCAGAATGGGTCTCAGAAGAGGCCTGCAAATCTGTAGAAGCAGGTAACAGGGGCTGCGAAAGCACCTGAGTACTGGTGGACTGATGACTAGCTTAACGGAAGTGTCGTCTGCAGTTTTGGACCTATGAGGTCTGTCTCTGTCTATCCTTGCGTTTTTTCGGAAGATTGGTAGCCGGATGGCTTATCGAGACCAATTCAGAATAAGGAGAACGAGAGCGAAAGAATTTAGAAACAAAAATAGCCCAACGACGAATAGTTCCGGCATTGAACAAGACAGTGAGGGATGTCGTGGTCTGGGCCTAAACAGGTGATGCAGTAAGAATGAAAATCTCTGTGAGGTATTTGCTTTCCACAGGCAAGACAATTGTTAACATTTTCTGACATCAGTTAGAGCAAGAAAAAAGGATCCCCAAAGGGGTACTTAGCTTTAGAAGACTTCAGGTTTGAAACTTGAAAAATTAAAATTTCAGGTAGTAGCCGATTGGCACTTCCGAACTGCTTCTGCTTCAGGCTCGCTCGTGGCAAGAAAAGCTGATGTAATGGCGTCGGCTGCATGTTTTATATCCCTGACATCATGAAAGAGGCGACAGCATCCGACACAGAAATCCCAAGACTCTGGTATTCGGGCCGACTGAGGGCTACCTGCAGGCAGATAACACCAAGTGTGATGACTGCAACAGTGAAACACGAAGAACATCATAACTTCTTTATCTGATGTTGTTAATCTTCATTCATTCCTTACTGATGGGATAGAGTCCCTAGCTACCTTGTTTCCTGGAAGGCCCTATGGAATAATATTCCTGAGTACCACTGAACCAAAGGAGGCTCTCCCCCTGGAGACCATATCCAATTTGTAATGCATAATAAAGGCAGGCCCATGTTGCTGCTATACAAATGTCATCCATGGAAGCTCTTGCATGGAAAGCAACAGATGTTGCAACTGATATTGTGGAATGTGCTTTGATCTTAGAAGGTGCAGAAAAACCTTGTTTCATTGATAAAGGAAATGCAATCTCTCAACCATTTAGATAAGGTAACTTTGGACACTGATTTTCCCAACTTTGGGCCCGAGTATGATGTAAAGGTCAGACTTTCATATGGATTTAGATTTGTCGAGATAAAAACACAGTTGTCTGTGCACATCAAGTAAATGCAATGAATTACAACACCAAAACTTAACCAAACTGATGAAATGAAGAAAAACCATGGCCAGAGATGCGGGCAAGCCGTTTATTACTAATTTAAACGCTAAAAATTGTGAACATACGTTTTTCGTCCTTTTCAAGTGAAGGACTTCTTCAGAAATTAAATCACGTTTAAAAATTCAAACAGTTGCATTTATACCTATTCAATTTAAAAATTGCGCCAAAATCCTTTAAAAAACACATCACATCCCTTTTAAAGGGACATCTCCACTCAAATGAAGACTGGCAATCGACCCATACATATTAATACATGTGATGCATATATATAATGATACATTTCATGATTTACATTAAAAAAAAAATATATATATATATATATATAGGTGATTCTATCATCATCTATACACATTAAACACCAAAAATAATAAAATATTATGATAATATAGTAATATTATTCAAAAATATTATTAAAAAATAATAATAATATTAAAAAATGAATAATAATATTAATAAATATGTATTGTATGTATATTAAACCTACTTATGCTTCCAAAAATGCAATATGAATCCTTATTGTACCACTAAAAATACTGTAAGACAGTGCTATAAAAAACACCAATAATGCAATACATGTATAAGGTTTTTGACTTTAGTCTATCTTTATAATTTTAATATTATATTTTGTTTTGATATTTAATATTTAATATTTGATCTTATAAACATAACCTACTGTCACAGATCTTTATTCACCATAGATTATTTTATCTTTCTAGACTTTTTAACTTCAATAAACACATAATATAAAATTTTTCATTCAATCCTGGTTTCACAAATGCATTGAGCCTTAATGACACATTAATTCCATCTTTTCCAACTGTAAATTGTGTGGCCCCCCTCTATCGTCTTGTTGGACCTGCTGTATCACTTTAAATTTAAACTTATGATCCGGGTAGGTTGCTATATGTATTGCCAAAGCATTGTCCTCCTCCTTATTTTTAATACTTCTAAGATGTTCAACTATTCTATCTTTTAATCTTCTGTCTGTTTTTCCTATATAAAGCAAGGACATGCTTGGCATTTTGCCACATAGACTACTCTTCTGGTGTTACAATTAAACTTACCCTTTATTGCGATTTGTGAACCATTTAGCGATATTTTGCTGCCTTCATCTATTATATAACAATATGGACAAGAGCCACATTGTTTTATGCCCGAGTTACGATTAATTGTTATACTTTTATAGTAAAACAAATCCTTATAACTCCTACCCTTTCTCCATATTACTTTTGGCATGAATCCAGTTTCCAAACCCAAAATCATATCATTCATTAATAATGCCCAATTCTTTTGAATGATTTCCTTTACATCTATGTGATTAGATGAGGAACTCATAATACATGCCAAGTCAAATTGATTGTACAAAACTCTTGGAATGTCTTGATTAGACTTTCGATGTACTATACATCCGTCCTGATCTGATCCATTATTTGTTTTTATACCTAATATAGGTTCATAAATACCATTTATTCTTTTCATGGATACTTCCTGTATGAGTTCTTCTATCATTTCTCTCGGGTAAGCTCTATTTAGGAACATTTCCTTCAAAACCAAACATTCCTCATTGAATTTTTCATTCGTGGAAATCATTCTTGCTGCCCTAACTAATTGGCCTTTCAAGACTGATCGTTTTTGATATATAGGGTGGGCACTTGAAAAGTGTAAAAACTTGTTTGAATACGTTGGCTTTCTATATAAGGTAGCTTCATATCGCTTCTCCTCCACATTTTTTATTACTTGAACATCTAAAAATACCATAACCTTCGTGTGGAAGGAATAAGTCAACTGTAAATAATTGGTTGTACTGTTCATTATATCAACCAAATCCCTAGCCATGTTTGAACACCCTTCGATAACCAAAAAAATGTCATCGATAAATCTCCCATAATACTTAACAACATTTTTAAACCGGTTATCTGTAAAAACATATGTGCTCTCCCAATGGGACAAAACCAAATTAGCATAACTAGAAACACAAGGCGAGCCCATAGCTACTCCCTCGTTTTGTTTATAATATTGTTTGTTAACAATATAAAGTTATACGATAATATTACATCTAACATTTCTTGCACTAATGTGATCTCTGCTATGGGTGCATTCAAACTCCGCATTCTAGCTACTACCCATTCTATTCCCAAATAATGGGGGATGCTGGTGCATAAATCTCTGATGTCTATTGTAACAAAATTAAATTGTTCTACATAAGGCAGGGTGTTAAGACTGAAAAGGAATGCCCAAGAATCCTTCAGAATCCATTCCTCCTGTATTACATACCTTTTCAGAATGGAATCGACAAATTTCGCACATGCATAAATGGATGAATTTCTACCGTCCACTATAGGTCTAACAGGTGGATTCTGAAGGTTCTTATGTATCTTGGGTACTCCAAACATATATGGTGTTCGAGGAGCTAGGATGGTTAAGTAATTCAATGTATGCAGATCTATCCTTGCCTCTATGAATAATTCGTTGAAAAAGCTTTTTATAAAACAATTAGCTTTATTATATTTATTTAATGAGGCTACCGTATATGCATGTCCCTGTAAGATATTACTAATATGGTTTTCATAGTCTGGCATATCCATGAAAACCAGACCTTTTCCTTTATCAGGATTCATAATCCTGATATTTGCAGACATCAAAGATTCTAAATCGTCCCTTTCCTCATGATTTAAATTATGCATGTAATTAGTTGCCTTTTTACTTAATCTCCTGAGATCTAATTCACAAAATTTTTCAAACATAAATACAATGAATATTCTCCTTTATTAGAGAAATTTGGAAAGAAGACTGGTAGATCAATCGTTTGATTAATAGTCAAATCAAAGATAACCTTAGGTAAAAAGGAGGGATTAGTCCATAGTGATACCCTGTCCTTATGGAAGACCATTTAAGGACATTTTATACACAAGGCTTGTAACTCAGAAATTCATCTTGCTGAAGTAATGGCCACCAAGAGTAAGGTTTTCCAGGATAAAAATTTTAAGCCACAATTGGCGGCAGATTCAAATGGAGGGAAGAGTCAAGGCTTGTAGAATCAGTGTCAAATTCCATGGCTCAATCAGTTGTTTGAAGGGAGGTCTGATATGTAAAACTCAGAGATGGTGAGAGATTAAGGAGGAGCCTTCGAAACCATTGTGGAAGTTACAAATTGCTACCAGGTGTACTCGAATGGAAGAAGCTGCAGCTCCAGATTAGATAATCTAAAACCATGGATAGTGGTGCCGAAAAGGGATTTATTCTTTTTTTGTGAGACCAAATAATGCATCTTTTCCATTTGCTGAGATAAAGTTTCCTGGTGGATGGTTTATTGGAAGCCAGAAGAATGTGACGGACAGGGGAGGACAGGTTTTTCTGCTTGGCAATCACTGGAAGTGGAGGGACCAAGCTGTCAGCTTGAGGTGCGATAAATTTGGATATGTCAGCCTCTGTGGATGCGTCAGTAGTTCTGGAGTTGGATCCAAAATCCAAGGTTGCTGTAGTAGGTGAGGCCAAAGGAAGGGGAACCAAATTTGTCATGGCCAGTAGGGTGCAATGAGGATTACTCTGCTTTTCAACCAAAGAGCCTTCATCAAGAATTGAGGGATCAGTGGGAGTGGAGGATAAGCATAAAGAAGTCCCACAGGCCAATCATGTACAACAGCATCCCTCGGGGACTCCCCCTTCGGGGGAATTAAGGCAAAGTAGCTGCTGCATTTATGATTTGTGGGGGATGTGAACAGATCGCAGCAAGGCTGGCCCAGCGACTGAATATCTTCTTCGCTATGATAGGATTGAGGGACCACTCGTGAGGCAGGAGAAAGCATCTGCTTAACTTGTCTGCAATTACTTTGGAATCCCTGGGAATGTGCTTTGCTATCAGAAAGTGGTTGGAAACTACTGCCCACTGCCAAATTCCCATGGCCCCTTGACAACGGGTAGGACTTGTTTTTTCCTTGTTTGTTGATGTGCTAGACTACTGACATGTTACCAGACTGGATGGCAATTGTTCCTGATGGGAGAACAGATTGAAATGCTTGCAACGCTAGAAGCACCGCCCTCAGTTCTAGAACACTGATATGCAGATTGGCCTCTATGGATAACCAAGTGTCTTGGACAGTCTTACTCTGCGAGTGCCCCTCCCACCTGATCAGGGAGGCGTCCATGGTCACTATGGCTTTGGGCTGAGAAGGGGAGAAAGGTCAACTCCATAGGTTCTCTTCTGGCTTCATTTACCAAATTAAGTCTTGTTGCCCCGATTTGTTATCCTGAGCTGAAATGTCATGGGGAGATTCAAAGGGGTCCATTGTGTTAGCAAAAGCCACTGAAGAAGCCTCATGTGCATTCTTGCCAGTGGGACCATTTTTATAGATGCTGCCATGGACCCTAGTAGTTGAAGGACTGCCCGAGCCGGCACTTTGTCCTGACTATCACTCTGAGTTGCGATCGGAGTCTCTGTATCCTGTGAAAAGGGAGGTAGACTAGACAAGACTGGGTATCGAATTCTGCCCCTATGAACTCCAGTCTTTGAGAAGGGATTAGTTTGCATTTGTCCTTGTTTACTGTTATCCCTAGGTGTTTCAAGAGATGTAGGGTGTAATGGATTGCTGAGACTAGTGGATGCTTGGCTGGGGCGGTGAGGAGCCAATCGTCTAGATATGGAAACACCTGAAATCCTTGAAGTCTCAAGTAAACTGTTACCACTGACATGCATTTGGTGAACACTCTGGAGGCTGTGGAGAGACCAAAGGGCAGTTCTCCAAACTGGTGGGGATTGGCTCCCAGCCAGAAGTGGAGAACTCTTCTGGAGTGCTTGTCCATTTTTATGTGGCAATACGCATCCTGAAGATCTATAGAGCACATCCAATCATCTTTGCCCAGGAAAGGGAGTATAGACTGTACCATGACCATACGGAATTTTGCTTGTCTGATGAATTTGTTTAGGATGCTGAGGTCCAGAATTGGCCTCCAGTCCCCTGTTTTCTTTGGCACTAAAAAGAACCTTGAGTAAAAACTGGATTCCATTTGGCCTGGAGGGACTGTTTGGATGACTCTTTTTTGAAGCAGCTTTTGAATTAGTAGAGCTGCTGCTTACTTTTGATTGGGTGGAACATCAGGAATGAGCCTTAAAGGCCTTGGGGAAAATAGTGAAGGGAATGCGATAACCTCTGGTAATTATCGTCTGCACCCAAGAGTGTGTGGTTATTTTGTACAAGGCAAAGTGGTGCACAGAAAAATGACCCCCGACTGCTTACAGAGGCAAGCAATTGGGCCATTCTTCAGGAGCACTGATAGGGCTGTCCAGAGAATGAATCTCTGGACCCCTGGTTATGCAGACCCCCCTCTGCATTTGAAGGGGCTCCTTCCAGCTGAGTTCCCTCCTCTACCCAGGGGGAAAACTCGCCACGTGTGTCACGGAAAGGACCTTGGGATTTTTTTGTACCACATCTTTCCACTCCTCTGACTCCTGGAACAGGGTCATTGGGGTGTGGAAAAACATATACCTATGGCAGACAAGGTCTTACCATCCTTTTCACACCTGACTAAAGTGTCTTTACCTTTGGGCCAAAAAGAGAGGAGGCCTCTATGGGGGCATTTAGGAAGGAAGACTTAAAAGGATCCGCAAAGTCACACAGGCACATTCAGGTGTGATGTCTCGTGACAACGCCTGCACTCGCTGCTCTAGCCACCCCTTTGGTAGAGTGGGAAATCAAACTCATGGACGAATTAGAGATGGACTCCAGGTTCACAAGCTGTGAGGCAACTTTGTCCTGTACCTCATCAGAGACTGCTGATGACATAAGACACAACCATAGCATCTACCGGACTGCTCCTACCAGGGTTTCTGAGAGTTCCGAAATTAGGTCTCTCTGAAGCCAAATAAAGTACGCTAGATAATTCAGGGGACGGATGGCAAAGATCGCTGAAGAATACACCCGCTTCCCTAGTCTGTCTGTTACCCGAGACTCCCTGTTTGGGTGGTGGATAGTAGTGCTCTCCTCGGCAAGCTCTTTTTTAGTGGCCGCTGCCACAACCATAGCATCTACCGGAAGGCCCTTGGACCAGTGTGGGTTTTCCTCTGGAGGGGAAAGAATTTTGTCTGGCCTCCGGGGGAAAGATTCAGTGGTATCAGGACTCTTCCATGAGCACTGCATGATGAGTTGAATGAGGTCATCTGCAGAGGTGT